>NC_091773.1:46440618-46755618 GCF_029378745.1 Bos indicus
TAAATGCCACTGCCATGAACAGAGTTGCTATCAGTGAGTCTTTTTATGGTCACTGAGCTGCAGAGCAACCCTGCTTGAGCTGGAATGACAGATACAGTGAATTTTTTCCTCAGCTAATTCCATGCGAATTTAGCCCCATTTTATAGTTCCCCTTGCGCTCTACAAAAACAGGATAGTGACTTTGAGATTACTCATTATATAAGGCAGAAAATAAACCATGTATTAGCACTATATATTATGCAGGGAAGTATGCTTTAAGACACAAAAAGTATTTGGTGCTGGATAGAAATGTGTGGATTTGTTTCTATGCTTGTGACACACAATTTTGCTCAGCTAGGTGGATTAACTAAAGAATGAGAAGGGAGAAAAAAATATCTGAAACCAGAATAAATATTCCAGGCTGCTTCACCCTGTTCAACTTTTTGTGCATGGACATTGCTGATTTGGACATGTACCGTTTCATTTTCATTATTCATCCTCCCAGAAGCCAGACAGACTAGAAATGTGCTAAGGTGTGTTGTGAAAAAGTAATGAATTCTTGGCCACAAGCACCCTCCCCAGCCCACACTCCATTCACTAGCCATAGCAACACAGCAACTCCCTGAGGCTTTGGTCCAAGGAGGAGCCAACATCACCCTCCTTGAAGCACATCCATTTTCAGCTCTGACAGGGTGCATCAGTGGGCATCTTTCTGGTACCAGTGTAATTTAGATCAGTTAGCACTGGCTGAGTACCTGTGGCATACCAGACTCAGCACTACAGTGGATACAGTGTGATGCCTGGTTATGCAGCTCTCATAACTAAATAGACCTAGAAAGAACTTTAAGATACTGTATTGGGGGACTATCGTTACTTGTGGCCCACCCAACAAGGAAATACGTTGTTCAGCCACCCCATTCGGTAATGAGGTATCTGTCCTGTGTGTTCTGACCATGAGATTCTTTTTTACGTTTGCTTACGTATGGCTGTGCTGGGTCGTCCTTGCTGTGAGGGGCTTTTCTCCAGCTACGGCGAGCAGGGGCTACTGCCTGGTTGTGGTGGGTGGGCTTCCCATTGCTGTGCTTCTCTTGCTGGGGAGCGCAGGCCCGAGGGCATGCAGCTTCAATAGTTGCAGCTCCTGGCTCCAGAGCACAGGCTCAATACGTATGGCACACGGGCTTGGTTGCTCCCCGGCATGTCAGATCTTCCCAGATCAGGGATTGAGCCCGAGTCTTCTGCGTTGGCAGGCAGATAGATTCTTTACCACTGGGCCACCAGAGAAGTCCTGACCATTAGACTCTTATCCTAATTTAGAGTTGAGTCCATTCTTAACTTTGGTAAAATGCAACAGCTTTCTACCCAGGACTTAATAAAAATCAGTGAAAAAGATTAATCAGGTTGGACCTACAAGCTAAAGCAGATTTGATGTAATTTACTAAATAGATACTAATAAATATATGCATGTTGATTATACATACATATGCAGTATTAAAGTTTAATAACTAAGCTGTAACTAATATGCAGAGCCAACTAAAATTTAATTAGTGTATGAGCAGTCTTGCTAACAGTGTTGCCCAAAGGGACGTCACCATCATGTAGAGTCTAGTTCTTCTCAGCTTCTCTCCAGTTCTTCTATATCTGTCTGCTCAGTTCCTTTGGTGGATCCAAAACTGGTCACCTGTGAGACCATTTGCTTAGTTTTTTATTCCAAGGCTGACATACTGTTATCGACAATTATGACCTCCTTCTGTCATTGCTCTCAAGGTTCAAGCATTTAGTCTTCACTTAAGACTTCACTATATGTCACTATATTTCAGTACCACCCAACCTTTTGTTGTTCCCAATTTGCTGTTGCACAAATGTCTGCAGTGCTGAACTGTAGGATACTCACTATTCTCCAGTGTCCACTCTGCACTGCTGTCTGTTCCAGCCACATAGATTCCTTGTCAGTCCTGAAATGTACTGATGTGAGGGGTTCTGTAGAACACCCTAGGTCTTTTAGAAAGCTAAGTGCTTTCTAAAAAAAGTTTCTTCATTGTGTGGGCATTATTGATGCACTTTTTTCTCCCTGGGGTTTCTGTAAGTAATCGATACATGCATGTTTATATGAGGTCTGCACTAGAGTAACATGATGAGCAAAGCACCATGGGAACACAGAAAAGAGACTTTGAATTCTGAAAGGACAGTGATACTTGATGATGATGGCTAGAAATTTTGGTCTGGCAGAGGAAGGGCATTCCAAACATAGGGACTGCCAGAAACATACAGTAATTCATTGTTGTGAATGGCATGTTTTAAGACTGTGTGGCCCCCAGGTGTGACTAGAGTACAGGTGACTTGAGATGAGATGAAGCGGGAAAGGGAGCAAGGTTTTGGAGGTCCTCGAATGCCATGATAAAGGTGTTGGAATTTGTCCTTTTAAAAAAAATCTATCCTTTGGCTTTTTGTTTAAGCAGGTTTTGACATCGGTTTTTGTTTTTTCAAAGGAAATAGACTGCAATGTAGTAGGTGGACCAAGAGGTGAAGGATAGTGGCAGGTGGAACAAGTAAGGTGACTGTTATCCAAGTGAGAGACAATGAACTTCTCAATGAGGACGATAGCAGGGAGAGTGGGGGATTGTGTCATTTCAGATGTAGATTACAGGGAGTTAAACTGTATGAAGGGTTGAAGGAGAAGGAGGATCAACAATGAAATTCGGGTTTCTGAATCGAATGGGTAGACTTCAATATCATTGATTCAGATTAAAAATATAGGAGGTAGTGAATGAATTTCTGTGTTAGAGAGATTTGGAGGATGGGAAACAGAGATGCCACTCTAGCCTATAATCCTTGGTTCATGGTCTTGCCGTTAGTCATCCCTCTTCTAAAGCAATAACAAGGGAGAAGCTCGTTTCTGTGACCAGTGTGAAGAATGAAGCTTAGTTCAGCCAAGGTAAGCGAGAATACACCTGAGCATGAGCCACTCTGGTTATGACCAGCACCTTAGTACCTAGGCTTCCAGAAGCTCCCTGTGTAAATTGACGTTTCCCCTCTCCTCAAGAGGTAGATAGCATTATTGACTCCAGTCCTTTACTGCTTTTGGTATCCACACCCTTGATCATGTATCTTTGCCGTGCCTCCCACAGAAGACACGGTATACTTTCCTCCCTCTTGGCTCTGAGTTAACCCAATGACATGTTAGTAGGTGGGATGCAAGCAAGGGTCTAAAACGTGCTTGGGCAGTGGGGCTTGATTGCTCTTTTGTACTTCGCCCATCACCATCAGGAGTCCTTTTCCCTGAGTCACTTTTTCCCATTCACCCATTTATGAAGCAGAGCCAGTCCACAGCATGGAGTTTAGCCACCCAGACCCACATGAAGAAATAGTTTCATGTCACTAGGGCTTTTTTGGGATCTTTTTTTGAATGCCGACCATATTTAAAGTCTTTATTGGATTTGTTACAACATTGCTTCTGTTTTATGTGGGTTTGTTTTGTTCTGTTGGCTGTGAAACATGCAAGATCTCAGCTCCCCCACCAGGAATTGAACCCATGCCCTCTGCATTGGACTTCCTGGACCACTGAGTTTTGGTGTGTTCTGTTACATGGTGAGGGGCTTCCCTTGTGGCTCAGACAGTAATGAATCTGCCTGCAAGGCAGGAGTCCTGGGTTCAATCCCTGGGTCGAGAAGATCCCCTGGAGAAGGGAATGGCTACCCACTCCAGTATTCTAGCCTGGAGAATCCCATGGACAGAGGAGCCTGGCAGGCTACAGTCCATGGGGTCGCAAAGAGTCAGACACGACTGAGTGACTAACACAGTTTAGGGAGGTTATGCAGTGAGAACTGATACAGCTAGTGAGTGGAAAACATGGCTCTTGGCGGTGATCTTCTCAGCTTCTCTTCAGCCAGCCTGAGGTTGAAAGAGGCTGGCAGAGCCCCCAGCTTGTACATGCTGGTCTGAACAGCAGCTTGCACAGCGACTGCTGAGGTTAAACAGATCTAGTCATATTAGTGATGGGACCCTTCACGGATTTTCCGCCACCACTTGAAAACCATCCCCTTCTGTTCATGAATGGCATTGTGCTTGTGTTTCTCAGATCACTAGAAACAGAAATTCCTCGCTTAGTGGTGGACTTTTTGCAAACCTTAATTAATCCCAAATCAAAAAATTAATGCTGTTTTGAATCTCAGTTTTTTATTCCATCCTAACTCTTAACTTATTTATGGGGCAGGCTGTTGGGGGAACTTGTTTCCTTTTCTGCAGAAGTAGACTATCTGGTCAGATGCCAACTTCAAATTCTTAAAGACAAGTATTAAGTAGACCTTTGGCCTTGCTTTTTCTGCGTAAACAATCCAAACTCACTTAACCTTTCCTCAGAGGTTCAATTTGCCAATTATGTGACTGTTCTTTGGTCTTTTCTGAACCCTTTTCTACTTTGTTACATCTCTTTGAGGTTGTAAAGACCAAAATTGGACTGGTCTTTACATCGGAACTGGTGCGAAGTGTGACCCCTGTGCTCTTGGGTCTTTGAGAGGGTGCCAGGTCAGATACCACAAGGTTGGATTAGTTTCCATTGCACAGTTACAGAGGGTCTGTGCTCGCTTTGGATATCCCAGCCACCCCTGGGACTCCCTGTCTTGTAACTTTGGCATTGACTTTTTTATATATAACTTTATTTTTATTTATTTTTAGCTGTGAGGGTCTTCGTTTCTCTGCAGGCTTTTCTCTAGTTGTGCCAAGTGGGGACTACTTTCTAGGTGTAGTGCACGGGCTTCTCATTGTGGTGGCTTCTCTGGTTGCAGAGCATGGGCTCAATAGCACACAGGCTCCAGTAGTTGTGTCTCCTGGGCTCCAGAGCAAGGGCTCAGGAGTTGGGGAACATAGGTTGGTTGCTGTGCAGCATGTGGGACCTTCCTGGATCAGGGATTGAACCCATGTCTTCTGCATTGGCAGGTGGATTCTTAACCACTGAACCACCAAGCAAGCCTGGCATTGACTTTTGATACTTCAGACTCTTAATCTGTTATTTTGTATTTGCCATGACCACTCCAAGTTGGTGATGGGTTGTGCTTCATTTTCATAGAACAATACATCCTTCTGCTGAGACTCTAATCCTTGTAATTTAGATTTGAGATTTCAAAAGTTAAAGAAAAGACAGCCACATTAGTTAATTAGAATGGTGGGAGGGAGACTATAGAGGAAGGGGCTATACGTGTACTTACAACTGATTCACGCTGTTGTTCAAAAACTAACACAATAATGTGAAGCAATTATCTGTCCAAAAAATGTAAATAAATGAAAAAAAAAGAATGAACACACACCACTTTTGTAATACTAATCAAAGATAGTATTATGCTTAGTTACTAAATATAAATATTATACTAAGATAGTTAAATAATACCATAAGGTTATAGCCTGCCCAAAGGAAAAATGCAAAATGGCATAATTTCTCATATCCGTGAAAGGATTCCCCCCTAAATACAAGGTGAGGAAAATTAACAATAGTCATAATAGCTAACATTTATTGTGTAAAAACAATGCTCTAGGGGCTATACTCTTTCTGTACATTTTTGTAGATTAGGCTTCCCCAAAAAGACATAGATTAAAAAAAAAAATAGTTTGTGTGAATGTGAACTCACTAAGTTGCAGACCCAGCAGAAACCAGGAAGGGCCTGGAGAAAGTAGGACAGGAAAGGGAAGAATTCAAGCAAGTGTGCAATTTCAGGTATGCACTTTGCTCCTGGAGGAATGAAATCCATTCCAGTTGAACATTCCCGGGATAAGTCATCAGGACAGTGTGGCATTAGACACAAAATGAACTCATAGATCAGTAGTACAGAATAGAGTCCAGAAATAGTCCTATATGCACATGGTCAATCGATTTGCAATGAAGAAGGAAAGGCGATTCCACTGAGAGCTATCAGTTCAGTCGCTCAGTTGTGTCCAACTCTTTGCAACCCCACTGCAGCATGCCAGGCATCCCTGTCCATCGTGAATTCCCTGGGCTTGCCCAAACTTGTGTCCATTGAGTTGGTGATGCCATCCAACCATTTCATCCTTTCTCCTCCCACCTTCAATCTTTCCCAGCATCAGGGTCTTTTCCAATGGGTCAGTTCTTCGCATCAGGTGGCCAAAGTATGGAAGCTTCAGCATCAGTCCTTCCAATGAATATTAGGACTGGTTTCCTTTAGGATGGACTGGTTGGATCTCCTTGCAGTCCAAGACTCTTAAGAAGAGTCTTCTCCAACACCACAATCCAAAAGCATCAATTCTTCGGCACTCAGCTTTCTTTATAATCCGACTCTCACAGCCATACGTGACTACTGGAATAACCAAAGCTTTGACTAGACAGGCCTTTGTTGGCAAAGTAATGTCTCTGCTTTTTCATATGCTGTCTAGGTTGGTCATAGCTTTTCTTCCAAGGAGCAAGGATCTTTTAATTTCGTGGCTGCAGTCACCATCTGCAGTGATTTTAGAGCCCAAGAAAATAGTCTCTTACTGTTTCCATTGTTTCCCCATCTATTTGCCATGAAATGATGGGACCAGATGCCATGATCTTAGTGTTTTGAATGTTGAGTTTTAAGCCAGCTTTTTCACTCTCCTCTTTTAATTTCATCAAGAGGCTCTTTAGTTCTTCTTTACTTTCTGCTGTAAGGGTGGTGTCATCTGCATATCTCAGGTTATTGATATTTCTCCCAGCAATCTTGATTCCAGCTTGTGCTTTATCCAGCCCAGTGTTTCTCATGATGTACTCTGCATATAAGTTAAATAAGCAGAATGACAATATACAACCTTGACGTACTCCTTTCCCAATTTGGAACCAGTCTGTTGTTCCATGTCCAGTTCTAACTGTGGCTTCCTGACCTGCATACAGATTTCTCAGGAGGCAAATAAGGTGGTCTGGTATTCCCATCTCTTGAAGAATGTTCCACAGTTTGTTGTGATCCACACAGTCAAAGGCTTTGGCATAGTCAATAAAGCACAAGTAGATGTTTTTCTAGAACTCTCTTGCTTTTTCAGTGATCCAGCAGATGTTGGCAATTTGATCTCTGGTTCCTCTGCCTTTTCTAAAACCAGCTTGAACATGTGAAAGTTCTCTATTCATGTACTATTGAAGCCTCACTTGGAGAATTTTGAGCATTACTTTGCTAGCATGTTGCTGCTGCTGCTGCTGCTAAGTCGCTTCAGTCGTGTCCGACTCTGTGTGACCCCATAGATGGCAGCCCACCAGGCTCCGCCATCCCTGGGATTCTCCAGGTAAGAACACTGGAGTGGGTTGCCATTTCCTTCTCCAATGCATGAAAGAGAAAAGTGAAAGTGAAGTCGCTCAGTCGTGTCCGACTCTAGCAACCCCATGGACTGCAGCCTTCCAGGCTCTTCCATCCATGGGATTTTCTAGGCAAGAGTACTAGAGTGGGGTGCCATTGCCTTCTCCGTGCTAGCATGTTAGATGAGTGCAATTGTGCGGTAGTTTGAACTTTCTTCGGCATTGCCTTTCTTTGGGATTGGAATGAAAACTGACCTTTTCCAGTTCTGTGGCCTACTGAATTTTCCAGATTTGCTGGCATATTGAGTGCAGCACTTGCACAGCATCATCTTCCAGGATTTGAAATACCTCAATTGGAATTCCATCACCTCCACTAACTTTGTTCATAGTGATGCTTCCTAAGGCCCACTTGACTTCACATTTCAGGATGTCTGGCTTTAGGTGAATGATCACACCATCGTGATTATCTGGGTCATGAAGATCTTTTTTGTACAGTTCTTCTGTGTATTCTTGCCACCTCTTCTTAATATCTTCTGTTTCTGTTAGGTCCATACAATATCTGTCCTTTATTGTGCCCATCTTTGCTTGAAATGTTCCCTTGGTGTCTCTGATTTTCTTGAAGAGATCTCTAGTCTTTCCCATAATCTTTTTAATAAATGACACTGGAACAATTGGCTGTCAATATGCAAAAAATTTAAAAAATGAACTTCAGTTCATACTTCACATTATATACAAAAATATCTTAAACTAAAAATAGATAATGGGTTTAAGGCAAAACTTAAACTTTGACTTCTAAAATAAAACAGAAAATCTTTAGAACCATGGATTAAGCAGAGATTTCTTAGATGTCACAAAAAGTATAATCCATAGAAGAAAAAATTCTTATATTGTACTTAATCAAAATTAAGAATGCTTACCCTTTGGCAGACTCTGCTGAAGAAGGATAATATCAAGCCATAAACTGAAAGGAAAGATTTACAAATCCCTATCTAATAAAGGACTTGTACCCACAAGATATACAGAACAGTCAAAATTCAAATATAAGAAAACAGTAAAAATGAAGAAATGTTTTGAAGATATGTACATGGAAAATCATGTAAGATCATGCATGGCATCCAGTCCCAATCACTTCATGGCAAGTAGATGGGGAAATAATGGAAACAGTGAGAGACTTTATTTTCTTGGGCTCCAAAATCTCTGCTGATGGTGACTGCAGCCATGAAATTAAAAGACGCTTGCTCCTTGGAAGAAAAGTATTACCAACTTAGACAGCATATTAAAAAGCAGAGACATTAGTTTGCCAACAAAGGTCCATCTTATCAAAGCTATGGTTTTTCCAGTAGTCATGTATGGATGTGAGAGTTGGATTATAAAGAAAGTTGAGTGCCAAAGAATTGATGCTTTTAAACTGTGGTGTTTGAGAAGACTCTTGAGAGTCCCTTGGACTGCAAGGAGATCCAACCAGTCCATCCTAAAGGAGATCAGTCCTGGGTGTTCATTGGAAGGACTGATGCTGAAGTTGAAACTCCAATACTTTGGCCACATGATACAAACAGCCAACTCATTTGAAAAGACCCTAAGGCTGGGAAAGATTGAAGGTGGGAAGAGAAGGAGATGACAGAGGATAAGATGGTTGGATGGCATCATCAACTTGATGGACATGAGTTTGAGTAAGCTCCAGGAGTTGGTGATGGACAGGGAAGCCTGGTGTGCTGCGGTCCATGGTGTTGCAAAGAGTTGGACAGGACTGAGTGACTGAACTGAACATGGCAAATACTTATGTAAAATGCAACATCATTAGTCTTTAGGGTAATTCAGATTGAAACAACAAACATCTATCACTTCAAATCTACTACAATGACTATAATAAAAACACAGAGAGTTACAAGTGTTGGTGAGAATGTGGAGAAACTGGAATGCTCATCTGTTGATGGTGGGTATGTAAAATGTAGCACCCACATTGAAAACTAGTTTGTGCTTTCATGAAAAGTTAAACACATATTTCCCATAATACCCAGCAATTCCACACTGAAGTATCTACTCAAAAGCCAAAACAAGAAAAAGAAACAAAACACATGTCCACACAAAGACTTGCACACAAATGTTCATAGTAACATTATTCATAATTGCCAAAGAGCAGAAATTGTGGTTGACATATGTACACTATTGATACTAGGTATCTAATAGATAACTAACTGAAAATATACTCTATAGCACTGATGCTACTGTTTAGTTGCTAAGTCACGTCAGACTCTCTGCAACCACATGGACTGTAGCCTTCCAGGCTCCACTGTCCATGGGATTTCCCAGGCAAGAAGACTGGAGTGGGTTGCCATTCCCTTCTTCAGGACATCTTCTTGACCCAGGGATTGAACCTGTGACTCTTGCTTGGCAAAGAGTTTTTACCACTCTTTACCACTGAGCCACCTGGGAAGCCCCTGCTGTATAGCACAGAGGACTCTATTCAGTGCTCTGTGGTGACCTAAATGGGAAGGAAATCCAAAAGAGAGGGGATATGTGTAAATGTGTAGCTGATTCACTTTGCTGTACAGCAGAAACTAACACAACAGTGTAAAGCAGCTATATACCAATAAAAATTTAAATAAAGAAATGTCCACCAACTGGTGAGTGGATAAATAAAATGTGTTATAATCATACAATGGGATACTATTTGGGACATAAAAATAAATTATAGTTCATGTTACAACGTGCTGCTGCTGCTGCGTCGCTTCAGTCGTGTCCGACTCTGTGCGATCCTATGGACGGCAGCCCACCAGGCTCCGCCGTCCTTGGGATTCTCCAGTCAAGAACACTGGAGTGGGTTGCCATTTCCTTCTCCAATATGGCTAAACCTCAAAAACATTATGCTAAGTAAAAGCTTGGTGCAGTGGTCACATATTATATGATTTAATTTCTATATGAAGTGTCCAAAAACGACAGATCTGTAGAGAAGAAAATACATTTAAGTTGACTATGACTCAGGGTAGGAATAGGGATTAAGTGCCAGCAAGCATAGGGATTTTTTTTTTTTTTTTGCAGAGGTTTGCAGAGAATGATGGACATATTCTAAAAGTGGATTGTGGTAATGGTTGCATAACTCTGAAGATTTTCTAAAAATCATTAAATTGCACACTTAAATTGGTTAATTTTATGGTATGTAAATTACACCTCAGCAAAGCTGTTTTTTTAAAAGATTATATTTTTTAAATATTTTTATTGAATTGTAATTGATTTACAGTGTTGTATTTACAGTGTTGCTATGAATATAGTGGTGCATGTACGTTTTTGAATTACAGTATTGTCCAGGTATATGTTCAGGAGTGGGATTGCTGGATCATATGGTAATTCTATTTTCAGTTTTCTGAGAAACGTCCATACTGTTTTCCCTAGTGGCTGCACCAACTTACCCCACCAACAGTGTCGAAGGTTCCCTTTTCTCCACACTCTCTCCAGGATTTATTATTTGTAAACCTTTCAATGATGGCCATTCTGACTGGTATATGGTGGTTCTTTCTAGTTTTGATTTGCATTTCTCTAATATTTAGCAACGTTGAGCATCTTTTCATGTACCTATTGACCATCTGTATTTTTTCTTTGGAGAGATGTCTATTTAGGTCTTCTGTCCATCTTTTTTTCATTGTTTTTCTGTTGTTTCTGTTTTGATTTTGTGTTGTTGTTGAGATGTATGAGCTATTTTTGTATCTTGGAAATTAAGTCCTTGTTGGTAACCTCGTTTACAAATATTTTCTTCCATTCTGTGGGTTGTCTTTTCATTTTGTTTGTGGTTTCCTAGGGAAATCATATTGTATATACAATTTTGCATTCGACTTTTTTCACTAAAAACTATACCATAAGTATTTGTTAAGTCATTAAAGATAATTTGAAAATATCTTTTTAATAACTACTTACTATTTCTTTATATAAACATACCCAAGATTTATTTAATAGTTTCCTATAGACTGTTTATGATTTTTAAAAATATTTTGTTTAACCTCTTTGTATACAATAACTGTGTAACCACAGACATGTTCACCTCTCAGAACTTTAATTATCTGATAGGAAATGAGCGTAATTAAGAGTTCTGACTTCTTAAACACAAAATGGCTATTCTGAATATTATATAAAGTCAAGTGTGAAACAGCATGGTAACGACAGAAACCATCTAGATGTTAGCCATTATTACTGCTATTAGCAAACTTTATAAAACTTTAAATTTATGATTATTCCTCAGAATAGAATCACAGCAGTGAAATCTCAGGGCTTATTTTATTTTATTTTATTTTTTTTTTTTGGATCAGGGCTTATTTTAAAACAACAACAACAACAACAAAACACAGCTCTCTAAATTAGAAGCAGGCAAAACACGTTCTTGGCTCTTCTCTGTCCCCCTTTCTCAGTCTGGGAATCCAAAATGATTCTTTGCATTCTTGCTCTGATGCCATGAAGAGTTCCATGGCTGTAAACTTTTTATTTCTTCAATCACACCCCATCAGCCTGTGCTTTCTCTCCTCGTGGGGTATGGACTAGGTGGCCTTGGATAAAAACATTGAACAAAAATGACTGTGGGTGACATGACTTATACGCTTCTTCACTGGTAACATAGTTGCCTTTTCATAAGGCTCACTAGAGCCTAAATCTAGAGAATTGGAGCATGGAGTCTTCAAGATTCTCTAGGAAGGTTAACGGGGAAAATCGTTGGTCACTGAGTGTTCAAATCACAGACCACTTTGCATGTTGTTGTCCTGCCCTAATTCCTTAGCCTGGTAGGCAGGGGCCTTAATTATTTACCCCCTATTTACTTCTTCAGCTTTATCTCTTGCTTCACTGTCCCTCCAATGTGATGCTAAAATCATACAGTAGAAGGTCTTGCCATTCCCCCAAATATGTCAGGCTTTCTCCCCCACAAAGCTCTGTACACCATGATTCCCTGCCTTGAACACTCTGTACCTATCCCTACTCCCTTTATTTGGCTATTCCTACTTGTAATGCTGGCATCGTCTAATAAACTACATCTTCTTGGAAGTGGTTCTGTTCCCAAGCCCAAGTTTGGTGCTCCCTCTTTAAGCTTCCATGGCACCCTGTCATTACCCTTACTGGATTTAAATGGCCTGTTTATTTGCCTTCTTCCCAATCACATTATGTGGCAGCCATGGGGTTGCATCACTTTGATCTCCCTTCAAGAAAGAGCTTGCTATTTAACTGCAAGGAGTGCAGTTAGCTGACAGCCTCCAGCTGTTAATGCCTTCAGGATCTGCCCCAGCTTTCAAGCTGAGACCATGATCTTTTCCGGCAGCCGCAGCCAATGACTGAGCATAATAGCGGCACTGGGGCCGACTCGGAGCTCCTGCAGTGGGCAAGCTCTGAGTTGGCCAGCTCGGTCAGATCTGCACGGTGGTCTGCGGTGCTCGCCACCTCATCACACTTCTTTCATCTCTCCTCTCACACATGTCATGTCTGCGCTGGGGGCCGAAAATGTTCCCTTTGCAGTCTCACCTCCTCACCCTCACTTTTATGGAATTGCTCTCCAATAAACCTCTTGCACACCTCAATCTATCACTGCATCTGTTTTCTGGAGAACCTAAGACAGACGATGAACTTTTTAAAGGAAAGGGCCATATTCTTATTCAAGTTGTATCTCCAGCTCCCATAACAACTCACAATAGGATCTCAGAAAATAATTTGGGAAGAACTGAATGAATGAATGAATGCTCAAGATAATGGTTAACTTTAAATGATATCTTAATCTTAGGTAATTCACAAATGCCAGTCAACAGTCAAGAACATTCTGATTTGGAGACCCCAATTCATTCATGAAATGCATTGTAGGAATGACATAATTGTGCCTTTTGAAGTGGACATTTTCCAACGGTTGAATTAATGCTAAATATAAATTACCCCTTAAGAGAATCGCATGGTCTGCGGTAGTGGAGTATGAGTCATAATAGATATTTGTATTTGAAATTACACAATAGCTATAAAATTATTATTTACTGTCAAAATAGCAAATTTTAAATAGTATGGCTTATGCCTGGAAACCCTGTCTCAATGTTGCTCTATAAAATAAAATCCAAAAGCATTAAACATTTTCCAAAACCTGGACCCTCTTTACTTGGCACCTGGCACACTGCCATCTGTATCCAGGAAGCAGCTCCCCCGTAGACTATGAACTGCTTGAGGACAGCACTCCGAGAGCACACCAGGCACTTCTTTGTATCTAATCCCTCCCACCCTAACTTAAACTGAAGCTGAAACCAGTACTTTGGCCACCTGATGTGAAAAACTGACTCACTGGAAAAGATCCTGATGCTGGGAGGGATCGGGGGCAGGAGGAGAAGGGGATGACAGAGGATGAGATGGTTGGATGGCATCACTGACTCAATGGACATGAGTTTGAGCAAGCTCTGGGAGTTGGTGATGGACAGGG
Organism: Bos indicus; assembly: GCF_029378745.1. Lineage (NCBI taxonomy): Eukaryota > Metazoa > Chordata > Mammalia > Artiodactyla > Bovidae > Bos > Bos indicus. The sequence continues at coordinate 46,454,268 of NC_091773.1, forward strand.
AAACCTGGAATGCTGCAGTCCATGGGATCGCAAAGAGTCTGACATGACAGAGTGACTAAACTGAATTGACCCTAACTTCACCCCCAGCATCTGTAGGAGCTGCTTTGTGTTGGAAAGCAGTGCATTTCAAATGAAATGCAAGCTTCATCACTTACTAATTTTGACCTTCATCATCTAAAACTCTTCCTTATTTTCCATCTTATAAGAATTAGTAGTGAGATTTGGAGATCCTGTTTCCTCTCTTCTGCTTGCTCTCTCTCTGCCTCTCTCCTCTTCTTTCCTCACCCTTTCCTCTTCTGATTTTCCCTCCCTCTCTCCCTTTCTTCCCCTCCCCTTCCTTCTTTCCTTTCTTGTATTTTCCAAACATTTATTAAGTATCTACTATGGCAGGTGCTTTGCGGCAGTGGTGAATAAAGCAGACAAGGCTTATGTCCTTCTGGACCTTCACGGTGGGGGTGGAGATTATAAAAAACAAGGGACTGGCTGCAGGACTGTGGTGGGCCGGAAACTGCCCCCGCCCACCCCGCAACATCCGAGTCAAACCCCTGGTGTCTGTGAATGTGACTTTGCTTGAGGGGGACAAAAGGAGGGGGTCTTTGCTGGTGTGATTAGGCCCAGGATCTTGAAATGCAAAGACAGCTCTGGTTTATCTGATTGGTCCCTGAATGGACCCTGCCAACAGTTTGGAGATGATTCTGGCCTCTAGAACTGTGAGAACTCATTGCTGTTATTTTCAGCCAGCAAGTTTGTGATAATTTTTTTTTTTTTTTTATCAGCCATGGGAAACAAACATAAGGGGACATGAAGCTAGAGGCTCTAATCTAGGTCAGGGGATCTGGGAAATGTCTGTGCAGAGACTTTGGTCCTCCCGTGCTTTCCTGCCTTCTGCCCCCTCGCACTTGAGGGTATCGTCTCCATTTCTAGACTCTACGACCTTTCCTCTCTGTTTGATCCAGTCTTGCCTTTCCCTTGTCCAGAAAGTTGGAGATGAATTCTTATAGGTTTGCTTTAGACCCTCCTTGCTAAAGATTCTTAGGTCTACACTCCACATTTCTAGAAGAGCACCACTGACCTCCCTCAGCCTGGGTATTGACAATGACAGAGAAAGGAGGCAGCTAGGGCCCACTTTGCCAGCAGGTGCTACTTCCTGACATAGGACTCTGTGAATCACCGACATAAAAGACCCAGATGAGTATCACAAAAGTGAAGGTGAAAGGCGTTCAGTTGTGTCCGATTCTTTGTGACCCCATGAACTATATAGTCCATGGAATTCTCCAGGCCAGAATACTGGAGTGGGTAGCCTTTCCCTTCTCCAGGGGATCTTCCCAAACCAGGCCTCCTGCATTGCAGGTGGATTCTTTACCATCTGAGCCACCAGGGAAGCCCAAGAATGCTGGAGTGGGTGGCCTATCCCTTCTCCAGCAGATCTTCCCAACCCAGGAATCAAACCGGGATCTCCTGAATTGCAGGCGGATTCTTTACCAAATGAGCTATCAGGGAAGCCCTGGGCATCAGAAAGTGAAAGTGAAGTCGCTCAGTTGTGTCTGACTTTGTGACCCCGTGGACTGTAACCTACCAGTGTTCTCCATCCATGGGATTTCCCAGGCAAGAATACTGGAGTGGGTTGCCATTTCCTCCTCCAGGGGATCTTCTTGACCCAGAGATTAAACCCGAGTCTCCTGCATTGCGGGCAGATTCTTTACCCACTGAGAAGTTCTCTTCTGGCTTTAAAAAGAATCCTCATTTCATAGTCAAAGATTTTTCACTTTTGTGGAAAAATATTTTATGCAAATTGACTTGGGATCCTATATAACTAACTTTGTAAATAAGTTCTGCAACACACATTATCCGAAAGGAAGGCGATCTGAACACTTAGGTACTATGTGTCCGTTGGTTTTTCCCAGCCCGGGTAATTCCCCGTATCAGATACACCGGTGATTGCTGATCTTGACATTCTCCCAAAACACACAGCTCAAGTCAACCTCTGAGAATTAATTTTTTTAAAGTGTCATGTGTTTCACAGTGTCACGTCCAGGGGTAAACTTAAGCAAGTAGTATAAGGTAAATTATTCAACCGAAAGAGGTTCTCTGTCATACTTCCTTAATAAGATTGACAATTAACAGGTGCTGGGCCATGCCTGTGTTGGATAATTCATGATTCAAACAAATCTCTGGTTCTGTGCTCTAGGCAGACTGGACTGAAACATGCCTGCTCTTCCCTAACTCTCCTCTCTCTTGTCTCTCCCCTGCAAACTAAATGACACTGGATAATATAAATTACTTCAGTTCAGTTCAATTCAGTCGCTCAGTTGTGTCCAACTCTTTGCGACCCCACAGACTACAGCATGCCAGGCCTCCCTGTCCATCGCCAACTCCCAGAGTTTACTCAAACTCATGTCCATTGAGTCAGTGATGCCATCCAGCCATCTCATCCTCTGTTGTCTCCTTCTCCTCCTGCCTTCAATCTTTCCCAGCATCAGGGTCTTTTCAAATGAGTCCATTCTTTGCATCAGGTGGCCAAAGTATTGGAGTTTCAGCTTAGCATCAGTCCTTCCAATGAATATTTGGGACTAATTTCCTTTAGGATGGACTGGTTCAGTCACTTATATACATCAATAGATATTTTCATCCAGTAGCCCACTTCTTTGCCTGACACTGCAGGAATCAGAAATGCACAAGACATAAGTGGTCCGTGCCATCAAAGAACTTACCTGTGCAAAGATCGCCAAACACTCGTGTCTGCAGTAAGAACCTTTATAGGAGTACTTGAATTTGTTGCAGAAACAAAGAGCAGGAAGCAGACACTGTGGTCTGAAATCTAGTCCATGAATATAAGTCATCTATAGAGACCCTAGAGTCTAGCACAATTTATCCAATAAAGCAAGAGCCCAGTAGATGTGAATTGAATGGATAAATATATGGTTGAAAGTGGGTAAGGGTGGTCAGAAGGTTTCCAGAAGAGAAACTTGAGTTAGGATGTAAAGGATTGAGAGACATGAGATGACATAAGGCAAGAGGAAACTTCTAGAGGAATATAAGCAATGTTGCCAAAATAGACTCTGCCTAGAAATAAAAGTAGGATTTGAATGGAGAATTAATGCTGAGGTTGATTCTCTAAAGGCTAATGCTGTTTCAGTCCATGGCTTATACATTGTTGAATAGTAGAAATGCACAAGGCATTTCTGCTTCTGCTTCATAGTATGCTTCTAGCATTTGTTAATTTTGGCAGCAGAAACGAGAAATCCAAGGACCTGGGAGACAGGCATGGCCTCCCTCTGCAGCTGACCTGCACAAACTTTCCTAAGCAGATGCCAAGGTTTTCATGTGTTTCTAAAACTTCCAAGTGTACAGGGAGAATCATATATACAGCTGGGACTTCCCTAGTGGCTCAGTCGGTAAAGAATCTGCCTGCAGTGGAGGAGACCTGGGTTCAATCCTTGGGTCAGGAAAATCCCCTGGAGAAAGAAATGGCAACCCACTCCAGTATTCTTGCCTGGGAAATCTCATGGTCAGCGGCACCTGGTTGGCTACAGTCCATGGGGTCACAAAAGTCAGTCATGACTTAGCAACTAAACCACCAAAAACACTACCACAGGATTTGTGTGGCTATCAGCAGCTGAGCCTAAAGAGGTGTTGCTTCATGGTAAGACAAGCTGGGGTGTCGTCCTAGGACATATGCCATTGAGAATTGTCCCAGGGCAGGATGTTTCCCCCAAATTTCCAGAAACCAGTCACAAAGGATGACCAGGATTCTTCTCAACCTCCTTTATTCTTCTCTGTGGGCCTGGTTCTCTACATCTGAACATCTTTCTGGTCTTTCTTTCTTGCTCACATCCTTAATAGTTGTCATGGAGTCAGATGGCTTCCAGAGATAAATTAACTGTGATGATGCTCCATTTAGGATCCATATGGTTTCTATTACCCAGTGAATCAGAACTAACATTCTGACTTTGTATGTAAAACCATTCGCCAGGGTTCTTTGGACCTCATTCCTGTCCCTTTAACCTACATCTCAGTTTCTGCACTTGTATTTTTGCATCATGGAAAGTTAAATATCAGACTGTTGGAAGGCAGTTTGGTGTATAGAATATTGACTTCAAAACTGACAACCTTGGCTTGAGACTAGACTCGGTCACAAATGAGCTATCTGGCCCTCCCCATGCCCAAACTTCATTTTCCAAAACCATGGCAAAAAAGGAACAACAGTACGTAACCTGTTACCCTCACAGGATTATGGAGATAATCTAGTAGGATAGTGCATGTGACAGCCTTTGTAGAATGTAAGGCACATAAATATGTTAAAAAGTTGTTTTTTCTTTTTTTTTGAATAGTACATAGAGTTTTTTTATTTTTTTTATTTTTTATTTTTTTTTGCATTGATTGATTTTATTTTTAAACTTTTCTTTTTGAGTCTTCTCTAAGCATATGGCATTCTCAAATTACTATTTCTGTTCCATTATTTAAATAGCTATTGAAATCCCAAGACTTTCATAAAACCTGAGTCAGGTGAGTGTTGACAATGTCTGTTGAATTTCACAATCTCTTAGAATTTGATTCTATAGCTTCTTATCTTTTATGCCAATATCTAAATTTATTCTTGCCCCTGTGGCTAACACTGGCGTGCTCAGTTATATCTGCTGAATTAATATATGAGTGACTCAATGTCTATTAGCCAGGATAGTCTAGGCTATGCTTCAATAACAGAAAAGTTGTGAAACCTCAGTAAGTTAATCTCATAAAACTTTATTTCTCATTCATGTAAAATCTGATGCAGACCAGTGAGGCTGGAGGAGGTCTCCAGAGACTCAGAGAGTCAGAGTTTTTTCTGCACTGGAATCAAGACTTGGTTTCCAAGATTGCCACAGAGAAGGAGATGAAAAATGGAGAAAGCTCAGAACTTTTAATTGCCCTGACTTGAACATAACAGGTGTCTTTTCCACTCATGGCCTATTTTGTTGTTATTGTTGAGTGGCCAAGTCATGTCCAACTTTTTGCAACCCCATGGACTGCAGCATGCCAGGCTTCCCTGTCCTTCACCATCTCCCAGAGTTTGCTCAAACTCATGTCCATTGAGTTGGTGATGCCATCCAACCATCTCATCCTCTGTCATCCCCTTCTCCTCCTGCCTTCAATATTTCACAGCATTAGTGTCTTTTCAAATGAGTCAGCTCTTTGCATCAGGTGGCCAGAGCCTATTGGCCAGAACTAATTGTAGAGACCAACCAGACTGCAAAATAGGCTACAGAGTGCAGGGGAGCAAATGCTGAGTGCCAGACTATTTGCTGGGTACTAACTTCTCTGCCTGTGAAGAGCTGGCTCATTGGAAAAGATCCTGATCTGGGAAAGATTGAGAGCAGGACGAGAAGGGGGCGACAGAGGAAGAGATAGTTGGATGGCATCACTGACTCGATGGACATGAATTTAAGCAAGCTCTGGGAGTTGATGATGGACAGGGAAACCTGGAATGCTGCAGTTCATGGGGTCTCCAAGAGTCGGATATGAGTTAGCGACTCAACAACAACTGCTCTGCAACACAACATGGCCCTCCATCTCAGCAAGGGTCTTGCCTATTACATTCCAAGTACTGTCCTAGCACAGGGAAACAGAGCAATGTGTAAGGCAGACAAATTCCCTGATTTGGGGGAGGATATGTTGAGGTGAAAGGTTGAAAACATTCTGGCTGCACTCTGATGTTACAGTACATTGTTCTCTCTGTACTTCCACTTCAGTTATTGTTTATCCCTGTACTTGTATCTTTTTCGAGGGTGTCCAAGTTCTTGGAAGAATAGAACCATTCTGATCACTCTGTGCTTCTCCCGGGAGAAATGACACTTACTTGTCTTGTTTCAGCTCATGTCTGCTGGTCATGAGGGTCAGAAGCCCCTGTGGTTTCAGCTGGAAGGAGGGAAGGAAAGCTTGGAGGCAGCGCCTTCCAGCTGGCCTTGTTTAGATTGGCACCGTCTCTGTAAGCAACCATGACTCCAGAGCTGCTGGAAAATGTGCTTATCACCCTAGGGGGCTGAGCAGGAAGGGGAAGGTCCCAGCTGATAGAACTTGAAAGAGAGCTAATGGAAAACTGGCTTCAGCCTTTTGGTGGATAAGCAGGAGGAAGATGTGGGGCTCAGCCTCGGGGAATGAGCAAGCTGTGATATTATTTTCACAGTCATAGCCAGAGAGAAAGGAAAACTACTGTTAGTTTTCATTGGCTGAATGGAAGAAATACACAGTTATGTTTCCTTTCTCGGCTAGTTCCTTGTGACAGTCCTTCCCTTCTATCACTGGAGTTCCCTTCAGCTTAAAGGAAATATTTTTTTTCCTTATCGGCCAAAACCCTGGTACCAGTCTCTAAGTCGACTTCACCCAACCTGACTTGTTCCTCTAATGCAGATTGGCATTTCTTGATTCTCGGCACTGCACTTGATACTTGTTCTGGATATTGTTAGCATCCATGTCTACCACCTCTGTCTCCAGTTCACCTTCTGTTACATGGACAGAAAGCTAAAAGCCAAATTCCCCAGTCTCCCCTTGCTGGTAAGTCTAGGTGCAATGAGGATTCTTCCATGAGATGTCCTCTCATGAGATTAGAAAGGGGAAGGGAGAAGTACCATCCTCTCCAGGGTTGGCATTGGTTGACGCACATGATCATCACGTGAGAGCTTGTGCAGTGACCAGGGAAGCTGGTCTGGGAATGAGATTTGAGGCTGTGGAGTAGCTGACATGTGAGCATGGTCTTCCGCAGTTTCTGATTGGAGGTGGCAGCTGCAAGAGAAGCTTTGAGGCCTAGAGGTGGCCCGTTTCAAGTTCCTGCCTGTCTTTCTGCAATTTTGTAACCACTTCAGTTCAGTACAGTTCAGTTGCTCAGTCCTGTCCGACCCTTTGCGACTGCATAAATCACATAAACCGCATAAATCGCAGCACTGTCCATCACCAACTCCCAGAGTTCATTCAAACTCATGTCCATCGAGTCAGTGATGCCATCCAGCCAGCTCATCCTCTGTCGTCCCCTTCTCCTCCTGCCCCCAATCCCTCTCAGCATCACAGTCTTTTCCAATGAGTCAACTCTTCACATGAGGTGGCCAAAGTACTGGAGTTTCAGCTTTAGCATCATTCCTTCCAAAGAAATCTCAGGGCTGATCTCCTTCAGAATGGACTGGTTTGATCTCCCTGCAGTCCAAGGGACTCTCAAGAGTCTTCTCCAACACCACAGTTTAAAGGCATCAATTCGTTGGCGCTCAGTTTTCTTCACAGTCCAACTCTCACATCCATACATGACCACTGGAAAAACCATAGCCTTGACTAGACGAACCTTTGTTGGCAAAGTAATGTCTCTGCTTTTTAATACGCTATCTAGGTCGGTCATAACGTTCCTTCCAAGGAGTAAGCGTCTTTTAATTTCATGGCTGCAGTCACCATCTGCAGTGATTTTGGAGCCCCCAAAAATAAAGTCTGACACTGTTTCCATTGTTTCCCTATCTATGTGCCATAAAGTGATGGGACCAGATGCCATGATCTTCGTTTTCTGAATGTTGAGCTTTAAGCCAACTTTTTCACTCTTCACTTTCACTTTCATCAAGAGGCTTTTGAGTTCCTCTTCACTTTCTGCCATAAGGCTGGTGTCATCTGCATATCTGAGGTTATTGATATTTCTCCCAGCAATCTTGATTCCAGCTTGTGCTTCTTCCAGCCCAGTGTTTCTCATGATGTACTCTGCATAGAAGTTAAATAAGCAGGGTGACAATATACAGCTTTGATGTAGTCCTTTTCCTATTTGGAACCAGTCTGTTTTTCCATGTCCAGTTCTAACTGTTGCTTCCTGACCTGCATACAGGTTTCTCAAGAGGCAGGTCAGGTGGTCTGGTATTCCCATCTCTTTCAGAATTTTCCACAGTTTATTGTGATCCACACAGTCAAAGGCTTTGGCATAGTCAATAAAGCAGAAGTAGATGTTTTTCTGGAACTCTTTTCCTTTTTCCATGATCCAACAGATGTTGGAAATTTGATCTCTGGTTCCTCTGCCTTTTCTAAAACCAGCTTGAACATCTGGAAGTTCATGGTTCATGTATTGCTGAAGCCTGGCTTGGAGAATTTTGAGCATTACTTTACTAGCATGTGAGATGAGTGCAATTGTGCGGTAGTTTGAGCATTCTTTGGCATTGCCTTTCTTTGGGGTTGGAATGAAAATTGACCTTTTCCAGCCCTGTGGCCACTGCTGAGTTTTCCAAATTTGCTGGCATATTGAGTGCAGCATTTTCACACCATCATCTTTCAGGATTTGAAATAGCTCAACTGGAATTCCATCACCTCCCCTAGCTTTGTTTGTAGTGATGCTTTCTAAGGCCCACTTGACTTCACATTCCAGGATGTCTGGCTCTAGGTCAGTGATCACACCATCGTGATTATCTGGGTCATGAAGATCTTTTTTGTACAGTTCTTCTGTGTTTTCTTGCCACCTCTGCTTAATATCTTCTGCTTCTGTTAGGTCCATACCATTTCTGTCCTTTATCAAGCCCATTTTTGCATGAAATGTTCCCTTGGTATCTCTAATTTTCTTGAAGAGATCTCTAGTCTTTCCCATTCTGTTGGTTTCCTCTATTTCTTTGCATTGATCGCTGAAGAAGGCTGTCTTATCCTTGCTATTCTTTGGAACTCTGCATTCACATGTTTATATCTTTCCTTTTCTCCTTTGCTTTTCACTTCTCTTCTTTTCACAGCTATTTGTAAGGCCTCCCCAGACAGCCAATTTGCTTTTTTGCATTTCTTTTCCATGGGGATGGTCTTGATCCCTGTCTCCTGTACAATGTTACGAACTTCTGTCCACAGTTCATCAGGCACTCTATCTATCAGATATCTATCTATCAGATCTAATCCCTTAAATCTATTTCTCACTTCCACTGTATAATCATAAGGGATTTGATTTAGGTCATACCTGAATGGTCTAGTGGTTTCCCCCACTTTCTTCAATTTAAGTCTGAATTTGACAATAAGGAGTTCATTATCTGAGCTACAGTCAACTCCCTGTCTTGTTTTTGCTGACTGTATAGAGCTTCTCCATCTTTGACTGCAAAGAATATAATCAGTCTGATTTCGGTGTTGACCATCTAGTGATGTCCATGTGTAGAGTCTTCTCTTGTGTTGTTGGAAGAGGGTGTTTGCTATGACCAGTGCGTTCTCTTGGCAAAACACTATTAGCCTTTGCCCTGCTTCATTCCATACTCCAAGGCCAAATTTACCTGTTACCCCAGGTGTTTCTTAACTTCCTCTTTTGCATTCCAGTCCCCTATAATGAAAAGGACATCTTTTTTGGGTGTTGGTTCTAAAAGGTCTTGTAGGTCTTCATAGAACCATTCAACTTCAGCTTCTTCAGCATTACTGGTTGGGGCATAGGCTTGGATTACCATGTATTGAATGGTTTGCCTTGGAAACGAACAGAGATCATTCTGTCATTTTTGAGATTGCATCCAAGTACTACATTTCAGACTCTCTTGTTGATCATGATGGCTACTCCATTTCTTCTAAGGGATTCCTGCCCACAGTAGTAGATATAATGGGCATCTGAGTTAAATTCACCCATTCCAGTCCATTTTAGTTCACTGATTCCTAGAATGTTGACATTCACTCTTGCCATCTCTTGTTTGACCACTTCCAATTTGCCTTGATTCATGGACCTGACATTCCAGGTTCCTATGCAATATTGCTCTTTACAGCATTGGACCATGCTTCTATCACCAGTCACATCCACAGCTGGGCATTGTTTTTGCTTTGGCTCCATCCCTTCATTCTTTCTGGAGTTATTTCTCCACTGATCTCCAGTAGCATATTGGGTACCTACTGACCTGGGGAGTTCCTCTTTCAGTATCCTATCATTTTGCCTTTTCATACTGTTCATGGGGTTCTCAAGGCAAGAATACTGAAGTGGTTTGCCATTCCCTTCTCCAGTGGACCACATTCTGTCAGACCTCTCCACCGTGATCTGCCGGTCTTGGGTGGCCCCACAGGGCATGGCTTAGTTTCATTGAGTTAGACAAGGCTGTGGTCCGTGTGATTAGATTGACTAGTTTTCTGTGAGTATGGTTTCAGTGTGTCTGCCCTCTGATGCCCTCTTGCAACACCTACTGTCTTACTTGGGTTTCTCTTACCTTGGACGTGGGGTATCTCTTCATGGCTGCTCCAGCAAAGTGCAGCCTCTGCTCCTTACCTTGGACGAGGGGTGTCTCCTCACTGCTGCCCCTCCTGACTTTGAACGTGGAGTAGCTCCTCTCGGCCCTCCTGTGCCCACACAGCCACTGCTCCTTGGCTGTATTTCTTTCACAACCTTCAGGACAATAATTTCCTGCTATATCTCTTGGAACGACCATGTCTGATGACTGTATTTTAGACACAATGGACTTGTAGGAATGATTCTGAAGCAGCAACAAACCAGAGTCAGAATACGAGAGAGAAGATACGGATACCAGGAGCCTGCCAGTGGCCTGACCTGACTGGGCCTGGACGGACCCCACTTCATGTAACCACACAGTCTGGAAGTACGGAAGCCTCGGGGTCGGCCGTTACTCGCCTGGCGGCACCTCCTGGAGCCTCCAGGGCTCCACTTACTTCACTACTTTTAAGTCCTATTCTGCTTGAAATACCTAGAGTGGTTACTGTTCCTTGTGCTATTTCCTGACCCACATGGTGCTGCTATCCACTGTTTCACTGGGATGTTCACTGACTACACTTGACCCAAGGCACTCACCTGCCAGTGGGTAGTCAGGAAACACACTCTAAGATCCATGTTCTTATCCCTACTCCACACTGCCTCCTCCCTTATCATTTAAGGCTCAAATCAAGTTTGACATCCATTCTCACCCTATTCCTCATTCCTCCATTCCAAGCAGATGTCTGTCCTGTACCTCTTCATGTTGATTCATTAATTTTCCTCTCTAATCTTCACAAAATGAAAAGAAAGCTCCACATATACATACATTTTACATATATAAATATATATATACACATTCTTACTGTTTTCCATTATGATTTATCACAGGATACTGGATATAGTTCCTTGTGCTCTACAGTAGGATCTTGTTGTTTATTCATTCTCTGTATAATGGTTTGTGTCCACTAATCCCAAACTCCTAGTCCATCCCTTCCCCATCACCCCTTAGCAACACGTCTGTTTTCTATGTCTATGTGTCTCTTTCTGCTTCATGAGTAAAGTTTGTGTCATATTTAGATTCTGCATATAAGATTCCACACACGATATTACATGGTATTTGTCTTTCTGACTACTTCATTCAGTGTGATAATCTCTAGATCCATCTATCTTATTGCAAGTGGCACTGGTTCCTTCTTTTTTATGGCTGAGTGATATTCCATTGAATATATGCACCACATCTTTATCCGTTCCTCTATTGATGGGCATTTAGGTTGCTTCCACGCCCTGGCTATTGTGAGTAGTGCTGCAATGAACATTGGGGTGCATGTATCTTTTTGAATTATAATTTTGTCTGGGTATACACCCAGGAGTGGGATTGCTGGATCACATGAATCTCTAGTTTTAATTTTTTGAGGCATTTGCATGCTGTTCTCCATAGTGGCTGCACCAGTTTGCATTCCCACCAACAGTGTAGGTGGGTTCCTTTTCACCACACCCTCTCCAGCATTTGTTATTTGTAGACTTTTTAATGATTGCCATTCTGATCAGTGTAAGTCTTGGTGTAGTTTTAATTCCCTCCGGTGTATTCTTTGTATTTGCTGGATGGCCCTGTGCTAACTTGTAGAGTGTAAGAACACAGCTCTCTTCTTCAGTTTAAGCTGATCCTGCTCCTACTGTGTGCATAACCCAGTGTCTGTGGGGCAGTGACAAGCACTATTGGGAAATGGGGGTGCATATTCTAGTGGAGGAAGAACCCCTATTACCAAAGAAATGGATGGGGAAGAGGCGGCAGAAAGAAACTGCCTTGGAGTTTGTCCAAACAGGAAGCCCTGGGTTTTCTTCTTTGCTGACTTGATCACAGTTTTATTCTAAATGTCACATCTCAGGTCTCCTGCCATTATTTCACAGCAGACATCAAAGTGACTCCCCCTCCCCCAATTTACATAGCTGCAGCTGGGCTAGGGACCCAGCTCCAGGAGTGAAGATACCAGCTGCGCATCCGACCAGGTTGTCTCAAGGGGAAACTTCGAAGTCATTTTCAAAGGTTAAAGGAAACTTTAACCAGTCTGGAAGCTGCTGGAAATATCTAGCACGTACTTGATTTCTTTCCAGTCTAAGGAGAAAGCCTAAAGGATGGAGAGGCTATAGCTCATTGGTTAGAGAACACCAGGGAAATCAGAACTCAGTGGTGAATATCTGGTTTTGCAACTGGAAAAGTTCTCTCGGTGGTAAAGTTTCATCTTCCCCTTAGAGTCCCCTTGTGACTTTCCCACTAGATCTCATTCTGTGGTTTTGGTACTGGTTCTAGCCTTTTGGTTCATGAGAATTGATGGGAACATCAACACTCTGAAACCAGCTTCAGAGTGACAAGATTGCGCAGGTGAACAAAGGTTGTGGGGAGTGGGAGGGAAAGGAAGGAGGGAGGTATTCTGTAGGAGGCAAGGGGGAAGAAAGCATGAGGGTTCTGAGAACACAAAGGGGAAGCAAGTAGAGACAAACAACTTTTCTCCAATGGAAAGAAAGATCTTTGTCTAAGCCCCTTCAAGACGGGTTTCCCTGGTGGTGCAGTAGTTAGGAATCCGCCTTGTAGTGCAGGGGTTACCTGGTGCAGGAAGATCCCACATGCTGAGGAGCAACTGAGCACATGAACTACTAAGCCCACAAGCCGTACAGCCTGTGCTCCGCAGCAAGACAAGCCACCACAGTGAGAAGCCCTGCGCACTGCAATTAGAGAAAGCCTGTGTGCAGCAGCGAAGACCCAGTGCAGCCAAAAAAAAATTGTTTTTAATTGAAAAATTATTTTAAAAAGATCCAACCTGATAAACTCTTGTAATACTGTTTTTGGATCTCTCCCTTTGTACAGACCAACTGGCAGGTCCTGTAGGATCATGTGTCATTTGTGCCAGGGTGCACTGGATTTCACGATTAGACCACCAGGTCCTCCAGTCACTTCTCCAGTCATACCTGTGTGGTCTCTGGACCAGCAGCACCGTCACTAGGGAGCTTGTTAGAAATGCAGACTCTCAGGCCCCACTCTGTAAACATGCTGAATCGGAATCTGCATTTTAACGAGATCTCTGTATGATTCGTATCCAGTAAAGGCCCTCGTGGGAAAGCCCTGATGCATTTCGACCAGCTGTGTTGGGCTGGGAGCTAATTAGGAGGAAAGCTAGAATGGTCCTGCTTTCCCAGCCGTGTCATCCAGCAAACCTGGAGACAGTGCGCTGGTAAAGAAAATTAGAGATGAGACCCGGAAGCTGCCATTTCATTGAGGGGAAGGTTTTGTCTTTTCTTTACAGGAGAAAGCTAACATTTCCCATCTCTACCTCCACCAGAATTAGGCAAGCATAAAACCAAAGTCAATTCCTTACAATTTAAATAGCCTCAGTACCAACCAATTATATTCCCGGACATGAGAAACAGCTGTTGTAACATTAGAGCTCCAACAGTTTCATCTCAGCTATTTAAAGGGATAAAAGAGCCAATATTTTCATTCCCTTGTGATATTATCAAGACATGATAAACAACAAAGACTGTAGTATTAATTACATTAATTTGGAGAGGAGAGAGACCACTTTAATTGCTCCAAGCTGGAGAATAATTTTTTATGGGACGGACAATCATTCCATAAATTCACATTAGAAAAGGTATTTTGTCTTTCTCTATCAGCAGCAAAATTTCTGGAGGCAAAAAATGACTGCCCCGTTTTAAGGTGGATTTCGATGGGAAAAAAACATTCTCATTGTTTCCTTGAGTCATTCATTGAACCCTGACTTGTTGAGCTATTTGAGAGAAAGCAGCACAGAGGAGGTATTTGTCTTGAAATAATTTGTGATCTATAAAAGGACGTAGGACTGACACCACTAGATTTAAATGCTTTCTCATATGCAGAATGGATTTAGACTGTGTCACCTCCCTCTCAGGGTCAAGAAGACCAAATGAGTGATGTACATCAGAATGCTTTGTAAACTAGAACACCGTACAAAAGTGAAAAATGCTTTATCAAGTGCTTTCTACATAGGGCACTGAGCTGGGTCTTGACTTCTAGGACCCTATTTTAATATTCATAAGAAATCTTAGGAAGAAAAATAACATTAAAAAATGAGAGAATGTAATAAGTAGGTGATTAAAATGCCCATTTTGTCAATGTGGAAATTATTCAGATAAAATTATACAGTTCTGATTAATTATGTGGTATATACAATACTATTCATGGTTACGTAATCTCTCTCACCCCAAAACACATAATAAATGCATACTGACCAATGTGCAGGCATGCTCAGTTGTGTCTGATTCTTTGTGACCCCATAGACTGTAAGGTGCCAGGCTCCTCTGTCCATGAATTGTCCAGGCAAGTATACTGGAGTGGGTTGCCATTTCCTCCTCCAGGGCATCTTCCCTACCTAAGGATCAAACCCAAGTTTCTTGCATTGGCAGGTGGATTCTTTACCACTGAGCCATCAGGGAAGCCACATACTCACCACTACCCAGTCACATAATGAAATCACCCACACATTAACTGTAGTTTTGGTAATGAAAATACGTGTAAGTAAATCTACCCATGAAAAGCTCCTAAGATTAATAACATTGGGCTCCAGTGGTAGTGACAGAAGAGGAGAATTTAGGGCGGTTCCAGAAAGAAGTCCAACGAGCTCTTGAATGTAGCAAGTATTGCTCTGGCTTTGGAATAGACATTTGTAATTCAGGTCTTAGAGGATGCCATCCAGGTTTCTGAAAGTACATGTTTTAGAAATTCTCTGTGAACCCTGCAGATGGAATTCCAGTTGAGCTGTCCCAAATCCTGAGAGATGATGCTGTGAAAGTGCTGCACTCAATATGCCAGCAAATCTGGAAAACTCAGCAGTGGCCACAGGACTGGAAAAGGTCAGTTTTCATTCCAATCCCAAAGAAAGGCAATGCCAAAGATTGCTCAAACTACCACACAATTGCACTCCTCTCACATGCTAGTAAAGTAATGCTCAAAATTCTCCAAGCCAGGCTTCAGCAATATGTGAACTGTGAACTTCCTGATGTTCAAGCTGGTTTTAGAAAAGGCAGAGGAACCAGAGATCAAATTGCCAACATCTGCTGGATCATAGAAAAAGCAAGAGAGTTCCAGAAAAACATCTATTTCTGCTTTATTGACTATGCCAAAGCCTTTGACTGTGTTGATCACAATAAACTGTGGAACATTCTTCAAGAGATGGGAATACCAGACCACCTGATCTGCCTCCTGAGAAATTTGTATGCAGGTCAGGAAGCAACAGTTAGCACTGGACATGGAACAACAGACTGGTTCCAAATAGGAAAAGGAGTACGTCAAGGCTGTATATTGTCACCCTGTTTATTTAACTTATATGCAGAGTACATCATGAGAAACGCTGGACTGGAAGAAACACAAACTGTAATCAAGATTGCTGGGAGAAATATCAATAACCTCACATATGCAGATGACACCACCCTTATGGCAGAAAGTGAAGAGGAACTCAAAAGCCTCTTGATGAAAGTGAAAGTGGAGAGTGAAAAAGTTGGCTTAAAGCTCAACATTTGGGAAAACAGTGGAAACAGTGTCAGACTTTATTTTTGGGGGCTCCAAAATCACTGCAGATGGTGACTGCAGCCATGAAATTAAAAGACGCTTACTCCTTGGAAGGAAAGTTATGACCAACCTAGATAGCATATTCAAAAGCAGAGACATTACTTTGCCAACAAAGGTTCATCTAGTCAAGGCTATGGTTTTTCCAGTGGTCATGTATGGATGTGAGAGTTGGACTGTGAAGAAGGCTGAGCGCCGAAGAATTGATGCTTTTGAACTGTGGTGTTGGAGAAGACTCTTGAGAGTCCCTTGGACTGCAAGGAGATCCAACCAGTCCATTCTGAAAGAGATCAGCCCTGGGATTTCTTTGGAAGGAATGATGCTAAAGCTGAAACTCCAGGACTTTGGCCACCTCATGCAAAGAGTTGACTCATTGGAAAAGACTGTGATGCTGGGAGGGATTGGGGGCAGGAGGAGAAGGGGACGACAGAGGATGAGATGGCTGGATGGCATCACTGACTCGATGGTCGTGAGTCTGAGTGAACTCCGGGAGTTGGTGATGGACAGGGAGGCCTGGCTTGCTGTGATTCATGGGGTCGCAAAGAGTCGGACACGACTGAGTGACTGATCTGATCTGATCTGATCTGTGAACCCTGCTAACAGTGTCACACTTTCCTGGTTCCCCTGCCATTGCCTCCAGAGTTAGTATGGAGCAGTGTGGGGAATGGGTCTTCAATCCTTTTAATGCTCTGAAAACTCTAATTGAGGACAGGAGCAATTCACACACAACTAATAATATCACACTAAAGAAGAAGGGATTCAAAGAAATGAAAAGTACACTCTAGGATTGCGCATTCCCCAGTTGCTGGCACCAGGGGCACTGCTATATATGGGAAGCCCTCACTGAAGGATGAAAAACTCTGAGTACTGCAACATTCTGAACCACAGGATCCCTTTTTATATAGAAATATCTTTATAAGTTAAATATCCAATAGGGGATTGCTTAAGCAAAATGTGGAACAACTGTATAACCAAAAAAATCATGCAGTAGAACTGTGTAAGTCAATATGGAATAAGTCAGTATGTGTGAAGTGTATTGCAGGAGATAATTTCAATTGCAAAATCGTGTTGTTCAGTATGATCTCACTTTTCTCTAAAAACGTGTTAATATGAATAGGAAAATGTTAGAAGTATATGTATATAGAAATTTTAACACTGGTTGTCACTTGATAATGGGATTTCAGGTCATTTTTATCACCTCTTTGCTTATCTACACTTTTAGGATTTTCTATAATATTATATGTGTAGAATATATATATACACACACACACACATATATATAGTTTTGTAATGCCCCAGAGAGACAGTCATATGACAATCATCCACATTTTTTTGGAGTTTGTTGTTAACCCACTTTTAAAAGCTTAATTTTCATAAACACAGAAACACCTGCAAAGAAACGACCTGTGGCCTAGCCAATATCCCATCTTTTTGTCTTGCTAACACACTCCAAATATTGTCTATCGAGCAGTGACTTGCTAGGAAAAGTAGACTCAGCTCTGATAGATTATTCTTAATCTAAGCCACAGTGATGGTTAATTTTGTGTCGACTGGGCCATGGGGTACCCAGATATTTGGTTAAACTGAATATGTCTATGAGGGTGTTTCTGGATGAGATTTAACACTTGAATCAGTTGATTTAGTGAAACAGATTGCCCCCCGCAGTGTGGATGGGCTTCATCCGATCCAGTTGCCTACCTAGATTAAGAAAATCTTCTCTTTCCTGACTGTTTTAGAGCTGGGACATCGGTGTTCTTCTGTTTCTAACTCACGCTTGTGCTGAGACTGGATCTTACACCATCAGTTCTCCTGAACCTGAGCCTCCAGCTTGCTGACTGTGGAGCTTGGGATTTGTCCGCTTCCATCGGCACATGAGCCAAGACCTTATAATAAATCTCTTTATATAAAAAATATAAAAATACATATCATTATATCCCACAGATGTATTCATATATATTTTTTTTCCTCTATTGATTCCATTTCTCTGGAGAACCCAGACTAATGCAGTCAGTCATGGTCATTGCATTCTCTTTTGCTGGTGATTTATAGCACTGACTCACTTCTGGTCAATGAAATGTAAAGAGATGCTGGGGAGGGGGTGTTCTGTGGAACTTTTCCTCTTTAATTAGAAGGAGAGTGGCATGGCCAAAAGCTGGTGTGGCTCCTCTTTCTTCCTGCTCTCGGTTGGGTTATGTGAGGGCAAATGCCTAGAGCTGGTGTAGCCATGTGTTAGTTAGCTAGTCATGTCCAACTCTTTGTGACCCCATGGACTGTAGCCCGCCATGTTCCTCTGTCCATGGAATTCTCTAGGCAAGAATACTGGAGTGGGCAGGCATTCTCTTCTCCAGGGGATCTTCCCAACCCAGGGATCGAACCTGGGTCTTGTGCATTGCAGGCAGATTCTTTACCATCTGAGCCACCAGGTGTAGCCATATTATAGTATTATTGCCGACTTTACTGATAGAAAAGTAGATGGAAAAATGGGAACCCTGAGTTCTTTTTTTAAATTGAGTTATAATTAACATACAGTATTATAATCCTTTCAGATACACAACATAGTGATTCAATATTTTTATACATTATGAAATGATCACCACAATACAGGCTGTATTCCACATGTGTATGTTATATCCCCACAACTTATTTATTTTTATTAACCGTAGGTCCATACCTCTTAATCTCCTTCGCCTCTGTCATCTGCCCCCCCCCACCTCCATCCCCTGTGGCAACAACCAGTTGGTTCTCTGTATGTATGATCTGTTTTTGTTATGTTTTGTTTGTTCTGTTTTTTACATTCCATGTGTAAGTGAAATCATATGTATTTACTTTTCTCTGACATTTTTCACTTGGCATGATAGCCTCCAGTTCCATCAACATTGCTGCAAACAGCAAGACTTCATTATTTTTATGACTGAGTAATATTTCATGTGTGTATGACTATATATGTAGTCACACACACGGACTGTCCTCTGTTGGTTTCTTTCCTTGTGCTTTGATGGATTCCTTTAGTATTACTGGGCTTCCCAGGTAGCACTAGTGGTAAAGAACCTGCCTGCCAGTGCAGGAGACAGAAGAGATGAGGATTTGATCCCTGGGTTGGGAAGGTTCCCTGGAGAAGAATACTCCAGTATTCTTGCCTAGACAATCCTATGGACTGAGGAGCCAGTGGGATTGTTTTTTCTTTGTGTGTGTGTGTGTGTGTGTGCTCAGTTGTGTCCAACTCTTTGTGACCACATGGACTGTAGCCCTTCAGGCTCCTCTGTCCATGGGATTTCCCAGGTGAAAATACTGAAAAGTGGGTCACCATTTCCTCCTCCAGGAGATATTCCTGACCCAGGGATCAAACCTGCATCTCCTGCTTTGGCAGGCAGATTCTTTACCATTGAGCCATGGATGAAGGCCTTTAGTTTTTATGTATTAATTGTAAGTTTTTGGTTTGTGGTTACCATGAGGTTCTTCTATGGCAACCTGTATGTATAGTCTTCAATTTTAAGCTAGTAGTTGCTGGAGTTTGAAGACATTTTAAAAGCACTATATTTTTACTTCTCCTTCCAATGTTTCATATTTTCAATATCATATTTTATATTTTGTGTACCCCTTAATTACTCACTGTAGTTATAGTTGACTATACTACTTTTGTCTTTTAACCTTCAGATCAGATCAGATCAGTCGCTCAGTCGTGTCCGACTCTTTGTGACCTCATGAATCGCAGCACGCCAGGCCTCCCGTCCATCACCAACTCCCGGAGTTTACTGAGACTCATGACCATCGAGTCAGTGATGCCATCCAGCCATCTCATCCTCTGTCGTCCCCTTCTCCTCCTGTCCCCAATCCCTCCCAGCATCACAGTCTTTTCCAATGAGTCAACTCTTCACATGAGGTGGCCAAAATACTGGAGTTTCAGCTTTAGCATCATTCCTTCCAAAGAAATCCCAGGGCTGATCTCTTTCAGAATGGACTGGTTGGATCTCCTTGCAGTCCAAGGGACTCTCAAGAGTCTTCTCCAACATCCCAGTTCAAAAGCATCAATTCTTCGGCGCTCAGCCTTCTTCACAGTCCAACTCTCACATCCATACATGACCACAGGAAAAACCATAGCCTTGACTAGATGAACCTTTGTTGGCAAAGTAATGTCTCTGCTTTTGAATATGCTATCTAGGTTGGTCATAACTTTCCTTCCAAGGAGTAAGCATCTTTTAATTTCATGGCTGCAGTCACCATCTGCAGTGATTTTGGAGCCCCCAAAAATAAAGTCTGACACTGTTTCCACTATTTCCCCATCTATTTGCCACGAAGTGATGGGACTGGATGCCATGATCTTTGTTTTCTGAATGTTGAGCTTTAAGGCAACTTTTTCACTCTCCACTTTCACTTTCATCAAGAGGCTTTTGAGTTCCTCTTCACTTTCTGCCATAAGGGTGGTGTCATCTGCATATCTGAGGTTATTGATATTTCTCTGGGCAATCTTGATTCCAGCTTGTGTTTCTTCCAGTCCAGCGTTTCTCATGATGTACTCTGCATATAAGTTAAATAAACAGGGTGACAATATACAGCCTTGACGTACTCCTTTTCCTATTTGGAACCAGTCTGTTGTTCCATGTCCAGTGCTAACTGTTGCTTCCTGACCTGCATACAGACTTCTCAAGAGGCAGATCAGGTGGTCTGGTATTCCCATCTCTTTCAGAATGTTCCACAGTTTGTTGTGATCCATACAGTCAAAGGCTTTGGCATAGTCAATAAAGCAGAAATAGGTGTTTTTCTGGAACTCTCTTGCTTTTTCCATGATCCAGTGGATGTTGGCAATTTGATCTCTGGTTCCTCTGCCTTTTCTAAAACCAGCTTGAACATCAAGAAGTTCACGGTTCACATATTGCTGAAGCCTGGCTTGGAGAATTTTGAGCATTACTTTACTAGCATGTGAGATGAGTGCAATTGTGCAGTAGTTTGAGCATTCTTTGGCATTGCCTTTCTTTGGGATTGGAATGAAAATTGACCTTTTCCAGTCCTGTGGCCACTGCTGAGTTTTCCAAATTTGCTGGCATATTGAGTGCAGCACTTTCACAGCATCATCTTTTAGGATTTCGAATAGCTCAACTGGAATTCCATCACCTCCACTAGCTTTGTTTGTAGTGATGCTTTCTAAGGCCCACTTGACTTCACATTCCAGGATGTCTGGCTCTAGGCCAGTGATCACACCATCGTCATTATCTGGGTCATGAAGATCTTTTTTGTACTGTTCTTCTGTGTATTCTTGCCATCTCTTCTTAATATCTTCTGCTTCTGTTAGGTCCATACCATTTCTGTCCTTTATCGAGCCCATCTTTGCATGAAATGTTCCTTTGGTATCTCTGATTTTCTTGAAGAGATCCCTAGTCTTTCCCATTCTGTTGTTTCCCTCTACTTCTTTGTATTGATCACTGAAGAAGGCTTTCTTGTCTCTTCTTGCTATTCTTTGGAACTCTGCATTCAGATGTTTATATCTTTCCTTTTCTCCTTTGCTTTTAACTTCTCTTCTTTTCACAGCTATTTGTAAGGCCTCCCCAGACAGCCATTTTGCTTTTTTGCATTTCTTTTCCTTGGGGATGGTCTTGATCCCTGTCTCCTGTACAATGTCACGAACCTCATTCCATAGCTCATCAGGCACTCTATCTATCAGATCTAGGCCCTTAAATCTATTTCTCACTTCCACTGTATAATCATAAGGGATTTGATTTAGGTCATACCTGAATGGTCTAGTGGTTTTCCCTACTTTTTTCAATTTAAGTCTGAATTTGGCAATAAGGAGTTCATGATCTGAGCCACAGTCAGCTCCTGGTCTTGTTTTTGCTGACTGTATAGAGCTTCTCCATCTTTGGCTGCAAAGAATATAATCAGTCTGGTTTTGGTGTTGACCATCTGGTGAGGTCCATGTGTAGAGTCTTCTCTTGTGTTGTTGGAAGAGGGTGTTTGTTATGACCAGTGCATTTTCTTATTTGTAGGTTTTTAAGAAGCTGAACCACTACTTTTGCTATTTGCCTTTACCAGCATGATTTTTCCTTTTATATATTCTCTTATTTAGTTATGGCCTTTTTATTCTACTAAAAGAAGACTCTTTAGCATTTCTTGTAGGGCCAGTTTAGTGGTGTTGAACTCCTTTAGTTTTTCTGTTTCTGGGGAACTCTTGATCTGTCTTTCAATTCTGAATGGTAACCTTGCCTGATAGAGGACTTTAGGTTGTAAGATTTTTCCCTTTTAATACTTTAAATATATCCTTCCACTCCTTCTGGCCTGTAAAGTTTCTGCTGAAAAATCAGCTGAAGCACCTATGAGGTTTCCTTTGCCTGTGATTTGTTGCTTTCCTCTTTCTGCCCCCTGGATTCTTATTGAAACTATTAACCTGTGTCACCAACCAAAGCCAATTTCTAGACCACCAGTTAAGTGAGAAGCTAAGGGTAAGACATTTTATTTAAAGCACTTTTGAATTTGCCTGTGCTGTTTCTTATATAAGAAACTAGCCAAGGAGCAAACTTGTGGGACACAGTGGTGTAAGGAGAGGGACAAATTGAGAGAGGACCATGGAAACATATACATTACCATATGTAAAATAGATAGCCCATGGGAATTGGTTGTGTGATGCAGGGAACTCAAACTGGTGCTTGTGACAACCTAGGGGGTGGGATGGGGTGGGAGGTTGGAGGGAGGTTCAAGAGGGAGGTGACATATGTATACCTGAGACTGATTCTTGTTGATGTATGGCAGAAACCAACACAATATTGTAAAGCAATTATCCTCCAATTAAAAGTAAATAAATTTAAAAAGAAACTAGCCAAAGAAAGGAAAAGTATAACCCCTCCCCCACTATTATTATATTTTGTTAATCTTTGTAAAAATTTGCTCTTTATAATCATTTCAGCCACAAAGTTAGAAACTTTACAAGATTAATCATTTACTGTTTGCCTGCTGGTCCCTGGAGCAGCCCCTGCAGAAAGATGAATACATAGAACAAGATCCCTTCTGCCAGTGACATTGCGCCCACTTTGTGAGGGGCCGGACACATATCTGTTGTTGGAAGAGAACGAGGAAGTGGAGAAAAGGCTCCCTTTTCTTTCATGAGTGATATCAGTGCCACTGAATCACTCTCAGACTTCAGAGTTCCTTGGGGGAAGCAATCATTCCAGCTCTTAAAGGGTAAAACTGGTTTTCTCTGGCAGCATGGTTTTATAGTAAATTTCATCTCATCATGTCTCTGGCAAGGGAAATCTTTATTTTAAAAGGTTTAAAGTGGGAAACAGTTTATTGATGACATTGGCCATGAAGCCAGAAGAGGCACACAGGTACCCTCAGCCTTGAGTCTTGGCAGCTTGCCTCCAAGCCCTTCCCCAACAGGAGACTTGGGAAGGGGCCAAGAAGATGGCTGAGTTGCAGAACTTGATGTTGGCTGCTTGGCCATGGGGCCACTTCATTACTCTAGGGACATTCATTCTGGGACAGTTAATGACCACTCCATAGAGCCAAATGAATTGAATATTTGGGTGCGATCTTGAAAATGAGACCTCAGTTCTGTTCAGTTCAGTCGCTCAGTCGTGTCCGACTCTTTGCGACCCCATAAATTGCAGCACACCAGGCCTCCCTGTCCATCACATCCATCCCGGAGTTCACTCAGACTCACATCCATCAAGTCAGTGATGCCATCCAGCCATCTCATCCTCTGTCGTCCCCTTCTCCTCCTGCCCCCAATCCCTCCCAGCATCAGAGTTTTTTCCAATGAGTCAACTCTTCGCATGAGGTGGCCAAAGTACTGGAGTTGCAGCTTTAGCATCATTCCTACCAAAGAACACCCAGGGCTGATCTCCTTTTGGATGGACTGGTTGGATCTCCGACTAGACAGTAGTAAATCTATTGAGAATAAGACTCAATGGGCTTAGATAAATAAGACAGCAATTCTAGATGTGTGCCTCCTTTCACTGATTATAAGCACTGAAAAGTGAATGAAAATCAACTTATCGTAAAGAAAATCCCATCCTGCTAGTGGCCTGTATCATTTCAAAGATGATTTACCAGGCTGATGATTGATTTTCAAGATGTACTTGTTTCCAAACCTTTGACCTAAAATTTTTATTTTATCTTCCCAACCTTCTTGGTAAAATTACATTAAGTTAGGGATTCATTAACTCCTTCCCTCATTCATTCCACATGAATTTTATGCACACTTAACAGTGTGACAGGTACTGTGCGAGGTGTGCAGGAAACAGAGGTGAAAAATAGATCATCCTTGTCCTTATGAAGTTAACAGTCCTTCTGAGACTTCTAGTGTCTCAACCAACAGATGAAATAAGATAGGAGCAGCATAATTATAGAGACATGGACAGGAACACTTGACGCCAGATGAAATGATCAACTTCACACATAGGGGATTCAGTAAAGGGAGCCTTTCGTTCCATGCAGTTCTCTTCCACAGCTTTAGCAAGCCGAAGTGATCCATTTTCAGATTTCAGTAAATTAATTGGTCCTAAAGCAAGACTTGGCTTAAACCATATATCTACTCCATTTTATTTTAATTAGCTTTTCTTGAGAATATGGGTTTATCTATTAGCCATTCATTCAACAGAAGTTTATTGCACACAATTAGATGCTGGGTAGGTTGGAGAATTCTGGCTTTCAGTGTGAGTAAAGGAAAGAAGAGGTAAAGATTGGTTTGAAGGGAATAAAGGGAATAACAGGAATAATTGTGAGTCTAGGTCAATTCCATATTGGTGACTAAGAGAATATTTAGGAGCCTGGGCCTCATACATTTAAAAAGCAATTTCCTACCTTAAATTACTAAGACCAACTGGTGCACATCAGTTTCTTTCCAATTAAAGGGAGGATCTCAGTGCTGCATTCAAATCAGTAACTGAACTTCCTCATAAAAACAGCTAAGTCAACATAATATTGCTTCCTTTGTGGTTCAGATGATTAAGCATCCTCCTGCAATGCAAGAGACCTGGGTTTGATCCTTGGGTTGGGAAGATCCCCTGGAGGAGGAAATGGCAACCCATTCCAGTATTCTGGCCTAGAGAATCCCATGGACAGGGAAGCCTGGTGGGCTATAGTCCATGGAGTTGCAGAGTCAGACACAGCTGAGTGACTAACACACCCACACACAGATTAATATTAATGATTTGACTTAAGGCCCTACTTCTGCACACACACATATGCTACATACACACATAAATGTAGTACATATGATACATTTATAGCTTTCTAGAAATTGATTTATGATTTAGACAAAAAGGACAGACAGCACTAATACCATGATAAGTATGAAAGTGAAAATGTTAGTTACTCAGTCGTGTTGCACTCTTTGCGACCCCATGGACTGTAGCCCACCAGTCTCTTCTGTCCATGGGATCCTCCAGGCAAGAATACTGGAATGGGTTACCATTTCCTTCTCCAGGGCATCCTCCCCACCCAGGGATTGAACCCCAGTCTCCCACACTGCAAACAGATTCTTTACCATCTGAGTCACCAGGGAAGCCCAATACCATGATAACTTGCCCATATTTTAAAGATCCTTTTTCCCTGGCAATCTCAAGCATGTTACTCTGAATTCCACCCTGAGAAAGGCTTGGAAACAAGCCTGGAAGGAGAAGGGACCCAAAGAGCCAAGTGGCGTGTGGAGTGGGACTAGTAGAATGTACCAGAAGCTCCCAGAATGTGACAAGGGAACTTTCATTTGAAGGGTGTGGGGAAAAAAATTAATTAGACAGCAACTGAATTCTTCAGTCAGGTTGTTGGGCAGGAGTTAAGAGGTACACTGTGCTCCTGTAAGGAGTTTGTTGTTGTTTTTTTTTTTTTAAGAACACCCAAGTGGAGAACACGGAGATATAATTTTTCTTGACACACCAATGTACAATGAGAACATATATTTAGTAACATTCGCCTCCCTGCACCCTGAGCAGCTGTTCAGCTCCAGCAAACACTCCTCCTTCCTGCTGGGGAAGGAGAAGCGTGCGGCACGAAGCTTCTGGAGTTGCCAGCAAGAGAGAGAGCTGGGGCCAGCCTTCCAGAGCCGCCCCTCCCTCTCCCCTCTACTAGGCAGCAGGGGGTCCATGGTCAGGAAGGGAAAGAAGATGCTCAGAGGGAAGACCAACCAGAGAGTCCTGTCTAACTGCAGCAGGAAGAGCACTTGAAGTTCAATCCTCCTCAAAAGCAGGGGGCAGGAAAGAGAATCTCTTGAAATTAACCCCCCGCTTTGCTCCATGAAGTTGTAAGTCACTAGGCAGGGTTAGGGGCCATCAGGGAACTATGTTGTATTGCCTAGAGGGCAGACTTACGGGAAGTGGAAGACAGGATGTATCAACCTGGGGTCAAGTCATGCTTTTCCAAGGAGTGACAGAGTGGACATCTGCTTGTCTAAGTTCACAGTTACCTTCTTAACAGTTTTTGACAGGAGCTGCGGGTGTACAGGTGGTGGTTAGGATGGACCAGGGTGGAGAAAGGCCCTGTGTAAATACAATACATGATCCAGTCGAGGATTGTTGGGTTTCCTCCTTCCTCTTCTCTCTCTTCCCTCTCTCCTTCCCTTCTTTCCTCCCTTCCTTCTTCCATCCCTCCCTTGCTTCTACTATAGTGTAGTGGTGTTACTCAAAGTTTGGCCCCCTACTGGCGGAATCATTGTCATCATCACTTGAGAACTTGATAGAAATATAAATTCTTGGGTCCCACCCCGTATTCCCACGGGAGGTAAACTCTAGGCAGAAAGATGTCAGTTCCTAGATGAGGATATAGAAAGACATGGGGATGGTCTTGGATATTCTCTGTCACTCACTCACTTGCTGTGAGGGAAGCCAGCTGCCATATTTGGAACATTCTTTTGGGGAGGGCTCTGGGGCAAGAAACTAATGTCTCAGGTTAACAGCCAGTAATGACTGAAGGTCCACCAACAGCCGCATGAGTGAGCAGAGAACAGGATCTGCCCTAGTCAAGCCTTGAAATAGCATTAGCTTCCCCCGACACCCTGATTAGAGGAACCTGTGAAAGTCTCTGAGCCAGAGAACCTGATGAAGCTGAGCCCAGACTGCTGATTCGCAGAAACTGGAGATGATAAATGTTTGTTGCTATAAGCCTCTAATCTCGGGGTAATTTGTTACATAGCAATAGATAACTAATAGAACTATTGAATTAAAAACTCTCCAAGTGGGGCCCTGGAATGACTATTTTAACATATTTTCCAGGTGATGTTCACACAAGGTAGTTTGAGAAGCACTGCATGTGACTAAGAGTAGAGGCTTTGCAGCCAGACTACTTGGATTCAAATCCTAGCTCAACTCCATCCTAGCTGTAAGAGCGTGAGCGGCTTACTTAACCTCTCTGTGTCTTCATTTCTTCTGTAAACTGTTACTAACGATAGTATATACCTTTAGGTGGTGTAAAGAGGATTAGTTGAATTAATATATTTAAAGCACTTAGTACATTGCCTGGCAACATCAAGTACAATACATTTAGTGGTGACTCATCATTCAACAAATATTTATAAGGCACCAACCAAGGGTGAGGCGTTGTGCTAGATGCTGGAGTTACAAAGATGAATAAGACATAGGTTGACTTTCCTGGGACTCTTGTCCCAGGAGATAGGCATAGAAAAAAATAAACACAATGTTAAGTTAAAATGCTGGGCTTGGGCTTCCCACGTGGTCCAGAGGTTAAGAATCTGCCTTGCAATGCATGGGACACAGGTTTGATTCCTGGTCTGGGAAAATCCTACATGCCATGGAGCAACTACATGTCTGTGAGCAACAGCAAAGGCCCAGTGCAGCCCAAAATAATTTAAAATAAATTAATTAATTAAAAAAAAAGTTGGGCTTGATTCTGGAGCCCATCAGTGGATGGAGGCATTAGGGAGAAACTTGATAAATGGGGTACTTGGAGGGATATGGGCTTGATTGCCCCCAATGCCTTGTCTCAGTTTTTCTGAGTCTCTCCAGCTTCCTTTTTATATGGAGAACTGGCAAATCTATCATCACCAACAGCAGCTCCTTAGATAGCAGCTGCTTAAATGCAGGGCCTGATGTCTTATTCACAAGGCTGTAGCCACTCTGTCCTGTTTTCTGCTCCTAATAAGGCAGCCCAGTTCGTCTGACCTTCGGGTGTCAGCATCTGCTCTTTGCTCTAAAAGCCTCCTACCCCACCTCCTTGCAACACAGGCTCCTTCTTACCCTTCATGTCTCTGCTCACGTGTCTCCCTGTCTCTGCTCTCACTGCCTGGTCACTCTATTTAAATAACGCCTCCGTTTCAACACACTTTTCATACCCTGAGCACCAGTAGAATCTGGCCCTTGCTTAATTGGTTTATTTATTTGTGAGTCTCCCTGAGTAGACTACATGGTCTCTCCAAGGTAACGTTTGGTCTGTTGTATTCACATGGCCCACGCCCAGTGCCCTCCCTGGGACATAGTAGGCTTTCAATAAATATTTGTTATTGATGGATAAATGAATGAATGGACATGTCCCTTTGCAGCCACTGTAACACTTCAGCATGATTTGCTGAAATGCCAATCTTAATCACAAAGGGCATTAATTCAAATTCTGGAAGACAGAACTGCTGAAACACCGATTGTAAAACCAAGTCACTTTAATTCTTAGGGGTTGCTGGAGAGCCCGGAAGAGATGGAGAGCAGGAGGCCATTATACTATTTAGCATTTAGTAAGCACCTCCTCCTAGGTGCTGGGTGCTCTATTAAATGTTTTATATGCATTATTTCATATACATCTGAAGTAGTTATTATCACTGGGGAGAGCAGAGAGGGAGACTGAGGCTTGGAGCCCGTAATTAACTTGCCTCAAGTCACAGCCAGTGTGATGTAGAAGTATCGTGATGGAACCCAGATGGTCAGGCTCTGAACCTCCTGGGTTTAACCACTCAACTCTCTTGTCCCCAATGGAATGCAGCTCATTAGGTAAATATTCTCACAGATGGAAGTGTACACAGCTGAACAGCTATATGACACCGCAACCAGACGGGGAAATATCAGAAAGGTCTCTGATATCCACGAAATGACAGCCCTGCTGGTCATAGAGGTAGGTCATTCATGGGGGCCCTTCTCCTGCACCCGGGGGTGTGTTGTTCAGAAGTCAGGTGGTCAGGACAGCTGCAGAGTGTCCCACCCCCTCCAATTGATGTGGGTGTTCTCACTCTCCAAAACCGGTTTGGTGGTCTCTTCATAAGCTCCTCAACGATTAGCATCATCCTCCCCAGGATGGCTTGTAATTTGCAGTCATTGGCAATTCCTGTTGCAAGGGATTCTAAGATCAGACAAGCCAAGGAGCAGGTGACAGGTCACATCTGAACTTAGATGGACAAGTTGTCAGGGTGGGAGGGACAATAACTGAGACGAGGGGCAGTTTTACAAAGCTTTGGGGCCTGTCTGCATTGCACCTGGAGCAATCTTTGACCAGGGGTTCCTATTAACAACAAGCCTCCACAGGCCTCAAAGAACAAGAAAGGAGTCAGGCTTATCCAGTCTTAAACAGGACTAAAGTCTGCATTTTTCCTGTGTGATGAGGAATTATTGGGCCTTCAGTGAGGGCAGGCTCCTTCTTGGGTAGAAGAGAACAGTTAGGAAAAGTGAGAATGCTTCTGTAGGCAATTCCCTTTTCAAGGCTTAATTAAAGCCAGAATGTATATTTTTAGTCTGCTTTTGCATTTGTGACATTTAAATATTCAGATTTTCAATGAGACAAAGCCTATGCTGAAATTTACATATAAATATATTGAAATATATTTAAATATGAGTCTTCTTCATACCTTTTTTCTTAGTGTTCCCAAGCTGTCTGCACTTCCACAAGGGGATCAGTCTTTGGGAAATGAAGAATAAAGGTGTCTAAAGAGAGAAGTAGAGAGAGATTTGTTGGGAAGCTGATGTACTTGGGTAGACCTAACATTATGTATCAGTTCAGTCACTCAGTCGTGTCCAACTCCTTGAAACCCCATGGACTGCAGCATACCAGGCCTCCCTGTCCATCACCAACTCCCAGGGCTTACTCAAACTCGTGTCCATTGAGTCAATGATGCCATCCAACCATCTCATCCTCTGTCATCCCCTTCTCCTCCCACCTTCAATCTTTCCCAGCATCAGAGCCTTTTCAAATGAGTCAGTTCTTCATGTCAGGTGGCCAAAGTATTGGAGTTTCAGCTTCAGCATCAGTCCTTCCAAAGAATATTCAGGACTGATTTCCTTTAGGATTGGCTGGCTGGATCTCCTTGCAGTCCAAGGGACTCTCAAGAGTCTTCTCCAACACCAAAGTTCAAAAGCATCAATTCTTTGACACTCAGCTTTCTTTATAGTCCAACTCTCACATCCGTACATGACTACTGGGAAAACCATAGCTTTAACTGGGTGGACAGTTTACAATTTGAGGAATGGTTTTTGTTTGTTTCAGCTTCTCTGGTGGCTCAGAGGGTAAAGCATATACCTGCAATGCAGGAGACCTGGGTGGGGAAGATCCCCTGGAGAAGGAAATGGCAGCCCACTCCAGTACTCTTGCCTGGAAAACCTCATGGACGGAGAAGCCTGGTAGGCTACAGTCCAAGGGGTCGCAAAGAGTCTGACACGACTGAGAGACTTCACTTTCACTTTGTTTGTTTAAATTACAACTTTTCAGAGTGACAGTTTATCCAGGCTAGAGGTCAGTCCCCAGCCATGCAGGCTTTGGTAGATGTATGTGTGTATTTTAATCTATTTAGAAAGGCTACAGGCTTCCTGAAAGGCTACAGGCTTAGAGGCTTCCTCCTCAGACCTCAAGAAGTATGATTCACGGAGATACAGCAAATTTGATCAAATAACAACCTTGAAGCATCACTCAAATCACTAGCTTTACAGACCATATTATCACCATGCTAATAACTAGTTACCCATACTCGATCCATGGACCACCAACTGTAAATGATTTTGACTGTCATGAACTGCATTTGAATCTCTGAAATAGGACTGGACATAATCCAGCCTCCCTCGAGTGAGTTAGCACATACTTTTAAGATCCTACGGGGTCTCTCAGTTATCATTGCAGTCATCAATAAGTATGCGCCAAGGGTAGTATACAAGTGCAGGAGGATGCACATTTTTCAGTTGATACATAGAAGACAAACTTGATTCCACTGGGTATCAGAAGTGTTTTTTTTTCCCCCTAAGTGAAGGGAACGTTGACAGACTATTGCATAACAAAGAATAGTACAATCTAATGGGGAAAATTGGCTGGAATTGTGGGTGTCTTCCTGATTTCATCACCTTTGATAGTTGACATTTCCATTTCTCATTTTCTCTCAGTTACTTGTCTATAAATGGATGTTCAAATGTTAATAGGGACCCACACAAATGTAGCAACTTCCTCCTCTGGTAAATTATACCTTGGAGCCAGTTTTATTGTGATTCTTTCTTTCCATGTCTGTTTCTCCTCCTGGAATTTGGGCTGTGTGGTGCATGAATTGTGAAAGGAATGAAACAATTCCTTGGGAAGGAGACAGAAGCTACCGAGACAAGCCAGCAGGGTGGAGCTTGCTCTTCCCCCAGGAGTCAGTAAGACTTTCGTAAGGCCCCTAGAATGGCATCCAGACTGAGGTAAGGGTAACTGAGGTAAGGGTAACTGAGGTCAGGGTAACTGAGGTAAGGGTAACTGAGGTAAGGGTAACTTCTTTGTCACCATTTGTTCCTCAGAAAACACCAACGAGAGGATGTCCTGTCACGGAAAACAGCTGCCAGTTTCACGTTGTGAAATACACATGGACGACACAGATAAATATAAATGTATATGACTTGGACCATGTCAAGCACTAGAGTTAAGATCATAGAGGAATTTCTCAATTTAAATGTGCAGTTTTGATAAACACTAATACAGACTGTCTTGCCTCATAAGCAATCACAGGCTAAGTATCCACCAACTTGGCTTATTGGCTTGACTCTTGTCATTGTTTCTGTACTATGAAGACAGGACTTAAGTTTCCCTTCTCTCCTGGCTTGCCATCCTGGCTTCCAGTTGTTACTGTAAGGAATAAAGACTTGAGAAAAATGGACATGAATCTGAGCAAACTCCAGGAGATAGTGAAGGCCACGGAAGTCTGGCATGCTGCAGATCATGGGGTTTCAAAGAGTGGGACACAACTTAGCGACTGAAGACGACAGTATAAACTTGACTTCCTGCTTCCATTTTTGCTCTACTATCAGTGAGAGGAAGCTGTTAAAAATGGAAATCAGATCATATCACTCCCCTGCTTAAAATCCTCCAGGACTTATCCATTCCACCGAAAAGAAAATCCCAGTACTTGGCCCGACCTGCAGCGCCAGGGCATGTAAAAGTGCCTGCAACTTCTCTCTCTCCCTCCTGTCCTCTTCCTTGCATTCAGCATACTCCAGAAACAGTAGACTTTCTGCTGATGTTCTAACTCAATAGTTCTCAAAGTGTGGTTCCCAAACCAGCAGCATCAGCATCTTCTGCATAGTGGCTAGAAATGCAAATTCTTGGGCCATACCCAAACTCTACTGAATCATAAGTTCTGAGGGTGGGCCCCAGTGATCTGTGTTTGAACCAGCCCATCTAGGGATTCTGTTGCCTGCTAAAGTTTGAAAACCTCTGGTGTAGCTCCTCAGACACACTTCTGCCTCAGGACCATGTACCGGTCAGACCCTTTGCCTGGTATGCTCTTCCCAGGGCTCTTTCCTCATCAGCTGGACATCAGCTGAAATGTTAGCACCTCACCAATCATCCTATATTTTATTTTATTTAAAGTATTTTTTTTAAAGGAGTGTATGCACAATTTTATTTATTTGTTTAGGGAGAGTGTGCCCAAGTTTATTTTTCTGTAGTGGTGTTAAATTTTTAAAGTATTTATTGAATTTGTTACAATATTTTTTCTGTTTTCTGTTTTGTGTTTTTTTGGGCCATGAGGCATGTGGGATCTTAGCTCCCCAACCAAGTACTGGACCAGCACTCCCTACATAGGAAGGCAAAGTCTTAACCACTGAACCGCCAGGGAAGTTCCTATTTTATCTGAGTAAAGTTGATTTACAGTGTTTTGTTAGTTTAAGGTGTACAGCAAAGTGATGCAGTTAAGTGTTAGTTGCTCAGTCGTGTCTGACTTTAACCCTGTGGACTGGAGCCTGCCAGGCTCCTCTGTCCATGGAATTCTCCAGGCAAGAATACTGGAGTGGGTTGCCATGCTCTCTTCCAGGGGATCTTCCCGACCAGGGATCAGATCTGCTTCTCTGCATTGCAGAATCTTTACCGACTGAGCCACCACATACATTATTTTTTAGATTCTTTTCTCATATAGGCTATCACAGAATATTGAGTAGAGTTCCCTGTGCTATCCAGTAGGTCCTGTTAGTTATCTATCTTATATATATAGCAGTGTGTGTTTTCATCCCAAGCTTCTGATTTATCCCTCTTAAGCATCTTATTTAAAGTGAGCCTGTTTGCCTCTCCTCATCTTAATCTATGCCATTTAATTATCCTCTATGTTCTCTGTAGAACTAGCTCAAATCATCTTGTTTATTTATTTACTTGTTATTTTATTATCTCCCCCATTAGAAGGAGATCTGACACCCTATTTATTTTTATACTGTGAATTCTGAGTGCCCAGCATAGGGCTTGCACATAAGATGGGCTTAATAATGGTTTCTTAAATTAGTGCCTATGAGATTTTTTTTTTTTTGATTGCCTGTCTTTCAGAAGGAGATCAGTTAGACTCTCTAAAGGAAGCTGCAGTGTTGTGGCCAAGCCTTGTCATGGGGTCAGAAGATGAGGGTCAAATTCTAAATTCTCCACTTGAAAATCAGCTGACTTTGGGTAAGTCATTGAACTGGTTTAATGGGTTACAACAAGGAGTGATTTTGTCTCATCGAAGTATTCAGCGGTGTCTGGAGATGTTTTTGGTGTCAACTGAGGATGCAAGTGAGAGTGGGGTGTGCTCTTGGCACCTAATGGGCAGAGGCCAGGGATGTGGCTAAGCATCCTGTAGTGCACGGGCCAGCCCCCACCTTATGCTCAGGAAAATAACAACAGTGCCTCGGCTGAGAAAACCCAAACTAGAAAATTAGGATTAACACTCTCTTCCTAACTCACAGGGTCCTGACGATGCTCAAGCAAAATTCTTCTCATGAAATTGTCTTGTAAATGACAAAGGACTGTAGGCAAATACCCTCAGTGTCCGGCACCACACCTTACACAGAGTAGCTGCTTAATAAATACTGGCTCAAGGAACAAATGGATGAATGGATGAGTGGATGAACTGGATGATTCCATGAAATGGATGATTGAATTGCATGGAGCCCCTTCCCAGAACTGAATTTTTGTGTCCTCATTTGCAACAGAGGATAAGGATAGTACTTGTGTCCTAAGAACCTTGGGAGGATCACGGAGACGATGTGTACAAAGCACCTTGTTTCACCCTTGGTTATTGCCCCCGCCACCCCCACAGAGTTCCTGCTTCCTCCCCCCTAAGTGACTCCCCTCCTCTACTCCCTTGGTTTACACAGAGCTGCCCTATCTGTTTCAGTGAAAAGGCATCATCAAGTCCTACTCTGCATTTTTCTGATGAAACACCTGTTATTCAGAAACCACCTGCTCCTGGTTTCCCAGAGTTGCGGAGAAGGGACTGGAACCCAGGCTCCTGTTTCCTGGCTGGGAATCTCTCCACCATGCCCCTACTTTCCCTTGGCTCCTTCTGTTTTCTCACCTCCTACAACCAATCAGCACGTACCCAGCAGAGTTTCCCAACCTTTCTGAGAGCTGGGAATGCTTACTGTTAGAAACCCCAGCACACATCACCAAAGCATTAAAATGTGCCCACGTCAAATAAAATCTGTGTATAACTTTATGAAAATTGGGTTGCCTTGGCAGTCGACTGAAAGTTACATTTTAGAAAATTTAAACACTTATTAATGTATTTCAGTTTGCTTTTTTACATTTTGAAGTCATTTTTTTTCCCTCCAGCAGATGTAATTATAGACCCTCGAAAGGCATTTGTGTCTTTGGTGCTTTATACATTACAAAAAACGTCTTATTTACTTTTTTACCCATTGGTGAGTTTCCCATCTTCCTTGTTCCTGTTTGCTTATAATAGTCAATGACCATTCCAGAGTCTAGGAAGCATCTGGAAACTGTTGAGTACTTGGTGGGTGATATTTCATGTAGGTAATGCTGTTGACTTGCAAACATGATCTCATGCACCAGCGTCCATTTTTGTCCAAGAGTGTGACAGTCGAATCTTACATTTGCCATAGGTATTGTGGACTGTAAAGGGCTTTCTCATATATTACCCATTTGTACAGTACTTGAGCACAATCTGTATTATGTTACAGCTTCTCTTGATTTTACCAATAAGAATCCAAAACTTAGGGAGGAGAAGTGACTGACTCACTCAGAGTTATAAAGCAAGTGGCAGAACAAAGGTGAGAAGTGCTATCTTCTGCGTTTCAAGTGTGCCACGATGCTTTTGGACCTGGAGAAATTACTCCTGAAAGAGGAAATAAGCACGGATGGAATCACTGGGATAGCTTTAGCTTTGTGTGAGTGCGCGCATGTGTGTGTGAGACTGAAACTAGCCTTGAATATTCTTTATTTGCCCTACAGATAGTGGAATCAAATTAATTAATTAGGTCAACAAATACTTATTAGTGATGGGCCCTGTTATAAGTGCTGGGGATACAGCAGTGAACTAAAAGAGCCTCACAGAGCTCACATTCTATATGCAACAGGTAAATGATAAATTGACAAGACAATATATATTAATAGTATTTGATGTCAATTAGTGTTAAGGATAAAAATTAAAGCAGTTGAGGGGATAGGAAAACTGGGCGGGGGGAGTTGCTGTGTTGTTCAGACAGGTCAAAGGTGACTCATTTGTAAGGTGGCCTTGAGAAGAGACTTATAAGGGAGGAAGGATGTAGCATGGATACTGGGAACAGACTAGCCTAGATGAACATGTGCGAAGGCCCCGAGACAGGGACATGTTTGGCATGTATGAGAAACCACAAGGAAACCAGCCCAGCTGGAGAAGAGTGAGTAGACTGGGATGGAGGAGAGAGTTATTGGTAGAAAATAAGGTGAAGAGGGGTCTGGTGAGGAGGCATGGGGAAAGTTAGGGAAGATCCTCCAGGACCTTATAGGGGCTTGTGGGGGCTTTAGCTGGGATTCTGAGGTAGGTTTTCCTTGAGGGCTCTGACCAGAGGAATGACATGATCTGACATACACTGTTAAAGATGTTTGATGGACAGATTAGTTCATGGCATCTGGTCCCATCACTTCATGGCAAATAGATGGGGAAATAGTGGAAACAGTGTCAGACTTTATTTTTCTGGGCTCCAAAATCACTGCAGATGGTGACTGCAGCCATGAAATTAAAAGACGCTTACTCCTTGGAAGGAAAGTTATGACCAACCTAGATAGCATATTCAAAAGCAGAGACAGTACTTTGCCAACAAAGGTTCGTGTAGTCAAGGCTATGGTTTTTCCAGTGGTCATGTATGGATGTGAGAGTTGGACTGTGAAGAAAGCTGAATGCTGAAGAATTGATGCTTTTGAACTGTAGGGTTGGAGAAGACTCATGAGAGTACCTTGGACTGCAAGGAGATCCAACCAGTCCTTCCTAAAGGAGATCAGTCCTGGGTGTTCCTCGGAAGGACTGATGCTAAAGCTGAAACTCCAGTACTGTGGCCACCTCATGCGAAGAGTTGACTCATTGGAAAAGACCCTGATGCTGGGAGGGATTGGGGGCAGGAGGAGAAGGAGACGACAGAGGATGAGATGGCTGGATGGCATCACCAACTCGATGGACGTGAGTCTGAGTGAACTCTGGGAGTTGGTGATGGACAGGGAGGCCTGGTGTGCTGTGATTCATGGGGTTGCAAAGAATCGGACACGACTGAGCGACTGAACTGAACTGAACTGAAGATATTCCTAGTTTGTAATATTTCCATCTTAGGAGACTTAGACCTGCTTTGAGAGACCATGAGGGACACCTTGATCTTCAAGCATATTCAAATCCTGAGGTGAAGTCGAACTTTAGTAATTGATTCATCCTTCAGATCAGTGACTGGGCTCCACCTGAATACCAGAGCTACCTATGGCAGCCTTGGGGATTGAGGAATGAGTAACACAGGGTTCCTGCACTGAGGAAGCTCCTCTTACAGTGAAGAAATACAGACAACAAACAAACAAAGGATTTCAGCTATTGAGAAGGGCTGGGGAGAAAATAAAACCAAGGGAGACGCAATGATGATGCCATCATAGAGGGCTACTGTAGATTCCAGTTGGCTTTTGAAATGAGGAACTTGAGCAAAAAGTATTGCACACGTAGAGCAACTTATGGTATCCAGTTTCATAAAAAATATTATTATTCTGACTTTTTAAGCGAGAAGCTGATATTCTGTGAGATTAAACCACATGCCTGAAGCACTCGTAAATGACAGATCTGGGGGTCTGAATCCAAATTTTCTCTCATTTTCCGAACCAGAGTTTTCTCATAGTGTACAGCACTATGGAATGTGACAGTAGGGCTGGATAACCCTGGAGCGTGGGATGAAGGAATCCATAATACTTAGGCAAGATGGGAAAAATGTGTCAAAGCAGAAAGAGACGCAAAAGAGCAAGGGCTGTGACTTGCTCCCACTACGGTCACACAGGATGACTGTCAGGATGTAGAGGAGCTGCAGTCCCCATAGCCTCAGTTCCATTGGGCTGAGAAAATCTCCAGCCTAATCTCAACAGAAGGGCCCTTGCCTTGCATGGGTGCTCTCAGCAACCCAGGCTGGGGTGGGCCCCTGGGTCACATGTGGTTTCAATCACTGCATTTATCTGCATCACTGTCATTGTATCTGGAAGATGACTGAAGCCTCATTTCTCTCCCAGGCCTGTCTGATTGTGCAGGGGGTACATGTCAAATCTGGAAAAGCTATCTCATCTTTGGCAGGCCAGAGATAGGGCAAGACTTCAGAAAGGTACAGCAACATCCTACTCAGGCCCCTTCACCCCTTTATTAAAAACAAATCTGAAACAACAAATGTCTAAAATTTTCCACTTATTCATTTCATCCTGCCTGATTATAACCATGCCCTTTGTCCACACCCGCTGGAGTTTTTTTTTTTTTTTGCAGCCTTGGGGGAAGCTGGGATGTGTCTGTCCCTAGCTCTCAGTCCCTCCCATAATAAACAATCACTAAACAGCTTGCGGCCCTAGGCAACTGTTTGTCCAGTTTGGCCAGGCCCCTGTGACTTAGGCTGGGGAAGAGGGTGGGAGGTGTTCCCAGTAAAGCAGAATTCAGGCTGTAAGGCCAGGGACTTGGCTTTGACCAGAAGTACTGTTTGGAAGCACATCTTTGCAGTCTTGGAGGATCATTAGAGAGACTCTGGATCTTTATCTGATTTGTCCAGTGATGGGTCCCTGAGGGTATGGGCTCATGGCTGGCGTGTGGGAGGGCCGCTGAAGGAAGGACTAGCTTGTACTAATGGTAAAAAAAAAGGTCATCCCCTGCCTCAAGTGTCTCATCTACAGCTGGCCATTCTACCAGTCATCTGTCCCTCAGAGACAGCGCCTTAAAAACCATTCCCCCTCCCCCGCAAAAGAGAATAACATCACTTTCGGTACTGGGAGGAGCTTAAATCAACCGGGTTTTTCTCGGCTATTAGATCTTTCTTTTTTCCACGGTGTGATTGGATCCCTTGGAGGGTTTCTACAGAATAGACAAAGGGCTTCGGAAGCTAGGAAAGGATGCGCGGAAAGTTACGGAGGATTTGGGATAGGTGTCTTCTCTTAGTGCACAGACAGACATGAAGAATTAAAACGATTCCTTTCGGTTGTATTTCCTTTTTATTATTGGGGATTGGGGTGGTTCCTTGGGGGTAAGGAAAAAGAGGTGGGCAATGCAGGAGACGCTGGAGATAATGGGTTCGATTCCTGGGTTGCGAAGATCTCCTGGAGGAAGGCATGGCAACCTGCTCCAGTATTCTTGCCTGGAGAATCCCATGGACAGAGTAGCCTGGCAGGTTACAGTCCATGGGGGTGGCAAAGAGTCGGACACGATTGAAGCGACACTGCACACATTTAGGGGATAAGGGACCTGTTTAAATGCTTTGTAGGAAGGAAAATTTGGGGCCCTCAGAGGGTGGAAGGTGGGCAGAGAGAGACATCCTTCTGGTCAGCGGTCGCTTTCTATGAAGTCCTTTTTTTTTTTTTTTCCTCCTGCAGCCCAAGGGCTCGCCCCACTGCTCCACTTTTCGAGCATCCTTCTCCAGGAACCCGAACACACGCCGCCGCCCGCTCGGGGAGGCGCTCCCGGCAGGCAGCGGAGGAGTAGGAATTCTCGAGGACGACCGGGGCAGCCGGAGCAGCGGGCCGGGGAAGCGCCCGCCAGTCCCCGGTTCTCCAGCCTCCGCGCGCCCGCAGGCGCCTCTGGGAGGCGCTGGTTTCCCGGCGCGGCGGCTGCAGGTGGTGCGGCCCAGGCCGGGGTCTGGATCCCGGGGCACCGAAGGGCCGCGGACTCTCTCGGGGCAGCCCCGCGCTCCGCCCGCTGGGGCCCGGCCGAGGCGCCCCGGGGTCCCTTCGCCGCCCGCACCCCCAGCGCCGCGCCGGCGCCTCTGCCGGTGGCCGGGGGTTATGAATGGGCGCAGCGGAAGCACCGCCCACCCCGGACGTGACGCTCGGCCAATGGCAGCGCGGGCTGCGTGGATGGATGAGGTCAGCGCTGTAGTGTCGGGAATGGAATGTGTAAGTGTAACATTCAGAACCGGGTAACATTCGGCGACCGAACGCGGCGGTCGGCAGCGATCGCGCGGGGGCCTGGGAAGCGCCGCTCGGGGCCGGCACTGCCCGCGGGGAGGACGCGCCGCCGCCGTCACCCAGCGCCGCCGCCGCCGCCTCCAGCCTTCTCCAGCCGGGCCGCCGCGCGTCCCGGGGGCCGGCCCCGCGAGCGCAGGAGTAAACACCGCCGGAGTCTTGGAGCTGCTGCAGAAGGGAATAAAGAGAGATGCAGGGATTTGTGAGGTTACGGCGCCCCAGCTGCAAGATGCACTAGCCGGCTGAACCCGGGGATCGGCTGACTTGTTGGAACCGGAGTGTTCTGCACGGGAGCCTGGATGAGTTGAAGTTGCTTTCCAGGGGCTCGTTTTCCACGCTGCCGAGAGGAATCCGAGAGGCAAGGACATCACTTCGTCTTGCCATTGATTGGGCATTGGGAGCTTTCCCCCCCCACCCCCCCTCTCTTTCTTTTCCTCGGTCTTGTTGCATGCAAGAGAATTACAGTCCGCTGCTCGCCCGACCTGGGTGCGAGATATTTCGCCCCGCTCTCTCCCTTCCATTGTGCAACCCAAAGATGAAAGACCGAAGGGGAGAAAGTTAAAGAAATCGCCCACATGCGCTGGATCAGTCCACGGCTTGGGGAAAGGCATCCAGAGAAGGTGGGAGCGGAGAGTTTGAAGTCTTTACGGGCGGGAAGATGGCGGACTGGAGCTGAAAGTGTTGATTGGGAAACTTGGGTGATTCTTGTGTTTATTTACAATCCTCTTGACCCAGGCAGGACACATGCAGGCCAAAAAACGCTATTTCATCCTGCTCTCAGCTGGCTCTTGTCTCGCCCTTTTGTTTTATTTCGGAGGCTTGCAGTTTAGGGCATCGAGAAGCCACAGCCGGAGAGAAGAGCACAGCGGTCGGAATGGCTTGCACCATCCGAGTCCGGATCATTTCTGGCCCCGCTTCCCGGACGCTCTGCGCCCCTTCGTTCCCTGGGATCAATTGGAAAACGAGGATTCCAGTGTGCACGTTTCGC
Source organism: Bos indicus (assembly GCF_029378745.1). Classification (NCBI taxonomy): domain Eukaryota; kingdom Metazoa; phylum Chordata; class Mammalia; order Artiodactyla; family Bovidae; genus Bos; species Bos indicus. The sequence continues at coordinate 46,494,771 of NC_091773.1, forward strand.
CCCGGCAGAAGCGAGAGGCCAACTCGAGCATCTACAAAGGCAAGAAGTGCCGCATGGAGTCCTGCTTCGATTTCACCCTTTGCAAGAAAAACGGCTTCAAAGTCTACGTCTACCCACAGCAAAAAGGGGAGAAAATTGCTGAAAGTTACCAAAACATTCTAGCGGCCATCGAGGGCTCCAGGTTCTATACCTCGGACCCCAGCCAGGCGTGCCTCTTTGTCCTGAGTCTGGACACTTTAGACCGAGACCAGTTGTCACCTCAGTATGTGCACAATTTGAGATCCAAAGTGCAGAGTCTCCACTTGTGGAACAACGGTAGGAATCATTTAATTTTTAATTTATATTCCGGCACTTGGCCTGACTACACCGAGGACGTGGGGTTTGACATCGGCCAGGCGATGCTGGCTAAAGCCAGCATCAGTACTGAAAACTTCCGACCCAACTTTGATGTTTCTATTCCCCTCTTTTCTAAGGATCATCCCAGGACAGGAGGGGAGAGGGGGTTTTTGAAGTTTAACACTATCCCTCCTCTCAGGAAGTACATGCTGGTCTTCAAGGGGAAGAGGTACCTGACAGGGATAGGGTCAGACACCAGGAATGCCTTATATCACGTCCATAACGGGGAGGACGTAGTGCTGCTCACCACCTGCAAGCATGGCAAAGACTGGCAGAAGCACAAGGATTCTCGCTGTGACCGGGACAACACCGAGTACGAGAAGTAAGTGACGGGCCTCAGCGGGTTAGCCCCGGGCCTTGCTCACCTGGGTCCAGGTGTGAGCTTGGGGAATGGGGGTGGGACAGGGGAGCCCCTCCCGTCCTCTTCCTCTTGCTCCAAGCCTGGGATGGAGCAGCCTGGTTTTTCGGTGTGTGGCTCGGAGCTGAGGACCCAGAGTTGGAGCTCCTCGGGCAAACGGAAAAGCCTGGAGCACTTTCTTGGGCCAAGTAGGTGACAGTGTCTCCCTCTTGCTTGGAAAACCTTCAAGGTGATGTGTCTTCTATGAAGGGTGTGAGTTTGATCCAAGTTTGGAACCTGCGCTTCAACGGCGGAGCCAGGAGAGTGTTGTGAGAGGTTATAGGGACCCCAGAGGCTCTAAATCCACCCAATCTAGGGACCTTCCACCCAAGACTGATGCTTTATTTGCTGTTCTCACGAGGAGGGAGGGGAAGCTGCTTTCCCTGGGATTCTCCCACCCTCCAGTTGTCATCTTTCCGTAAACCTTAAATGTGTGTTAGTAGTGGAAGTGCTCTAATTTTAGCTCCTAAACTTTCTGTGCCTGTCTCTTCCCTACTCCCAGATGGCATTGACTTTTATGAAGGGGGACTTTAAGCTGGTTAGGGCCTGTGATCTTGCATGCACTCATGCATTCATTCATGTGTGCTTGTTGGTATGTATATATCCTGCCTCCCCCCCTGGGAGAAAGCTGTTTGTAAATCTGGGCCTCAGCTCTACTGCTGTAAACTCCAGTTGCTAATTTAGATTTCCTCTTCCCTTTTGTCTTTATCAATTTGCATGTAAATCAGAGACTGTTACTCTCTGAATGCGCGGTGAGATGCCTCCTCACCCTCTGGAGTGAAGCAAGTTTTGTCCAGTTGCTAAGTAACTGAGCTGGAGACTTTGTAGCCTTTCTCACTCTTCCTTTTCCTTCACAATGATGGTAACTGACACACTGGACTAGAGAGGGGGGGCTGTCAAAACTAGTTTCCACCAATGGGCTTTAACCTGAGCTTGGAGGGTCCCTTTCCTGGTCGATGGGGTGGGAGCTCTAGTTACTCAACTTGTGCCTGGCTTTGAAAGAGTTAGTGAGCTCCTACGGTGCATTTCCACGTTACGCCAGTTAAAAACCAGAGCAGCCTTGTGCTACCCAAGGAAGCAAGGGGAACCTCTCCGCTGAGTACAAGAGGTTGGCGGATTTTGCAGTTGATTCATGAAATGCAGAATAGGGGAAACGCTTCGCAGACCTGATTGGAACCGGAAGGGGCATGGTGGGGAAAGGGCCCTGAAATGAAAGGTTTGATTGTTGTCTGTGGATTTCCTCAGACACTCAGGCCTCTTGTCGGAGGGATTGGAAAGGAAGTTCAAGTCCTCCTGTACTTGATCGTAGACAGTAAAGGAGAAGGGATCAAACACTGGGATTCCCCAACCCTCAACACCTCTTGCCTTTCAAGCATAAACAAAGCCTGAGGCTGTAGGGTCAATTATGAATCTAAATTGTCCCCTGCTTCAGGGGCAGTTACCTGTGAATGTTGGGTGCAGTTGCCCTGGCTTCAATTTTTCTCACAAAAGGAACTGTGGTTGGTAATGAACGCTTTGTTTACACGACATTTACATTGACCTATTCCTGTGGGTGCTTGTAACAAAAAAATGCTCATAGCCTTTGAAGAATTTCTTTGTCTGGTTTATGGTGGAGTAACTCGAAATGAAGTCTTAACCTTTCAGTCTAAAGCAGTCTTACTGAATTTTGTAGAAAGATCATGATGGTCTTCATTCTTCCAAAGGAGCTGGACCTGAGATCTTACCTTAAGAAATTGGAATTGTGCATTTATTTGGGAAACACCCTCCATCCAATACAACAATCATATCTGCTTTACCTTCCTAGGCCTCAAATGAATAGTAAATGTCTACATTCTCTGCTGAAGCATTTTTCTAGAGATTTTGGCAATGAGGGAAGGAGGGGTTCGTTTTCTAGAAACTTTTAATTTTTGCTCATTAAATTTCCCTAATTTTTGACCCCTTTGTGATTGCACCAAGAAATCTGATACCCACGCCCTTGTTTTGGTTTATTTTTAAGGCCACAAGGGGTCAGGCCCTCAGGATTGAGTCTCCTTTGAAAAGTGGCATTTAGTGAGGAAGGCAAGTTGCTTCTTTCTCCTGAGCAGGGGTTTCTTTCACAGCCACTTCTGGATTTTCTTCATTCCTCTTTTGCATACTTTCCGCGCTAACCTCGTTTCCTGGGATGGGATGGTGCTGTAGAACGTTTGTATTCATTGGCCTGGTTGACCTGGAGTTTTAACTCATTCCTCTCACTGAGTTATCTGGATGCTTTATCGTTGCTAAATGGTGTTTGCAAACATGATTGCCTATTGCGTTGACTTTGGAAGATATGAAGATGAAGAATGAGCTCTGATGTGGTGAGAATGCTCACACAGCAGGCAACCTGTCTTGTGCTCTGAAGTAAGCCCAACTACTGTACTTTGCTATTTATCCTGATGTTTTCTGGAAGTCAGCTGTGCATGTATCAGACACAGAACTCCTCCAATCAAATGCTAATCTCGTTCCAGCATTCTAGAGGAGGATGTTGCAGTTAGGTCTATAGAAGTTATCTAAGTTCGACTTCTCATACTGCCTAATGGTGTGACTTCTGATTCATCATCTTGAACCTTAGTTTATCTTTTGGTAGAATGGGTTTTAGATGGCTTCAGGGCACTCTATAAGCGTTCACTTGATAATGGCTTGTGAAAACAGAATCTGTTTTCATTTACTTCTTTTTTTTATTACCAAGTGTCTATGAAAATGCTTCAGTTTAATTTGCTACCACAAGTAACTACATATAACTTTGCTCTACAATTAGGGGAATGATAATTAGATTGAAAATTTACGGTCTCATGGCCAAGTTAGGATACCATAGAATATGTACAACTAAAAAAGTTGCTTTTAGTGAAATTTAGTCTTAAGTGACAATAAATACTTAGTTTCTTCATCTCACCGTCACTTTTGTGAAAAGCAGACATTTATTGCTAAAGGTATAGAAGAGCTACGTGGAATAAAGGGAAAGACTTTTCTCTTGTAATAGAGCAATAGTTGTGACCCAGACGTCTAGGATTATATTAGAACATCCATTTTTATGACACTCATAATTAATTTTCATCAGTTACATATATTCACAGATGTAGATGACGCCGGCTAAAAGAAGTTGATGCGGTGATTACATGATTTGTAATGAGGCTTTAGAGAAATTCTATTTTACATCTTTTGAGCTTCTTATGCATTCTTACAGAATGACCGTAGTTTTTGCATGAACTACGTAGTTCAGATCCCTTCAGAGGGCATTATTGTGAAACTTCAAATTTGGCTTTCTGAAATAGAAGAAAGAGAAGGAAATGAGAGGTGGCTTCTATCTTTGACCCCTCCAAGGAAAGCGGTGGAGAATATTTTAAGGTGCTCTTCTGGTAACAGGCAGGATTCTGTGCAGGCCTTTTGGACACCTTTTTCCTGTGTTTGTTGAAGCTCAAAATCCTGGTATTTTTAAGGGTCCCGAGGTTAAGGAATCATTCGACTTCCAAACATCCTCCTTTTGCTGATGTGGAAACTGAGGGATAGACTGATGGATTTGCTTAAGGTCAGAAAACTGGTTCGTGGCAGGGGTAGTCCTAGAAAGTAAACCTTTTTCTGACTTTCTCTTCCTTGACCTACAATATTCTATCTTTAATTACAGACACACTTGAAAGCTCTCCAGACACTGGAAGGTCCTTGTTGATGGTGTTTCTTATAGGATTTCTCTTGGACTCATTTGGGAAGCTGATAAAGACTTTGGACAAGCTTTGTGGGAAAAAAAAAAAAAGAAGGCACATAGATGTATAATTTGTCATCTAGTTTTAGGAGTTGGTGCACAGCCACTACTAAAGGGCATTGTCAGACTTGAGAACTTTTGCTCTCGGGCTTGCATATTTCTTTTCATTGCCAACTAAGTTGGAGGTCCCTGGAGCTGCTGTGTCTGAGTAGGAGTTGTGGGAACCTTTCAGTTTGGCCTCAAGGAATTAATTCACTGAATGAGAAGCTGAATTCAGATGCATTCATGGCAAGCACAAAATGTGTACAAGTAAATGATGTGTTTATTCCCCCTTTTCCCAAGCTATGTTCCTAGACACCTGAGCCAGTTCGCGATCCAGCAGGGAACCTTGGAGGCATGAAAGGTGGAAATTGTGCTTCTCAGGTTTTAAATGTAGAAGCACCCTTTTCCCCACAGGTGTACAGTAGCACCAACACATTTCTAAAATAAACCACAAAGTCACAGTTTTAAAATAAAGCTAAGGCCAGCCCTAGGCTAATCTTGAAGTTGACAATTGTGTCTTCTTGAACTGAGGTTCTTAAACTTTCTCTAACACTCTTCCCCATTACCCCCCGCCCCCAACCCCCACACTTTTCTCAATTCCTCTGAACTTGCTTTCTGGAGAGAGCTCAAGAACCTGGTTTGTAAGGAATCCCTAAAGGTTGGGGTTCTGTGTGCTACTGCTAAAGACACTGTAGATTGATTGAGTCCAGTTCAACAAATGACCATTGCCAGTAGAGGCCTTGACCTAAGCCTGCAGAGAATGGCTTGCTAGGAAGGCCCTGCCTGTGAGAGGCCACGTTGGTCATCCCCGTGACTGTGACATCAGCTTTGGATGGCACAGACTTGGCCAAAACGCGTGTTCCCTTTGTTGGAAGGCCTGTGGATGTGCCTCCCCAGAATTGTGACAATGAGACACCTGCTGACAATGACCTTGAGTATGCCAAGGTAACACCAAAGGTTGTGCTTGGTAGGGCCTGGCTCCTCTGCTCACGGGTGTCTCGTCAGGCCACGTTCCGTTCCAGGTGCATGAGCTGAGGCCTGCTCTGGTGAGGTGCATCATTGTAGGCTGCACAGCTTGTGGGGCCTGAATGGGGGCTACAGCCCAAGCTGTGTGGCTCCTCTCATTTCTCTGAAGCCTGCTGCTCCCTCCTGACCGTCATTTTCCTGCCTCTTCAGAGGAACCTCTCTGGCTCAGTGGTCACTAGATGCCCCAGACTCTGGAGCATGTTTGTGCCTGGATGTGAACATAGGAGTTCGCATTTCCTTGAGCTCAACAACCATCTGGTCTTCCTTCAAAGCTCTTCTGCCCAGTGACCAAGTTCCTCTAATGCGCAAGGACCTCCTCACAATTGCATGGCGTTTGTCCAGTGCCTGACGTCAGGTTGCCTTTATTAGCGCCTTAAGCCTTTCAACCAGTGTAAGATCTCCATTTTACAGATAGGAGTGCAGGCCTCGAGAAGGTCAAGTAAGGAGCCACAGTTGCGTCCAGTGAGGACTCGGTGGTGTCCAACCAGGCGTTCTGAATGCCGAAGACAGTGCTCCCTCGACAGGACGTTACCACCTTAAAGAGCCAAACAACATGTCTGCCTGTTCACAGTTGTGTGTGAGTTTAATATCATTCCAGTGTTTGTGCATCATATCTCTCCACCCGCCCCCCCCGCCCCCCCGATTTCCTTTCTATACATGTTTTCCAAGGAAAAATTTGGCTCAGAGATGGGATCAAGATGGCCCCATTTATCAGCGTGGCGTGCTGCAGTTCATGCCATGGAAAAGAGTCAGACCACAACTTAATGGCTGAACAGCAAAAGCATTGAACTCCTTCAACTCTTCTGTTCAGTTCAAGGCTTGTTAATAACTCTGTAGATTCTGGCTTTCATTCTCTCCTAAAGCTCTTCCCAGAAAAGTGAGGCAGTGAATGGTATGTGACCTTTGCCCTCACTGATAGCACCTTGCGGAGTTTGCCCTCTCCCAGGTGTCAGTGAACCCGTGAGAGTGTACTGGAGTGACCACACTAGGTGTCAGGGAACCTGTGAGATGGTACAGGAGTGATCGTTGCCCCAGGTAAGAAGGGGTGATCCTGTAGAAGTGGGAGACCCGCTGGAAGGTTCCACTTCGGGCAGAATGGGCCAAGTTTCTAGAGCATAGCACACCACTACTCTCTACCCTCAGGATCCCTATGGAAAAACAGTGGTTAAAAAATTATGAGTTATGCAGAGCCTAAGACCTGGGTTTGATTCTTGGGTCGGGAGGACCCCCTGGATAAGGGAATGGAAACCCACTCCAGTATTCTTGCCTGGAGAGCCCCATGGACAGAGGAGCCTGGTGGGCTCTGCAGCCCATGGGGTCTCAGAGTCGGACACAACTGAGTGACTACCACAACCACAACCAGCATGCAGAGCTTTTGTGAAAAATTAGGCAAATGCAAAAGATAGGAATATGAAAATAAGTTTCTTCTCTAATCCCCACAATAAGAGCTCACCACTATTGTTAAACTTCAGAAGCTCACCTTTTATAACCAAAATGTACACCTCTGTGATTATGTCATTCTTTCTCTGCATATCCAAGTACCTTCTACAGATATGTTAATTACTGCTTAATTAATAGTAAACAATGAATCTGACACATTCTCTTTCAGTGTCTTGTTTGTGCCAGACACATAGGTGTTGGAGCTTGGGGCATCCAGGAGTGAACACAGCAAACTTCCGGCCAGCCTCCTCAGTGGGTTTTATAAAGTCAGAGTCCGACTTTAAATGTATTTTTACATGTTGCTTTTTTCTTAACATTATCCCAGAGCATTTTTCTCTCCCTCTAAATAGGAAAAGCCTATTAAAATATTAAAATAGGATTTTTAATGGCTGCATAGTTCTTTTTAGTAACTCATGGCTATATCCTAGTTGATTTCCATTTTCTGAGTTAACAGATTTAACTTGTTTCCCGTCTTTTCTTGTACTTGGGCCTGTGATGAATGTCACTGTACTGAGGATTTGTTTTCTTCTTGACTAAGGTCTCTCTCGGAAAATACAGCACTTCCTTCCTCCCAGCCCCCACCCAGATCCCTTTTGGAGGAATAGCTGTTCTTGAGGTGAGTCTGAGCACCCATTTAGAGAAGTAGCCATCATGAAATAACTGCTTAGATAAACATTTGTAGGTGTTAATTGGTCCTGCAGGGGGTCTTTGAAGCTCCCACAGCTCTGGTCCCTTTGAAGTTTTGTTTTTGCTGGAGCCAAAACCCTCTGTTGTGTAGACTTCTTCCTCCCTGCATTCTGCAATCCTTTCCTGGGATCTCAGAATCTGTGGGCCTAACCTGGGTAGGTGTCATTTTTTAAGTTAATTGTATCAGTCGCTCAAAGTCCCTCATCTCTTTTCTCTTTGGTTGTTGAGTTTACAGTTCTTTGGAGGTGAATTGAGGTAGTGGCTTTGCCTGAGGGGTGTCCAGGTCAGATCTGGGATTCTAAGTGCAAATGAGGCACTATTCTAAGTGATTTAAATACCAAGTCAGGGGGGAATTGGTTAGGGCTCAGTGCTTTCACTGCTGAGGGCCTGGGTTCAATCCCTGGTCAGGGAACTAAAATTCCACAAGGCTCTCTGTGTGGCCAAGAAAAGAAGAAAAGCAAAAAACCAAGAGAGAAAACAAAGTGAACCGAATTCCTTAGGCCTAGTTAGTTAGGCTCTCTTTGCATCGTAATTGCTTTGAGCAGCAGTGAGAATTCTGGAGAACTTTGCTTGTCTTGTGTACCTTCTTGTTTCCCTCAAAGCCCTTTAGAAGAGTGCAGCGACCCTGGACCAGGGAAGTCACTGACCCACACACATTTCTGGACTAGGTGATGAACCTCTCAGCCTCAGTTTCCACATCTGTGAGTGGGGATCACAACCCCTCGCTGGGACATTGAAAGGAGGTAGTGTGGGTGCATGCTTCTGATGCAAAAACTGGTAAATGCTAATGTGCTCTGCAAGGTGGTGGTGTTTATTAAAAACCATCTTCCTGCCATTTTCTAATCAGCCACAGAGGTTTGCTTTGTTTCATAACTTGGCTCTTTACTAAGCCACAGAAATAACTGCTCACCTCTCTCTTGATGTGTAATCCTCAGGAAATTGTGGTAGGTGCTCTGGAAGGCTACCCATTGTTTCTGTGGGCTGTGGAAAGATGTAGATGGGCATTGGAGCTTGCAGGTGGGCTGGGGCAAGGGTACGAGAAGGTGGAGTGGGCTGTCTCTGGGGCAGTCAGGCACTGCCTTGCCTCCACATCCTCCAAGTTTCCTGGGCGACTGCTCCAAGAATGCGGATGGTCACTTTCGCAAGTGACTTCGGCACCCTGATCGGTTGAGGGTAACTTTTGGGAGAATACCGCATGGGTTGGTTCCACAGGCCCTTAGGTTGCAAAGAGCAGAGTACCACTCAGGCCACCTTAGGTCACAGGATTTATTGTGAAGGGCACAGGGAACAGAAGCTGGACTGGAACTGCTCCAGTGAGTTCTCAGGACCCAGCACAACACCTGGGTATCTCCATCTGGACCTTCATCTCTGCCCTGGCTGGCACCTCTGTCCCTGTGTGTGTCTGCCAACCACGGGCCAGTCCTTCCTGAATTCTCTCATGCAGGCGCTGGATGAAACCAGCCTGCTTGGCTGCCCTGGGGATCCTTACTCCTTCAAGGGAGAGCCGTTTGTATTAGGCCACGTCTCTAGGTCTGGTGGCAACCTCATCAGTTAAAAGGCTGCCCTGTCAGATTGTCATTCTTGATTGAATTGGTGGCTATCCTTTTGCAAAGAGCAGCCTAAAGTTGCTTCCTGAAACGGGGGCTGTGGTTAGGGGAAGTTGGCTGTGGTAAACACTGTTGAAGCCATATCCTGTTGGCACTGACAGATTTGAGCCTGGTTGATGATGATGATAGCATTCTTGAGAGCGTACCATGTGCTGGGTAATGGGCGGTATCTTCTTGAATCTTTATGTCCACCCAAGCAGGAAGATATGCATTTGAGATGCAGAACAAAGTTCAGAGAATCTTTATAAGTGACTTGCCTAAGTGCACACAGCAGGGGTACCAACCAAGGGCCATTGGCATTCTGCGCCTACGTTCTTCACGTTGGCGTCTGTTGCTTCTGCACAGCTGGAGTTGATGTCATAAAGACCACACACATGCGTCAACAATAGCGTGATTGATTTATAGAATATCACTCGTGTTTCTCACCTAGAATTTATTTCATCTTACTGAAGAAGAGACAGTTTTAACCAGCTTGGTTATCTGGTTTCTTAGCCCACAGCAGATTCAAAGCAATCAATTTAAAGAGAGAGGGATTCTTGGGAAGGCAGGTCTGGGAAGAAGGGACAGCTGGCAACCCAAATAGAAGGAAGCAGGCCGGGAAGTGGCAACACCCAGAAGAAGTAAAGAAGCCCTGAAATTTTTTTTTTTAATTTATTTTTATGGGAGTGTAGTTGCTTTATAATGTTGTGTTAGTTTCTGCTGTACAGCAAAGTGAATCAGCCATACATATACATATTTTCCCTCTTTTTTGTATTTCCTTGTTATTTATGTCATCACAGAGCCTTGAGTAGAGTTCCCTGTGCTCTACAGTAGGTTCTCATTGGTTACTAAGTTTATACGTAGTATCAGTGCTAGTCTCCCAATTCATCCCACTGTCCCTTTTCCCTCTTTGTATCCGTACATATGTTTGTGTCTACATCTGTGTCTCTAGTTTTGCTTTGCACATAAGTTCATCTGTATCATTTTTCTAGATTCCGTATATAAGTGATATTATACGGTATTTTTCTTTCTTACTTCACTCTTTATGACAGTCTCAAGGTCCATCCATATCTCTACAAATTACACAATTTCGTTCCTTTTTATGGCTGAGTAATATTCTATTTTATGTGTGTATATATATATATATATATATATATATATATATGTACCACATCTTCTTATCCATCCAAGAAGCCCTGCCATTTAAGCTCAGCTGGCCCAGAGCCTGAGCGTGTCCTACAGATATCCCATACGTGTGCCTGTGGGTCCTGTCCCCTAGCTCTGTGGCGGTCACACTGACCAGAGCTCCTGTAAATATTGGATAAACTATGCCATGGCATAGTGCCGACCACAAGCCATCACTTGTGTACACTGGCCTTTGTTTAAGAAAGTCAGGGAGCATGTAATGAGTTTTATAACTTTTTTTTTTTAACCCCTGTGGTGAAAATAAAAATATTTTGGTGGCCCTCAAAAGAAGCTCTCCATTTGAAAGCTTATCTATTAAAACTAAGCTCAGCAAGTTCCCCAAGGGCTCGGGGTACAAGGGATGTCCTTGGGATTTGTATCAAAGTTCTGGTATTTGTTGCTAACTCAGATTTCTGGGGTTTTATGATACATATCAATACTGTAATGAGAAATACGAAGTTTTCTGGTATTGCTGTGTGGGCCTGTGATGCTAGTTATTCTTGATTGACTAATCTTCCTAGTGACTTGGGCCCTGGGCTCAGGTAAAGAGCTGCCCCAGGTGTGGAGTGTGGAGGCTAGGAATTAGAGAGAGAACGTGCCCATAAGGGGATGAAGAGCCACTTGTCTAGAGCTTAGAGGCTGCCTGGATGGTGCGTTGGGGCACATGTCCTGTTTTTTCCCCTTTCTAGGGGCGTCCAGCATGGGGACTAATGGGTGAAAATCTGGAATGGATTTCATACATCCTGCATAAATGCTGGCATTCTGACAGACTGGTGGGAAGCATCCGCAGCAGCACTGATAAACATAGGACCGTGCCACCATGGTACTGGGATTTGCCTTCGAGGCTTCTTGTTCATCCATACAGTATGGTGGGGGTGGGGCTGGAGCAGGTGCAGCTCCACCTGCCTTCCTGTCCTCAGGCTCTTAGTGGAGTCTCATTCCTCCTCTTCCTCCTTTTCCCTGCATGCCCTCCTGTCTCTCTCTTGGACAGCTGTCCCCTGCTCCGTTCATTTCTTCCAGAGTCGCTTCCTTGAGGCCCCAGACATCTCACAATCCCCTGCTTTGGGCCTTTGTAGAACTGTTCTACCTGGCACGGCTGTGTTTTTTTCCATTTGTTTAACTATCTGTTTTTCTCTCTTTCCAGAAATTGTATAGGCCCTAAGGGGAGGATTCAGGTTGGTTTTTCACTGAACTTACTCAGCTGATACTTACTGAGCACCTGCTGTTTTCCAGGCACTGGGGATTCAACACTGACCCAAACAGACACACATTCCTGCCCTGTGATGGCCCCAGTCTAACGATTGGAGACTGATAACCATGTCTGTTGTGGCCTATGTTAGAAAGCTTTGGATCCTGGGAAGAAAACAACCTATGGAAAGGGGTGAAGATATTGGCTCTCAACCTGGGGAACTTCTGGAAACGGGGCCCAGGTCCTAGTCCTGGCCAATCAGACTCTTGGGGGATGAAGTTCAGGTGTTTAGAAACGCTCACCACGTGATGTGGATGCACAGTGAGAATGGGAGTGGGGCATTTACAGTAAATGTGGGGGCAGGAAGGCCCTGCTGGTAAAGGGACACTGAGCCCAGTCACTGATGTATCTTCACAGCCTAGCACTGTGCCTGACCCACCCACACTGGGCACTCAGTTTTTGGTGGGTAAATGAAAAAGAGAAATTACATTTATTTAAACAAGTTACGTTTATTTGTAAATTTAAAAAATTAATTTGGTAAATCACACTTATTCATTTATTTTACATGTATTTAATTACATTTCTTTAACATGTATTTATTTGATTACTGTGTTTAATCAAAATGCGGCTGACTATCGATTCAATGTATGGGTCTGTAAGTGTCCCTGTCTTTGGTTTACAGCCCAGGAATCCCCGTGCTCTCCCCAAGTGCATCATTTACTGATTCACCCAGTTTCTTTTTATTTCCAAAGGGGATATTTCTCCCAATAACCTTTTTCTGCCCCTCCACAGTAGTTTCCTTTCTTTTTCTTTTTTGTTCTTGTTCTGTTGAATAAGCTATCGGTGAAACCAAATTAAAATGAACTGACAGGCTTTACTATGTAATGTGAATCTAAGGAATTTATTGCTACAGGAGAAACCATTATGGTGTTTTTGTCATTTAATTTTAACAGTCTGTAGATATTGGGACTTTCTGTCCCCCCTTAATTGCAATTTTTCTCCCAAATGGTAGGTCGAATATAACTTTTGGCTTTCATTTCCTGCTCAGGTTACATCCCAACTCTGTTAACTGATATTGAAGTGTTGCCCCAGAGTATATAGTAACACGGTGCTTAATTGAGCTATCAGGCTTCTAATGAATTCATATTGAGATTTATCATTTAATTAAAAAGCAAAGGGGAAAAAAAGCAGAGGGAAGGTATTCCATTGTTTCTCTCATTGGCCTCCATTTCCTGCCTGTAAAAATCTGCTGACTTGTTTGTGTTAGCTTGTGGAATTGTTCGGATATTACGTAGAAGTATTCAAGGTGTGTAGATCAGAGAGAAGACACTGGATCACACTTACTTGGCTTCTTAGTAGGTCTTAAATAAGGATTCTGGTTTGGTGGCCATCATATGACACTTGATTAAATATGAATTATATTTTATGTTTTTACAAAGCTTGGGAAGGTCATTTTCCAAAATGATTTCTAGGTCTGTATATCTGAAGCAATCTGAAAATCTAATCAGAACGGATCTAATACCGAGATGCTTCAGCTTTACTGAGCAACAGAGAATAAATTTTTCTTGAAGACATCATTTCTTAAATGCCACATGCTCCTTTAAAATTCACACTGCATTAAAAAAGCTACCTTTAAGCAACACCTTTTATGATAACTGCGTTTTTAAGCATTGCAAGTGTAATGTTGCAAATCTGTAAGTGTAGGGTCGTCAGTCTTTTATTGATTCAGAGACTGGAAATGTATAATATGCTCTGTATTTAGATTGTAGAGCTATATTACATGTTTTTTAAAAAATTGAATAGTATTCTATATGAAGATAAAATTTAAGTACCTAAATGTTTAGTAAAGTTCAGAGAAGGAGTAGTATTTTCCTCCACTTATTTTAGACTTAGCCACCTCTAAGAAGTGACCCAAGTAGGGTAAAAGAGAATGCTGCTGCTGCTGCTATGTCACTTCAGTTGTGTCCAACTCTGTGCGACCCCATAGACGGCAGCCCACCAGCCTCCCCCGTCCCTGGGATTCTCCAGGCAAGAACACTGGAGTGGGTTGCCATTTCCTTCTCCAATGCATGAAATTGAAAAGTGAAAGTGAAGTCATGCAGTCGCATCCAACTCGTAGCGACCCCATGGACTGCAGACTACCAGGCTCCTCCATCCATGGGATTTTCCAGGCAAGAGTACTAGAGTGGGGTGCCATTGCCTTCCCTGAAAAGAGAATAACAAGGATGAAATATCAAAAGAGACCTTTCTGAAAAATTGAGATATAATTGACATATAACATTGTGTTAGTTTTAGGTGTACATCATAATGATTTGCCAAATGAAGATTTATATAGATATATTGTAGAATATTATATATATACACGTACTGTGCCAGGCTCCTCTGTCCATGGAATTCTCCAGGCAAGAATACTGAAGTGGGTAGCTGTTCCCTTCTCCAGGGGATCTTCCCAGTGCAGGGATCAAACCTGAATTTCCTGCATTGCAGGCAGATTCTTTACCGTCTGAGCTACCAGGGAAGTCCTCCTATATGTTAGCAATATGTATATGTTGTGAAATGGTTATACAGTAAGTTTAGTTAACATCTATCACCATACATTTTTACAACTTTTTTTCTTGTGCTGAGAAATTTTAAGACTTACTCTCTTAAGAGCTTTCAAACATATGTTACAGTGTTGTTAACTCTAGATACCATGCTATACATTGTATCCCCAGGACCATTTATCTTAAAACTGAAAGTTTGTACTTTTTGACCACCTTTTTATTCACAAGTGGTATTCATATGGTATGACTATCATATGGTATTTGTCTTTTTCTGACTTATTTCACCTGGCATAATACCCTCAAGATCTGTGTTGTCCCAGATGGCAAGCTCTCCCTCTTTCTTAAGGCTGAATAATATTCCATTGTGTATATGGACCACATTTCCTTTATCTGTTCTTAGGTTGTTTCTGTGTCTTGGCTACTGTAAATGATACTGTCAAAATAAATCTAAAGTTTTTATAAAAATAAGCTCAGAGATTAAGTGCTCTTAAATTCCAAGTATGAAGTAGGTATTCTAGGGGTGTTGGTGACACTTTGGGCCTCGCTGGGTCCTCAGGTTTCCCTTTACTGGTTTTCTTGCACAGAGTCCTGTGAGTTCGCCCCTGATTGGAGCTGGCAGGTCTGTCTGTACACACATCTGTGTGTCTTTGCATCTGTCTCTTCATCTGAGGAGAGGAGCCTGGTGTCAGTCATGCTATCGCGGTGTCAGTTTTATCTGGAAGGAGGAGAAATAAGTTCATTGGCGTCATCTTAAAGATCTGATGTAACTCTTGTATTATATAGATAAGGAAGTAGAGATCCAGGGAAGTTGGGCAACTTGCCCAAGGTCATGTGGCTGGTTATGACAGAACAGGGAATGGAGCACCTGCCTCTTGACTTCCAGGAGTGTGACCGTGTGGCATGGAGGTCATGCACTTGGGCTCTGGAAGCCAGGGGCTTGAATGGTGGTTCTGCCACCAGCCATGAAACCCTGGGTGTCTTCTTTCCTCCCATTTCTTCACTTATAACATGCGGATGATACTAACTCCTACTTCATAGGGTTGTGACTGTGAGGACTGAGTGAATATTACACATAAGATGCTTAGAACAGTGCTTACACAGTAAGCGATCAGTAACCATTGTTACTGTCGTTAATCTTCCTGTGCCATTGAATCACGTTTGTCTTGTACAGTTTCCGATTTACCCCTTGTGTCTATTTATCATCCCTTTCATTTCTTCCATTGGCTCTGTTTATAGCTCAGTCTAACTGTAACCTGCAGTGTGATACAGTAGCTTGCTAGTCATATAGAAGTTCTAGGTGGTTTGGCAAGTGCCCAGAATTCCAACCACCTGTTGTAACTGTTGCCAAAATACAACAGATTTTCATTTCCCAGAAGTTGTTTCACCAAGGATGCAGATCACTAATATGACTTAATGTCTTAGAATTTTTTTTTCTTTTGCAAACGTACACATCATGCTTCCCACCCATTCTGTGAAGCTGAGCGATGACATGAATCTTCTTGTTCCTGCCTCTTTTTTTCCTTATTTAAACTTTTTATTTCTTCTTGGAGTATAGCCGATTAACAACGTTCTGATAGTTTCAAGTGCTCAGCAAAATGATCCAGTCATACACATGCACGTATCCATCCTCGCCCACCCCCGCTTCCATCCATTGTTCCTGCTTTTTGAAAAAGCAGTAAAACACTGGCAGACGTGCCGGTGGCATCACCTGAAATGACCTTCTGAGCCAAACCTGCTTGAGACAGAGAAGATAATACTATTTGTTTTTCTTTTTTCTTTTCTCTCAATTCAAGTAGATGGAGGCGCAGTCCCCTCACGATGGGGTACTTAGCAAATCAGGAAGTGATAACAGTGAATAACTTTCTACTTTCCCACATTTGCATGATAGTTAACAATTGATGGCTTTTCTTTAGGAAGGCATTATCAGCTGCAGCAGGAACCAGACCCCTGGACCCTTTCTGCGTGCTAAGTTAAAGCAGCGCTGTACCTACCCTTGATGATAAACTTGTAATTGCAGTCAGGGTGAACGTTGGGGAGGAAATTTTAGCCTGTGTTCTGAAGATCTGGGAGGGTTCAGACACATCGTAATTTATATTTTCATTCTTTCTCTCAAGAGACACAGCTGCAATTATGAACAAACATGTGGTAGGAGCTGTTCTGAAATAACCATTTCTGCCACCAAATCCAGATGTGATCTGATTCCTACTTTATTCCATACTGAAGCGGGCCTGACTGTGTGATTAACATGTACCACACGGGCCACACCTTATCCCTTGGCACTTTATTACATCCTCCCGCCCCCAAAAGAACAGGATCGTATCCTTGTTGTAAATCACGGAATCCTATAGCGTGTTCTTTAACATCAGCTTTTGCAAAAGAGACTCTAGGGACAGTTCATTAAATGTAAGTGGGACCTTCCGCCGTCATCTCAAACATAATACTGCTTGGCTGCAGAGAATAAGCAGATGTGTATTTTATTCATAATAGCGACTCTAATCTTGTGTTTATATGTGGAGGAAATATTCAAAATCATTTTTTTTTCTGGGAATATTATTGGGTCGGTGTTGCATATTGTTTTCTACCAAGAATCAGGAACTTTTTTTTTTGTCCCCCTTTCCTTGTCCCACAGTGCGCTCATCTCTTCCCCACAAAATAAAAACTGCTTTTCTTTCTCCCAGTAAGCTGACTTGCAGATTTAGGTAGTAGTAGAGATAAAAGGATCATTTTGTATTTCCAGTTAGCTGATTTAATTAGATGAGGTGAACTAATTGGCTTTTTGACATGTCTTTTAACATCTAAGATACTTGCTTTGGAATTCCCAGGTACAGCAGCTTTCTCAGTCTGCTCCTTGGTTCAGGACTGGTGTAAAACCTGTCATTTGAAACCTGTCATTTGAATTCCCCTTGAGGGGGTAGAAAAGTGGCCGAGTGATTTTTCAGATAGTGGAGCATAAATCAACAGGCCCAGGGCATTCCCTGGTTATCACCAAGCTCATCAGCAGAAGCCTGGATTAAGCATTGCTCTGTCCGCACACAGCAGCTGAGGTGGTAACCTAAGGGCCTGTTTCCATCACGTGTGCACGGACTCTCTGAAGCTTCCTCACCCCTCTGTTAGAGGTCAGCAAGCTTTGGGGGACCTCCTTATGTCCTGTCATTCAGGGCCTGGGGAAGTTCTGGAATTTAGATTGGGGCAGTTTTAAACCTTACATCATTCTACTGTGCATTGTAATTATTTAGGTTTTGTCTCCGTAGATACCTGTTTTGTCTCTCTAGGTGTATACTTGGGTAAAGCTGGTTCCTTTTCCTTTGTACCCCCAAAGTTCACCCCCCACTTCAGTAGCTGACTTGCTAGGTACTTAGTTAAATCTTACTGCATTTGATTAGCCCATTGAAGTCCTTTCTTTGCTCTAGAAATTCCAGAACCCAAACAGATGAAGGTAAGACTATGGTGTATATACTGGAATTTTTTGTTTTTTAAAAAAATATTGTTTTTTAGTTTAATTTTTCTTTAGTATCTATCTTTTTCAAATACAGACCAAGGGAGCCAAAAAATTTACTGGGATCCAAGTACATAGCACCTCATTTCATGGTGGAAGAGTAACCGTAATAGGCTCTCTCTCTACTATTTGCCTCCAGACATCTTTTGATCACAAAGTTTTTTGGAGGTTTCATACTTTGTATTCTACTTGGACTTAAGTAAGACTTAAATCATAAGTTTCATCTTTAGACTTGTGTATTTGTTTTTCATCTGTTTTCCTGGTATTAACACAGTGCTGAGCATATAGTAGCTCCTCTAGAAATATTTGTCCAATGAGTATCTTTGGCCATGGTGACCTATAAATGTGGAAAGAAAGACTTTTGGAACTTAATAGAATTTTTTCATTTTGTTTGGAATAAGCAACCCAAAGGGGATATTGAATAGAAAAAGTAGGTTTAGAAGAATCCCCCCTTCTTTGCCCCCCCAACATTAGGTTAAGTATAGTGTTAGTTGCTCAGCTGTGTCCAACTCTTGGTGACCCCGTGGACTGCAGCCTGCCAGATTCCTCTGTCCATGGAATTCTCCAGGCAAGAATACTGGAGTGGGTAGCCATTCCTTTCACCAGGGGATCTTCCTGACCCAGGGATTGAACTGGGTCTCCTTCATTGCAGGTGGATTCTTTACCAGGTGAGCCACAAGGGAAGCCCTGTGAAGTTAGAGATTCACCAAAATCAGATGATGATTTGCAGCTTTGAAATAACTTGTATCTCTGACTGTCATTTTAGCTATGGGTAGGTTCCCAGTCGTAATTCCGTAATATCCTGCAAAGCCTGCTTTATGGCCCTTGAGCTGCACTGTGTTGTCTAAGGCCTCGGTTCTTGGCCAGGTACAGTTTCTATTGCTTCAAAGTTCACTTCCTCCTGGAGGGCAGGCCGAGAGAGAGAATTCCTTGTAGGGAAGTGTGGTGGACTTTCCCGACAGCTCCACAGGAGAAGAAGCCTCTGCTCACTCCTTTGGTGTTTCTGTTGCCCCCTCCCAGGAAGGGACCAGCCTTGCTGCTGGGACCAGAATCTCCATCCCCACTGTCTGCTAATGAATGGGGCACCGCCTACCGTGCTGAGCCAACAACTCTTGGTGCCCTCAGCCTTTCTGAACTCTAATCCCATCCTCAGAGACTGTACACGGAAGACCCAGGGATGCAGTTCTGTGGCCTCATGCACCCGGGGCTGTTTCCTGCCAGCGGGCTTTCAGCTTCCAGGGTTCGTCTCTAGGCTACTTCATTCTTTTCTTCCAGGCCTTCCATTGCCACTCACTTCTCTGAAGAGCAGCTCCTGTTATCTCCCACCGCCTTTTGACAGGGATGGGTTTTACACACCTCTTTTTTCCTGGGTCCTCTCTGGCTGTTAACCAGGGACTGTCAGAGGCATTTCTTTGTGGCTGTTCACGAAAACCCTCCCTCTCGTCTGAGTCACCCACCCTACTCTCTGCTGCTGCTTTTTAGTTCTTTAGTTCGTCTTTTTTTAGTAACCCTCCCTCCCTCCTGTGAGGGTTGTGTGCACATGCATACACACACACACACACACACACACGCTCTCTCTTTCTCTCTCTCTTCCTGTTCCCTAATTCCCTTATCCTACGTCACCCCTCTTATTGCCATTCAAATCAAGCTGTTCTAACTCTTAAGGGTTCTTATCTCAGAAGCTGGAGTTTACATTTAACTTTTAAGATAGAGCCACCCAAAGCTATAGCGTAAACCACAATCCAGTGAGTGTTTGAGAAAAGAAAGTTTTTTTAATTATGATTGCAGATTGCAGAACTAATATTTGAGCACTGTTCAAAGTTCAGATGCTACAGAAAGTGAAACTTACCTGTAATGCACCCATATATCATCTTGAACTGTTGAGTGTATCTATCCTGTTTTCAAGGCACATAGCATATTATTTATTTTCTTGAAAATAGGATTATTTTACACAGACACACACACACAATCTCCTCCTTTGTAATTTTTTTTTAATCGCTGAATTATACATCAAGCACTGTTCCATGTCAGTACATACAAATCTCTCCCTCGTTTTAATAGCTATATGGTATTCTATTGTGAAAATAATTCTTTGATTAGGTTACAGCAGGGTATCAAGTGTGGCATTTGAATCCTGATCGTAGTCTGTCTTCCTGTATATTTAGCCTCCATTCTTGGTCCAAGAAAAAGCGGTACACTAAGTATACTTCTAGCAAAATGAGTGTTTTTTTGGGGGGAGGGGGCGGGGATAACTAGTAGTTTAAGTGGTGTATTTTTTTTCAATTGCCTATGCCTGGTTAAAGATCTATTTTAAAGGTTAAAAAGCCTTAGGATTTTAATTGCTTTTTAAAATACAAAAATAATGCACAGTTTAGTGTGTCGATTTAACTAAAGGACCAAAGTCTGTTAACTGAAAAAACGTAAGTCTATGTACAGGAATAAAGAAATGTTTTCACAGAAATTGAGACTTCTCTGAGATTCAGAATTGCAGACAGTGAAATTTGGGGTGTGGCCTCTTAAATAAATGTAATTTGGAAAAGCTTTTTAGCACTACTTCACATAGTACTTTCAAAGTGTCTGTTTATTTTCTCTCTCGGCACAAGTGAGCACAAATCATAACTGGTTAGATGATATCAAAAGTCTGAGACTAGGGTAGGGAGTGGGTCTTACTCTGATTTGATCAAAAGCAAACAAAGCAAAAGCAAATGGAAAAAAAAAAGTCAAGTGTTTCTCATTGTGGGACTAAAATGCTGCATGCTGAGTTTTCACTTTCTGATTAGAACTGACAGTTGAACAGATATGATTTATGTCTTCGGGGTCAGGAAGAAACTGTCAAATTTTAGTGTGGCTGTTCTTTTCTCTGTCTCCCCCTTACTTTTTCCCTCCCTTAAGCATGACTGTATTAATCAGATAGCAGCCAGGGTTTGACATGTCCTTCTGTGGTGTTTGCAGACTAAGTCAGAACCGTGCCAAAAATCACTTTGCATTTTTCTGATGGAGCAGAAATGAACCTGTTTCATTCCATCTCAACAGCTTTACCCAAATGGGTCAGAGCAGACCTGCCTGATTTCAAGGAGGAGAGTAATGTGGGGTATGGTTTAATACAGGTGCCATTAAGACTACCCTCCCCACCCCCCTCACCTCCAGGTTTTATGTTTCCATGAATATTGGCCTTAATTTACCCCAAACAAGCATATGAATGACCTTGTTATAGTATCGCTTGCTGATTTCAGCTCCCGAGTAATAAGCCTGGGAGTGTTTTCTTTCTCAGCTCATCTAGGAGAGGGGAGCCGGGTCTTCTGCAGTTACTTTGTGATACATTTACTTTCTACCTGCTGGCTTCAAACAGTATTAATTTTTATGTGCTCCTTGTGCATTGTGTTTAATTAAAAGCAGTTCTATTCGCAGAGGTACTTGTAAGATTTTTTTTTCTCCCCGAAATGAATAAAACAAATAGGCATCTGGTATTTGTTTTGTATAACACAATCCCCATAAAATGAAGAGTAATAAAACATAATTATCTGTAAAGGCTTGTTTTATAAGCCTGAGAATGGGCTTGTTTCTACCAGCATTTAAAATTCTGCTCATACTATAAAGAATCCCTTTTGTACATTAGTACATAACAATAATAACAACAAAAATTTCCCAATTACATGCATGAATCCAGCCTTTTTTTTTCCCTATTATGGCGTAAATGACAAAGATTTGTCATCACATTCTCTCTAGGTAAACATGTTAGGCTAAAAAGGGGGAAATATTTACTTCCTGTTCAATATTCTGTTCAATTGGGATAGCTCCATTTATGATTTTTCCCCGTAATTAAAGAAACAATTTTATATCAGGTGTTGATTTTCTGGAGGGGTGGGTCACAAACCACTCTGTATATTTTAAAACCTTCTTTTCAAAAAAGCACACATCAAACTTTTGCATACATTTTGATAGGATTTTCAGATGTTCTGATCCTTGGTTAAAGATTCCTGCCAATGCCTGATAATTGTTTTGAAAACCATAGTTATAATCTGAAGCTAAGGTATTAGCTTTAGTATATGAATATCTGATGATGGAAATTTGCTCACTGGTTAGTAGCATTGGATTTAATTTTGGGGTTGGGCTTCTTTTGGGAAATGGAGGAGTACTCCTGTCTGAGGGAAGAAAAAAAACTCCTCAGATTGTGGAAAGTATAAAAATTATTAATTCAGAGGTGGATCTGTTGTCATATTGGATGGTAGTGCCTACATCCCTGGGGGCTCCTGTTCCCAAGACCATTTTTATTGTTCGTATCCAGTGCTGGGTGCGAGCCTGAAGTGGTGAATTCATCCTCTGAGGTTGTGTGTCCATTGCTGCAAGAATAAAAGAAGCAGTAACAAAATCATGCAGTGCAGTATTTCACGGTGACAGTTTTATGTGGTTGTGTGATGTTGCAGAGCCTTGTATGTGATATCGACCCCTTTCTCTTGAATCAAAGCCCAGGGTTTTATCGGAGAAAGGAGGCTTCAAAAATAACTGAGTCTACCACAAAGGTAAGCCCCTAAATAGTTACCCCATTCTGTCTATTATTAAACTAATTTCTTACAGGAAGTAATAAAGTACATATATCTATTATATAGTACATATACTTACGTCCAGTTTGAGTAATGATGTCTAATTTTAGACTTCTAACCCTTTCTCACCTTATCTTTTGGCATTGAAATTATACTAAAACATTCATATTATTGTGAGTGCAGATGAATTCAATAAGGTTAATACTTGGTTTCTCTGTTGTCATCTATTGGAAAACAAATAGCTTTAAATAAGAGCATTAGTTCCTTATCCAAAGTGGGGGGGTTGGATAGTCCACTTCTAGATCGGCAGTTACTTTGCGTGCTTACTTGAAATACCATTTTTGAACATACTTGGCAACTTAAAGTACCCAATTAAAAAGCTCTGTGGAAAGAGGAAGTCTGGGGATATATAATTAGTCCTTAGGATTCAGAGCATTTCCTTTATGTGTGGAAGGCCATAATATGAAATCACTGGACACAATAGCTTTATGCCAGGAACTCAGAATAGAAGGCATTTTCAGGATGGATTATTTTTGTACTCTGGGTCTTAAAATGGTTTATCCAAAGAGACTTCCAATCCCATAAAAATACTGACGGTGTGAAAAAACCTGGTTCTGTGCGTTCACAAAATTTTAGGTAGTTGACAACCATAACTAGCCATTTAATGAGCAAGACATAGCATTACACAAGCACTGCTGGCATTCTTACACTCTTTATTTTAGTTGATTGACAGCCTCATCCCTCCCACCTTTTATTTTGTTTTATTCTTAAAGGGATAAAGGTTGGGTTCCAGAAAATTGGCCCAATATGGTGCTGTTCCTTACCAAAACAGGGAAGTCTCCCTGGGTAAAGTCAAGTGAGCTGTATAGTCTGAGATTATTTATAGTGTTTACGATAGACCCAAAACACTAAGCACTTAATAGCTTTCCTTATTTACAAGTCAGATTCATCTAAGGGATATTATTCTTTATTTTTCTGCTGCTTGAAATGTCCCTTTAAAATAGATTATCGGGGGAATACACAGTGACAGAATTCGTTGGTGGCGAAAATGCAGGACAGATAAGCATTTTATTTTTAAATGCTCTGCAGTGGAAAAACTCCATTTTATCTAAGTAAAAACACCACTTTTTGTATAAGTGAAGTCACATACACACACGAATAACATAGAATGGGTAACTATATGTGAGAATGTGGCTTTTAGTTCCCAATTATATAATAGATGCCTTCCATTAAAGTTTGCGGTAAATGAATGTCTATTAAGCAAATTATTTTTCCCCACTGATTTCTATTGTAGAAATGGTGTTGTCTTTCACTAGGCCGCGAATGTAATATGTTCTCTACTAAGAATACTAAGAGAAAGGAAGGAAGGAAGGGAGGAAGAGGGAGGGAGGGAAGAAGGAAGGAAGAAAGCAAGAGAAAGTGAGAAGAGAGAAAAACCCCATCTAAAGGAAACCTGGACTTTTTAATGAAGCTTCTGTTGGATGTTCAAAGTATAGCCTGTCATAGTGTCAGAGTTAAGGTATGGTGTATGACTTTAATAACAAAATGGGGACACACAATAATATCCAAATTCTGAAGGTGTTATGCTTTTTCTTCACCCTTCCTCCCATTGTTCCCTTTGGAGAAGCAACGTCACCAAGGAAGCTTATGTATTATTTTAACAGCCTCGGCATCCTTGTCTCCATACTGTATAATCTTGACCTCCAAGTATTGTTTTGTTAACTTGAAGATGTAAGTTGAACATTACTCACCTCTTTCAAAACCATTTTCTCTTAACCCTTCACCAATTTGTTACAAGATATTTGCATGAGAAGTGCTAGTGGGTGATACCTAATACCTGGTGATTAAAACATCCGCACTTTGTTAGCAATAAAGTCTCATCCTCAGTTCAGTTCACTTCAGTTGCTCAGTCGTGTCTGACTCTTTGCAACCCCATGAATCGCAGCACGCCAGGCCTCCCTGTCCATCACCAACTCTCGGAGTTCACTCAAACTCACGTCCATCAAGTTGGTGATGCCATCCAGCCATCTCAACCTCTGTCGTCCCCTTCTCCTCCTGCCCCCAATCCCTTCCAGCATCAGAGTCTTTTCCAATGAGGCAACTCTTCACATGAGGTGGCCAAAGTCCTGGAGTTTCAGCTTTAAAAGCATCATTCCTTCCAAAGAAATCCCAGGACTGATCTCCTTTAGAATGGACTGGTTGGATCTCCTTGCAGTCCAAGGGGCTTTCAAGACTCTTCTCCAACACCACAGTTCAAAAGCATCAGTTCTTTGGTGCTCAGCTTTCTTCACAGTCCAACTCTCACATCCATACATGACTCATGGGAAAACCATAGCCTTGACTAGACCAAACTTTGTTGGCAAAGTAATGTCTCTGCTTTTGAATATGCTATCTAGGTTGGTCATAACTTTCCTTCCAAGGAGTAAGCATCTTTTAATTTCATGGCTGCAGTCACCATCTGCAGTGATTTTGGAGCCCAGAAAAATAAAGTCTGACACTGTTTCCACTATTTCCCCATCTATTTGCCATGAAGTGATGGGACCAGATGCCATGATCTTCATTTTCTGAATGTTGAGCTTTAAGCCAACTTTTTCACTCTCCTCTTTCACTTTACATCTATTGTGGTGCAATATGGATTGTAGAAAGCCCTGTGCTTTGGACTCCCAGCCCAAATACCTGACCTGGATTAAACACCAAGAGTGTATCATCAGGAGGGAACTATGCTTAACTCACACTTATCCTTGAAAAGGTTTCACTTGGTATGTATTGGTCAGTCTCTATTTTACAGGATGGTGAGGCTTAGACTTGTCAAATGACTTGCCCAGAATCACTCAAAGAATAAGATAGGGTTAGTGTTTGACCCTAGCTCAGATTGGGCTCAGGTACCTGGAAAATGCTTAACTAACACCACGCCTTGGATCTCAGCCTGGATTATGCTTTCAGAGTCATCCAGGGACTATTTTAAAACATTGCTATGCAAGGACTCAGCATCTCAAGGAGTGGGGTTCTGGGTGTCTCTGTCTTGAAGGTTTCACCAGTGACCCTGATGCTCCATCAGGCAACCTTGACAGTGGCTGAATTCTGTAACATGCCCAGTTTAGTTTACTGCTTGTTTGTAGAACTGCTGAACAAAGATCTGATGCCCACAGTCTTTGAGCCTATAGTTGGGTCAGGAAGATGGATGTGCACACAGCCAAGCCTGAGGAAGATGCCGTGTAGCAAGTACAGAGGTAGTGTCTTAATCTGGTCAAGCTGCTTTAACAAAATTCTACAGTCTGGGTAGCTTACAAGCACCATACATTTATTTCTCATAGTTGTGGCGGTGGAAATCTGGGATTAGGGTATAAACATGATTAGGTTCTGGTGAAAGCCCTCTTCTATGGGGCAAACTGACCCCTTCTTGCTATGTCCTCACATGTTGGAGGGGGAATGAGGGATCTGTCTGGTGTCTCTTTTATAAGGGCACTAATCCTTCTCATGAGAGCCCCACCCTCCTGACCTAATAACTGATTCCCCTCCCCAAAGGTCCCACCTCCTAATTCTACCCCCTTAGTGGTTAGGTTTCAGTATGTGGATTTTGGGGAACACAAACATTCAGACTGTAGCAGGTAGGACAGACTGCTTTGTAGTAACTCTGATGAGAGGGCTTACAGTGGGTCAGGTAGCATCTGGAACATGGTCACTTCAGACCATACCATAAACAGAATAAGACCTGTTTATTTTAGCTCAGTAGAGTTAGAATCTTTACTCTCTAAACCCTATAATTTCCTTGGTCTAGGTTCTCATCAAGGTTCCCAGGCAGGGATTTGGAGTCTTCCCCATTGAGCTTGTCTGGGAAAGCTTGGGTTATAAAACCAGTCATTTGTACATTTCTTTGATTCCCCCCCCCGCCCCCCCGCCAAACTGACAGGTATGTTCTGCCAGGTCCAATTTACTGGGGTTATTAGGTCAGAGATAAGGCATTAGCCAAGACTTAAGCAGGCTGGAATGATAGTGTTCTCCTTTATGCTTTTCTTTTTTTTGGCATGTAATTGCTTTACAGTGTTGTGTTAGTTTTTGCTATACAACAAAGTGAATCAGCTGTATGTATGCATACATATACCCCCTCCCTCCCACTCCCGCCCTGCCATCCACCCCTGCCTCCTCCCTATACCACCCCCATAGGTCATCACCGCACTGAGCTGAGCTCCCTGTGCTAGACAGCAGCTTCCCACCAGCTGTGTATTTTATACATGGTAGTGTATATATGTCGATTCTAATCTTCAGTGCATCTCACCTGCTCCCATCTCACCTGCTCCTCCCCTCTCTATGTCCGTGTGTTCGTTCTCTATGTCTGTGCCTCTGTTTCTGCCCTGCAAGCAGGCTCATCTGTACCATCTTTCTAGATTCCATACAGACCTGCACCTCTTTTACTCTTATTGAGACCCATTGAACAAAAACTAGTGCTCGATTCCTGAGTTTAGAAAACCTCTGTTGGGCTTCCTATGTGCTGGGCAGTGAGAACACCAGGGTGACAGAGACTTTATAGGAACTAATGAATCTCTTTTAGGTGAGGAAGAGAGGTGTTGAGGTAATAACAACTAGGGCATTGGCAGAGGATCTGTCTCATAACTCTGGGATTTAAGTTCTTGAATTCTTTGTTTTTTGGAATATGGATTAGGGCTAGACTGGCATTGACAACCAGGATCATTAAATACTTATGGTGACCGTTGGGTGATTGACCACATAAGAAGAAGATAGTGCAGTGTTCTCCATAAAAAAAATTCTGTAATTGTGGAGAGGACTGTTCTGTATATTTATTCTTTCATGCTTTGAATATGTACTTATTAAGTGCTTTTTGTGTGCCAGGCTCATTCAAAAGTCTTTAGATTTCAAATTTGGTTCTTAGATGACTCAGAGTTTAGCTAAAGGCATTGTTTTGTCCTGAGTAGGAATTTTATCCAGTTAGAATATGCTTAATATAAAGGGGAACGTCAGTCTCTCCATCGCTCAAACTCTACCAGGTCTACTCCTGATTGGTCTTGCCAGTCAGCTCTAGGAAGTACACAACTTTCTCGAACCGTCAGCACTGTATTCTATTGCATATCCTGGTAACAGATTCAAAAACTGATTGGAAGAGAAGTTTAATCATTCGTGCGAGTCTCACTGTTCAGAGATTTCAGACTTCTTTTCCTCACCACCAACTTAATTCTTTCTTCTCTGTTTTTAGTTTTAGAAGAACTTTCGAATGTGCTAGGGAGATTACAAAATGAAGTTGGGAGAACCAGTCAACATGTCATTGGTGCTGTGAATAGGGGCAACTTGTGAGAAAGTTACTTAAAGTTGGATTTTCAGAACTTTTATTGCATACTCAACTCACTATGTAATACTGTAATTACATTTAGACCCAAGTGGTGTTTTGGTTGCATTATCTGTTAAGTTGGAACTTTTTGGTTGAAGAGAATATTGATACCCACATTTTAAAAAATGAGCCCATCCTTTTCTTGCTAAAAGAAACCATAGGCATCTGATAAAATCTCTGTTTTAGCATACTCAATCTTACTATGACTTTATAATGGTTTTATTTCTACAAAGTTTTATCCACATTGGTATGATTGAGAAAGAATAGATAGCTCTTTACTGAGGGAAAAATGGAGAATTTTTCAAATAATAAAGTCACAAGATTTCCAGTTGTAATCTTCAGATATTATCTCATGGCCTCCAGTTTTAGAAGCGCATCTTTTCCCGCCAGGTGTGAAGAACAATGCTTCTTAGGACAATGGGGAGACTTTATCACATGAGATTATCCCTTTTGCATTGTGTTATGGTGCATGGTGTGACAGCTTAGAAATAAACACACTCCTGGACACAACAGGATTCCATTAAGACATCCACTATTTTTAATACATTTTGCTATTTGGGGGCTGTTATGTTTGTCTCTTAGGGTGAGAAACACCATCCACTTGCTTTAATCTGAGGTCAGACTTAGCCCTCTGTAATGGACTTGATGATGTTATAGTTTTGAAATAACTGAAAATTAAATAGGGGAAAAATGTCTGTATGTGTATAACTGAGTCACTTTAGTGTGCAGCAGAGATTGGCAAAACACTGTAAATCAACTATACTTTAATTAAAAAATAAAATTTTAAAATGAAATTAATAGAAATAAAGCCTGAGAAAGTAAAAATAACAGTAACTGAAAGTGAACGTTTCTTGTCTCCAGGATTACGATGGTATCCCTCTATCACTTTTATGCTGTTAATCACACTCCTCTTTTCAAGAACTACCTCCTCTCCCCAGAAATTAAATGCCATCATTTAATACACCTAAGTAATACCTGGCTAAAATCCCACAGGGTTTTGTTTTGTTCTCAGCTTTTGTGACAGTGTGAAGAGGAAGGCAAGTAGCGCAGGGGTTGGGCTGAAAGAGGAGAAAATGGAACAGTTGGATTCCCCCAGGGACAGAGTAAGCGATTGTTAATACATTAGTGGTGGGAGGGCTTGTGCAGAAAATACGACTGTACAATTAAATGGGGCTATTAAAAGCACGTCTGTATCAATTCATTACATGACAGTTGCGATTTCTTTATAAGCCCCGTTCCAAGTCTTTCTCCTCCTGGGACTCAGGAGCGCAAAGACTGCCAGGAAAGAGCCACAGTCACTGAGATGCCCAATCCCTCACTGCCTGCTTTGGGGGCTGATTGATGAAAACATTTTATGGAAGGGAAGCCTATTGAATACCTCTTCTCATCTGTAGCCCAGGGATGAAAGCAGGGCATCCTTGGTGACCATCTAGATTTGCCCTCCCAAGCACACCTGGCTGTATAAGCAGATACTTGTATAGAAGACATCTGCCAGGAGATAAAACCAAGTGAGTTAGGTAGGACATTTGGGGTTAGAACCTTTTACTCCAAAAGAATACTGAATTGTATTTGTCAATCTTCTGTAAAAAAAACTGCTCAAATGTTTCTTTTTTTAGTAAAATGTGTTTTAAAAATCAGCTGGAATCTGATTACGTGTATCACTTAGAACTTTAATTAAGGCTTGGGTTTAAACATGTTTGGTATCAAATGGTGTGGTAGAGATTTTGATTTGGCATCTTTTTTTTTTTTCGTTTTACTTAACTAAGATTATCCCATCTCCTACCCCACCTCCATCCCCTACCCTATTTCCTCATTGGTAAAACAGGATACTAGTATATGTCTTATTATAGTTGCTTTGTGAGATTAGAGATACAGAATCGAAAGCATTTAATATAGTTCCTGACACAGGATAAGTGCCCGCTGAATAGTAACTACTCATTATCAATTTAATTTTAGGACCAAAATAAAAAGGACTTGTGGTTTCATCTACCTATTGAAGGATAAGACTGAGGAAGCTAAGACCTAGAGATGAAGCATTAATTAGTAGAAGAGCGAGATAAGAATCCAAATCTATGGCTTCCCATTGGACTCTGGTGGCACTCATAGTATGAGGTGGTTCTACGTTTTGTAAAGGAGGATGTACCCTTATGAATTCTGCCTCATTTTCCTGGGGATTGTATGAACTTCTCCATTTGGCCCCAACATCTTTTCCAGCCCCTATTATTACATATGAGGGATGCTTTTTATATATTTAAGAACATAGTTTTCCATTGCTCAGGTTCTTTTGGTGGCAGAAATCCCTGTGCTTTTGAAGGTATTATCATTGTCTGAGTTTTAAAAGAACTACCTTCAGAGGAAAATTCATTCTTTTTGATTATGCCCGAGGCCCGCAGAACACCATTTAAACAGCAAGTGATTTTTTTTTTTTTTAAGTCAAGTATTTGATTAAAACCAATCTCCCTTAAAGACAAACGTTTCAGTATGCATCAGGCCCTCTTCAAGGAACTTCAGTGTGTTTTGCTGATGGCCAGATCCAATTTCTGGTGAGGTAAAAGAAAAGGCAATTATTATTATTATTTTTTAATTCCTCTTTTAACTTACAGACTTGATATGTTGAATCTAAAAAGGGGAGTGAAGATAATAGAAGTCTGAGTACCTTAAAAAAAAGTATGACATAGACTGCAGAGAAACAGCTATTTGATCAGATTTTGGGATGGCCTGAAGTTCTCATTGATAAATGCTATTGACAGGCGAGTGACATTTATCAGTTGAGTAACTCAGAAGCACAGATGATCTGAACCAGTGGAGATGTCTCCATACAGTTTTTTGCATTGCTTTGGTGACGGTCTGAGGTCTGTTTGGAGGAGACACTGGTAATTCCTGTTTTCAGTACAGATCACAGCATTTGCTGTTTCCATGGCCTGCTATAGCATCTGCCACTTGCCTCATCCCAGCCTAATTTTTTGCTCACCTTTATTTGTTTTAAGACTCAGCTATAGGGACTTCCCTGTTGATCCAGTGGTTAATAATCCAACTTTGCGATGTAGGGGACACAAGCTTCAATTCCTGGTCAGGGAACTAAGATCCCACTTGCAGCAGGGCAACTAAACCCATAAACCACAACTAGAGAGTCTGTGCACCACCAAGAAAGATCCCACATGCTGTAACTAAGACCTTAGGTAGCCAAATAAATAATATTACAAAAATTAAGTAAAGTGTTGGGAAAAAAAAAAAACCTCAGCTATCACATTACCCCTGAGAAAGTCCATCTTGTCTTCCTTTGTTGAACCATCCTGGTTAGAGGCCCCTCTCTTTGGGGGCTTTCCATAGCACCCAACTTTTGCTGCTTCTCCTAGCCCTTCTGGTGCAGTATTATAGTTATATTAAAATCATCTGTTTCTTGGTCTCTTTTTTCCTATGAAGCTTCCAGCTCTTTGGGGACAGACTGCTTTTTACTCAGTACT
This sequence comes from Bos indicus, assembly GCF_029378745.1. Lineage (NCBI taxonomy): Eukaryota > Metazoa > Chordata > Mammalia > Artiodactyla > Bovidae > Bos > Bos indicus. Next base: position 46,525,819 of record NC_091773.1, read on the forward strand.
GGAACAGGGTGCCTGAAGGCAGCAATAAATGTTCATTGACTAAACGAATGAATCACTTTATGTCCAAACCTGGCGTCCCTGGGTTTATAGGCCCTGGTAACCTTTTGTAAACGAAACTTTTTATATAATTAGCCGTTTCTCGTCTTCCTGTCTACTGAAGGAATTTTTTATTTCCATGTAAACCTTGTTGTGCCCGTGTGTCCGTCTTCCCCCCACCACGCCCAGTGTGGCTCATGCTTTGTTTTGCTTTTTTAATTTTTGTAGGGTGTAAAGTACAAGAGAGAATATAACATAGGCTAAATCCCAGGGCTATTCAACTCGACTAGACCCTTTTGGCCTTCCAGAATGTTGAGAAAGTAATTAGTGAGTGGGGAGAACGTGTTAGAAGAAATAGCCATGATTCTTTGTACCCGAAAGAATGTTTCTCCTTGGTGATTGTTGCCCTTCTGAATAAATCCTTAAGTAAAGTACAAAAACACCAGAGGGCCGAACAATGACCAGCCTTGGGATGGCAGTCCCTTGTATGGCAAAGTTCAGAAATGGGTTTCCTGTTCAGATTTTTGACGAGTCATAATGTTGAGTGGCAGGCTAACCTTTGAACTTTCTGCATCTTGAACATCAAAAGAAATTCTGTGCTTTACCAAAAAAAGTTGTATTCAAGGAATTAATACTCTTAAGGCACAGAGAGAAATTAGCATCAGACTTGTAGACAATGATGGAAAAATTGGTATCTTTCATTTGCTCAGTTTCTTTGGATTATAGTTTTTCATTTCTGTTTTTTTACAATGGAGAGGTCAGATTTCCCTAGGTTTTCAGGATGTTGCTTTTAATACCCATAAAATTATTTTTCCTATGCAAAACTGGATTTGATGAAAGTGGGTTTTTTGGAATGACTTGAATACTCCCCTGATTCTTCAAGACACCTAATGGTGTCTTCATTTTACTTGTGAAAAGTCTTGACTATGAGGGACAAGTTTTTAAGTAACATTTTTATAGCATCTGACAACTTTTGGAGCAAAAATATGAATCAGTAAGTGCACGTGCTTTTAGCAAACTAAAAATTCTCTTCATGGAATTTAAGATCTTAACTCTTGTTTTGGCAGCAAATTTTTGCATGTAGTAGGCTCTTAACACTGAGCTGAATCCATTTGGACTATTCTTTGTGTTCTGAACATCTAATCTATGTTTCGTTGTGTCCCTCACTTAACTCTTAAGTTGTTTTTTTCTGGAGATGTATCGTGGGAGATGTATCGTGGGAGATGTATCGTGCTTGGTTTCCGATTATTAATTAAAAAAACAGACAACTGAACACATCCATCCCTTAGCATTTCCTATTTACGAATAAGAGTGATTTAAATTTTTCCAACATGGCTTGATGTGATGATGTGTATTGTAATCAGAGGTCACTGTTTGTTCAGTTTACTTTCTTATTCACCCTTCATTTTTAGAAAAAATGACTTACATGTTTAGTATGTAAAATGCCTTTCATAATGATCTTTGGGGCTGAGGTTTTTTTTTTTTTCCCCAAAATGCTCCTGACCTCAGAAGGCTTATTATGAAAACTTAAAAATTAAAAATGTAATTAAATGCCCTTCACCTTTCAATAGACAAACAGTAAGACCAGAAAGGGTTCAAAGGGTAACTTGTAGAGTCAAAGGACTTAAAATATGTCACAAATTTTGTTATATAAAATGGGCAAGACAAAATCATCATGTCTAGGGAGGCATCCTTTGTTGATAAAACTATAAACAAACGCAAAATATAATAAATGTTAAAAGTAATCTATAAACATGTTGCCAGCAGTGCATAGAATGAACACTCAATTTATCATAGAAGCATTTAAGTTCTTGCCCATTTCTGATTTTTAAAGAAACACAAATGAAATCAGATTATATGCTATAGGTACAGATTTTTTGTTTTTGGTCTAAAGTCTTGGATTTTGAGTAGGATTATGTTGAGTCTGTGGACTAACATAGGAAGAATTTATATTTTTGCAAGGCTGACACTTGTAATCAGGCCTGGACACCTTTGTTTTACAGGTACAGATTTTAATGGTGGCTAATATGACAGTGCTGAATTCTTAATAAAAATGTAAGGAATAGTTTCTGAGATATGGACCTAATAGAGATACTAGCTAGAAAGGTGACTGTGTTGTTTTTTTTAAATTGTGAAGGAAATTTATTATCACTTTGTTTGCTATTTATTGCTAGTCTTTATGTTAATTCTGGTTTTATTGCTTTTCAGAATAATAAAGACCTAAGTCTTCTGCTGAATTCTGCTCAATTTTGTGATTTGTTTTGCTTTGTCCATTCATTCTGTAAAGCAGCTTCATAATGCCATACCGTGAGCTGGGGCTACAAAGATTAAATACAGCAAGTTAATCCTGCCTGTAAGGGTCTCCCGGACAGGGTCTTGAATAGTAAGTAAAAGTAATGAATAAGGATTCGTTATTTTTGCTCTAAAAGTTTGTGATGGGATTTCGTCCAGGGCAATCTCAGCTGAATTCTCAATAGGGAAGCATCTGAGCTGGGCGAGATTGTGCAGAGCCTTGCTGTAGTCGCAGATGACTTGAGAAAGCTTGAAGCTGGAAGCTCACCACTCATGGGTGACCTTTTTCTAATACTGCACAACCCTTGACATTCCTGGCATACTATCTTGAAAGACAGTTTATTGCCTCATAGGAATTCTGGATATTGTCAAAATCATTTGTTATTTTTCAAAATAAAATTAAAAATGCACTTTTTGGAAGAAAAATGAACCTGTTTATTTAACTGCATTGACTTGGGTTTTTCCAGGTGTGGTTTCTTTAATTGAAAGTTCTGTCTGGAAACAGATTTTTCATCTCCCTTCTCTTCTCTCTACTTTTAAAATGGGGAAAATTGGAACATTGCTTTCCAAACATTTTAATAAAAACAACTCCCAGAGTGAAATCTGTATGAAGTCTTTATTTTTATTATTCTATATATTTTTATTTTCCCATTAATAATTGTTGACTTCCTATTTATAGGAAGTCCAATAAAAATGCCTGTGTAATTTCCATTTGGTTGCACAGTTTTGTCATCTAATTGTAAGATAAAAATAATTTCAGCAAATGATTTAATTTTATAAAAAAAGAGGCGTCTCTAGCTCCTAAAAATTCCATCGAACACTCATTCATCAGACACTGCTGTGTAATAGTAGTATCTCGTGTTTATTGAGCACTTACTCTGTGTCAAGCACTGAGCGTCCTGTGGAATTAGCAAGACATCCTCACCGTTCTTGGGCGTGAGGGTGAGTAACATAAAGCTCAAAGATGAAGGGAGAGCTGTGGGGAGAGGGGTCAAGACAGACGCATGTCCAGGAGGAATTATTACTGATGATAATGGAAGTGCATACAAAGACTTTGAATGTCACAGAGAAAGAGAAGAACACACTGAAAACTTTTTTAATGTTTACATTTGTTGTTAAAATTTATCCAAAGCTGACAATCATACATACATACCTGCTCTGAGACGAAAGTCCGTTAAGTGATTACAATGGACGGTGTTCAAAATTCCGCAATTCACACCATTTCCCTTCCCTTCTAGAAGGGGAATGTAATGGAAAGTGGAAACTGAAATTTGTTCTTGAAAGCAGGGTGCCTAACATTTACTTTTAAAAGCAGCCTAGTTTGTGTCTTGTGGACTTGGGGATCTTACAGTTCTTATATTATCAACTGGTGACTTTTCTATGAGGGTTTTTTGGAATGATTTTATGTTTTGTTTCAGGAATATGCTTCCCTCAGCCCTGAATTACATTCGTGGTGATATATAAATCTATAAATTATGTTCATAGTGGTATATAAATCCTCACCTGGTTGTATTTATTTTCTCTTTTCAGTATATAAAATGTAAAAGAAAACAGAATAATTACCCCCTACAGTACAAATAACAACTCCTTCTTCCACAGAAACTTTGTTTAAATAATGAGAAGCTTGGATCCTTGGTACCATTCTTTAGTACACAGCACTGCCTCGGTATAAACTTTTCCATAGGGTCACAAAGAGTCCAACACAACTTAGCGACTGAACAACAGAAAAGCACCCCTCCCCCTTCCGCCACAGTGGACTCCTGAGGCTTCTTAAGGGGAATGGATGGGCTTCTCGTCCTTCCTTACAGCTTAAGCTTGAGTAGAGACGCAGCACAGCTGAGGTTCCTAAACGTGCAGATGTGTGGGTACAGCCAAGTCCTATTTACACTAGAATTCCCTTGCTCTGCTCTCTCTGAGCCCACGACTTTGCGTGCTTTCTGGAAGATTCTTTGGCAGATGCCTTGGCAAGATGTTGCAGATAAAAGATTGGATATCCATTTGCTCAGTCAAGTTAGATCTGTTTCGAGAATTCGGACCTGTGTTTAAGCATCACTTAAAACAGTAACATCTGTCAAATGTTAACCATGCCATTATATTTGAGAGAGGAGGAGGAAAAAATAAACTTTTAGGAGGAAAAAAAAAGTCCTTTAGGAGTGTGCGGTAATTGAAACCCCACTATCCCAGTAGTGCTTTATTGTAGTCATTGGAAATGAATGGGGGTGGTAGCCACACCTACTGGAATGGATCTAAATAAAACTTGCAGCCAGCTCTCCGCTCCCCAAGAATCCCAACCTCCTGTGGTCCAGATTTTCATATTCTTACCAATTTGCCCCAGAGCACGCTGTGACCCTCATCCATCTTTTTGCATTTAACTAAGCTATAAAGGGATTTATATGCTTTCCATTAGTCTTAGCAAAGCTGCTGTCATGAATATTTAATAGCGAGCACAGTTTGTTTTCTTTTTCTTTCTTTCCCAGCACCGCCCCCCCCCCCCCCAACCCCCACCTCTTGCTCGTCTTTAGCCTGCCAGGAACAATGTAAATATCTCAGCCCCGCACCCCTGGTCCGATCCTAAAGCGGCTCTAGACTCTCTCAATTTAAAGCCTTGAACCCCTAAGGCTCCCCACCCCCACTGCATTGGTTCCCCCTCCTTCTCTCTTTTGGTCTTTCCCGGCTGGAATTGCTGTCCGTTTCGCGGTTTCGCAGTGGCGCGCGGTGGTGCCGGGACCAGCTTGCTCAGGCTCTGCCTCCGCCGGGTCTCCCGCGTACTCCTCCCGCGCAACAGCCCAGCCGCCGCGAGTCCCCCGGGACGGTCTTTTCCTTTGAACTTCACTGAAGCACAATAGCTGCCCTGCAACTTCGCTGGGGCTCCCTCGGATGCATTCCTGACACTTGCACGGGTCGCTGGTCCCTTTCTCTTTGCAGCCGCAAAAAGGATGAATGTCTGGGACAGAAAATGACTTTCGAAGGCACTAAAAGATTTACCACGCCTAGAGCAACCTCTGAACTTTGCGGTTGTTATCTCAGAAAAATGCACTTTTCCTGTTGGAGGCTTAGAGCGGTTTTGGGCCTTCTCTCCTCCTTCCCTTCCTCCTCGCATCTCAGCGTTTACTTAGGGAATTTCCTCATTTCACCGTGACCCCATCCTCCTCTCCATCCCTTCCCCCTTTTCATTTTTGCTTTGTCTCCTCCTGGGCCTGGGAAATGAGAGTCTCTCAAAGGCAAGGATCTATTGCAGTAAACTGAAGAGGTAAATCCTTCTCTGTAGGGGAACGTTAAGGGCCCTGCAGCCCCTTCTCTCTGCTAGTGAGGTCCCGCCTGTGATCGCCAGTACCTGCCTAAAGGCTTGTTGAAAAGTTGGACAAGGAAATCCATGCAGAATTTCAGTGTAGCAGTTGACTATAGTAATTGCTCGATAAATATCAGCTATATGTTGTAATTAATTTCACTATACACATTTACTCATTTTTCTGAAAGTTCTGGTCTCAAAAATTCTCATGGGTTCTAAATCTTTCCCATTTTATTAATTTTGGTAGAATGGAATAATGTTAGAAGTACTGACCTAGATTCTGTTTATCCTTTATATGTACAAATACAGGTTTTTTTGCATTAGTTAAAAAGCTACAGAGTTTATGAACTTAGATTTTTCTTTATTGGCTTTGGACTTTCACTTTTGACTTTTCACTTTCTCGGTGTATTCTGGACCTCTCCTCTCCTTCCTTCTACCTGTTGGATCCAACTTTAATCTTGGTTCTTTTTGATGTGATTTTAGCCACTAAGCACATTTTATAAAAACCACAGAAGCAATATTTCTTCCTGATCCAGAGGGCAGAGTATTTCACTGGTTGCCATACCTCTCCCACTTCCTCTGTGTCTAACAGTAGAAACTCACTGTGCCTCCTCCTGCTTTTAATTGCAGACACTATTAAAAGATGTTGTGACCTCCCAGCAAACAAAAGTATTTCGAGTGATGGCTAATTTATCTTTTAGTTTTCCCAGTGAAAGTTTTTGTAAATCTCATAGTGGAGCCGGCTCTGTATGTAAGTCAACTTTATTTTGGGATATCCAGGGATTATTTCTTACAAAGTGGAAAAAAAAAATAAAAATGGCTGCTTAGTCACCAAGCAAATGCTATAGGAGTCTATGTTAGTCTGCCCTTAGGCTCCTATGAAATCATTCTGTTTGCCTTCTAAGGAGTATGCTTGTGGTAATGGTTACCTGATGAGTTCAGTGAATCAACCGTAGGAATGCACATGGAGGAAATGAAGGGGAACTCAAGTTCGATTTACCTTCCTGGAGCTTATTCACCTGCAAAAGCTAGAAAAGTATATGACAGGCCTTGGATATGAGTGGGTCTCTTTCTCTTGAATGAATTATTTTTACTAGATCTTGGATCCTAAGTGCTTATCTATCTCTGATGAACGCCTACCACCTTCTGCTTAATTGATGAGAGTATTGCCTCATTTCTCTTTGGGTAATCTAAAATTTGAATCCATTAGCTTGTAGGTAACCTTAGCTCGCTAATTGATTGTGTGGTTACAGTTAGCTAAAATCTCTGACAGATTTCTACAGGGGCTTCTAATTAAACATATCCTCCTTGTTCCTGTTTGGTAGACTTAACTACGTATATCTTTAAATTTCTTCTCAATAGATTTGGCCCCAAATTCCAGCTGATGAGATAATTTTGGATTCTGCCCCCAAAATCTAGCGCGTTCCTCTTTCTCAGCTTCAGACCTCCCTCAGATTTTGTCAGCATACCCACTTGCGTCTTTGGTGGCGATGTTGACAGAATGGCAAGTGAGAGCCCTTCAGTTCATCTTTGGGACCTTCTTGCCTTGAATTGACATAGGCCCACTAGTAGATCCCTTTGGGTAAGAGTTCCTCTAAGGATTTTCCTCTTTAGTTTTTTTTATCAAGCCGTGAGGCAGATTGGAGAGATGTTTTCAAATGCCTTGCTAAAATCTTGGCACACTTGTGAACAGATGTCGATATGATTAGGCTGGATGAACAGAAAACGTGTATAGCTAGATCCATCTCTAAAATAAACTAGTTTCCACATTGCTTTCAATTTCTTCTTGTTTTGTTTTCCTTAAGACTTAATCCCTGCAAGTTTTAATTGACATGAAGTTAAGAAGTAGGAGGAGGGTCTGGTCACTGGGTCTAGGGAAGAGGGATAGAAGTAAATGACGGGGTGGTGGGGGGGGATCTCTCCCTTGGAGTAGGTGAGAATCTTGCTGGATTAGACAATTAGGTAACAATGTAAGGATACACCCTGTGTGCCTGCTGCTGCTGCTGCTGCTAAGTCACTTCTGTCATGTCCGACTCTGTGCGACCCCATAGATGGCAGGCCACCAGGCTCCCCTGTCCCTGGGATTCTCCAGGCAAGAACACTGGAGTGGGTTGCCATTTCCTTCTCCAGTGCATGAAAGTGAAAAGTGAAAGGGAAGTTGCTCAGTCGTGTCTGACTCTGAGCGACCCCATGGACTGGAGCCTACTGGGCTCCTCCATCCATGGGATTTTCCAGGCAAGAGTACTGGAGTGGGGTGCCATTGCCTTCTCCTGCTACATTGCTTTATTGAAGTCCAACTCTTTGCAACCCCATGGACTAGCCCACCAGGCTTCTCTGTCCATGGGATTCTCCAGGCAAGAATACTGGAGTGGGTTGCCATGCCCTCCTCCATGGGATCTTCCTAACTCAGGGATCGAACCCTTGTCTCTTATGTCTCCTGCATTGGCAGGCAGGTTCTTTACCACTAGTGACACCTGGGAAGCCCAAGGAAACATAGATCAAATGCTAAATTAGGAAGAGCAGAGTATAGGCAGATGGTCGGGGAAAATGACTGTCTTACAACATCTCTGATGTCTGGAACAAGTTTCTGCTCTCTGTTCTGAGGCTATTCACTGCTATTGAAACTTTTCTGCTTTCTTGAAGCAATGATAATGTTTAACACTTTTCTGAGTACTTACTGTATGTCAGGAGATTGGTCTAAGAACTGATCATAACTAATTTGATCCTTTGCACACACCTCAGGTGCATGTGTTTCTTGTCTCCAATTTTTGATGAGGAAACCAAGGTAGGGAGGCTCATACCTGCCCGATGAGAGCCTTGATTAATTGCTTCTTCCTTTTGCTAGGACTTGATACCCTGTTGGCTCACACGGTAAAGAATCTGTCTGCAATGCAGAAGACCTGGGTTTGATCCCTGGGTTTGGAAGATCCCCTGGACAAGGGCATGGCAACCCACTCCAGTATTCTTGCCTGGAGAATTCCATGGATAAAGGAGCCTGGCGGGCTATAGTCCAAAAGGTCACAAAGAGTCAGACACGTCTGAGTGGCCAGCACTTTTGCTAGAAGGGTAGGCAGGGAGAGACGGGTTGCATTCTGAAAAGAGACCCTGAATTTTTAATCCTGGCTTCTTTTTTACCTAGTTTCCTGTGTAGGTAAGACCCTGGGCAAGTTGCTTCACCTGTCAGACGTTCTCAGTTGTAAAATGGGGCAGGATTGTTTTCTGACTTAAATCCCTTCTCTGCAATAGACTCTGAAGGAATGGCGTGCATTCATGCTTAGTTGCTCAGTCGTGTCTGACTCTGAGTTGAAGTCGGGTAGTGGACCAGAATGAGGAAGGAAGCAACATCACCCTCCTCGTGCCAGGCCTAGACGCCCAAGAACTTTGAGATCCCATGAGCTGCAGCCCACCAAGCTCCTCTGTCCATAGGGATTCCCCAGACAAGAAAATTGGAATGGGTTGCCATGTCCTCCTCCAGGGGATCTTCCCAATCCAGGGATCGAACCCAGGTCTCCTATATTGCAGGCGGATTCTTTACGTCTGACCACCAGGGAAGCTGTCAAGGGATGGAGACTGTTGTTTTATTCAAAGCAATGATAACAATGTTGTTATCACACTCTCTGCCCAAAGGAAATCTGTTAGAATTGCAGAGAAAAGGAACATGTCTGACTTGATAAGTTTTTAAATCCCAGGACTAAATACAGTATTTGTCCTTTATGGAATATTTGTGGAATGGACAGATGGAAGGACCGAATGGGACAGGGATCAGAAGAGTTCCTGTAGCAGGCAGAAATCATGTCATTTTCCAGTGGAGGTATTTTTAGCCTTCGTCATCCTTCATTCATCGAAACAGTCCTTTTCTTACCCTTACTTTCCACCATTAGTGACGGTAATCATCACCACCTGACTTACATTTCTTGGGAAAACACATGCAAACAAAGCTATCTCTTTGTCTTGAGGATTTTAACAGTAAGAACTCACCTTATCACTAACTCCTGCCTTGTGATCCTGCCAGTGACGAAGAACAACGTGCCCTCACACTGTGTGAGTTCACCGCACGCAGAGAACTATGGAATTTCACCCCGTATTAATATGTTGTCTTAAGGTCCTATCATCAGATGGCAGTCTATAAAGATGGCTCCTGAACCAAGTGCTCGCACAACTATTCATTCTTCATTTACTTATTCCATTCTAAGGATGGGAATGCTGACGGACACTGCAAAATGCACTACCTTCCTGTTTATAGGAATTGAATGATGGGCTCTTTGGCAGACTGCAGTAGCTTTTTATTGACACTATCTTTATGTATTTAAATTTCACACCTTAAGTATGTTTGCAGCACCCACTTACATGACTGAAATGAGAGGCAGTTGTTCATAAAAGCTACTTCAAAACAAATAAATTAGGATTTAGTTTGAAAGGGTCAGATCGCAAATGGAGGTTTTCAAACAGCCTCACGAACATTCAAATTGCATATTTAATATTTTATATGGTTTTATATTTAGATTGGATATTTTATGTAAAGTCTTTTTTCCCTTCTTAGTGCTTAGACCTCTTGAGATCCCTTTTCTAGCTGGGTTGGAGAGAGCAGTTACACTTAACTTCCATTTGCAATAAGTAATTTCAGTTTAATTTATGTCAAGGGAGATTACCAGAAACTTCCGGCCTTGTGTCTTTCTTCCCCCACTTAACTGCATTGATAGGTACCATTCCTTTGATTCCAATATATTATTTCTACATGATAAAATATGATTCCAATGAATTTGCACTTAGCAGCCAAAGAAGAGTTAGTTTGGACTTCAGTTTAAGAGATTATTTATATTTGCATTGATTCTGGAATCCAAAAATGGAATCCTTCCCCAGATGGCATGGTTTCCTCGAAAATCAGTTTCAATTTTTCTTTAATCAGTTATTTTCAGTTTTGATTTTTCAAACTCATAGGTAATCCCCCAGTTAATCTCCCTTTCCAAGATTTCTAAAAGGAAAGTAATTTTAAGTTACATTAACTTTAAAATATCCTTATGCCAAACACTAATTGATTTGAGGGGGTTGGTTACATAAATAAAAGTCCTAAGAGAGAGAGAGCTTCCTATGTGTTAAGAGATTATTTTTTGAAATAGACATAGCGCTTACTCTAGATGTATGTATGTGTGTACACATGCATGTTCATTTGTGGCACACACAAACACACATATGGAAATGTATGTGATGCTCTAAGAATCTTGGGACCATCGGAAAAAAGTCAAGTAAATAAAATTAAAAACTTCAAAATAATTTCTGGGATAACAGTGCAACTTCAGTGTTACATTTCTGTATAAATAATGTTTACTGAAATTTAAAAGCAACCCAAAGCTTTTATGATTACTTTAAACTTTACGAACAATCAGATACATCTTCTTTTGACAAAAGTGGCAGTATGTAAATGATCCTCTGTCTGTCTGTCTGTACTCAGTTGTGTCTGATTCTTTGCAATCTCATGGACTGTATGTAGCCCGCCAGGCTCCTCTGTCCATGGGATTTTCCAGGCAAGATTACTGGAGTGGGTTGCCATTTCCTGCTCGAGTAAATGATCATATTTTTCCTTTAGAGCCTCATTCTTATGGATATAACAGGTGTGTAAGGGTACCATCTAGTTCACAGGGTTCTTGTCAGAAGTAAATGAGCTGGTATCAAAGAAACCTTTCTCATGAGCCTGGATCATAGCTAACCTGTAGGGAAAGATCGTTGAATTCTTATATTGTCACTAGAGCTAGGCTTTCATCCTGGGTCTTATCAGAATTATTTCCAAGTCCTTTGCATGGTACGGAGTGGGAGATTAAAGTAACCCTTTCAAATGTCTGTGGCATCGCTACAAAGAATCTTTGAACCCTTCTGTGAAGTTTTTCCCTGGCATTGACCTTGGCCATAGGCTGTCCTTTCTTTGTTGGTGTCTATTTTATTTCTGCCATATGTCTCCTCCTGTCTGTCTCCACTAACTCCCAATCTGTAGTCCTTCCAAATTTTCGCTCTACCACCTAGACTTGGCCAAAGAGTACTTTTCACTTCCTTTTCAGCAGCACAGGAAACTTTTATGATTTGTAAATGGAAGAGGGTGGTAGGTTTGCATGATTGGTCTCCAGTAGGAGTTCTGAGATAGCCAGCCCAGAAAGGAGGACATGCAGTCAGAACGAAACAGGACAGATGGGGAAGTGGGCTGGCAGTCACGCTGGCGGGCAGCTACTGGGGACTGACACTGTCTGTCACAAGAGTGAAACTGCCCTCTTGTTCCGTTCGAAGAAACCTTAGGCTCAAAATGCTGATGGCTTGTTGTCTCACTTTGTGCGAAGTGTCACACATGAGAAGTTCACCTCAGCTACAGAGACAAGTTGTGGGCAAGCGGGAAGATCTCCATGGCTTAACTGCGTCCTTCTCGAGCACCCTCTCTCATTCTCTCTGGTTGCGTCTCACAGTGTGTACTGCCACTGACTGCAAGCTAGGTTTCTGTCAGTGTGCTGTCTACTCAGTCACTCCATCGTGTCTGACTCCCTGCGGCCCCGTGGACTGTAGCCCTTCAGGCTCCTCTGTCCATGGCTTTTTCCAGGCAGGATACTGGAGTAGGTTCCCATGTCCTACTCCAGGGGATCTTCCCGACCCAGGGGTTGAACCCGAGTCTCTTGCATCTCCTGCATTGGCAGGCAGATTCATTACCACTTAGCCACCTGGAAAGCCCTTCTCTCAGTAAAGAATTGCCGTTTGATGGATACTTGCTATGAGCCGGATACAGTACTGGGGGAGGTGGGGCGCATCTGCGGGGTATTCCTTCCCAGCAGGCTAGCTTGGCCGTGTTTACTTGCCAACAGGGTTCCAAGAGGGCAGGACTTGGAAGCTGCAAGGATTCTTGCAGTTTTGGCTTGGACTCAATGAATAACAGCAAAACGGTAACAGTGATAGCAGTAATGCAAATTGCTCTTCTTTGGGACAAATCTGTTTCTTGTCCATGGAATATGAAAAATGTTTATCATTCAAGATGATTTAAAAAATTATTTTCTAAGCAGTGTCTGTTGTTTTTCAGGCACACGCACTTGGAATGACATATTTTTGGAACACATCCTGCTGATTATAAGGAGGCAATATTTTTTTTTCAGATACAGGTTTATCTGATAAACTCCTGCAAGTTTATCAGTGCCAATTTCTGTTTATCTTTAGTGTTACTACTTTAACCAGACCATTTAACATGTGATTAAAATCCAGTATGATCTTTCTTCAAGACAGGTATGATTTCAGAAATGTATCTACATTTTTTAGCTTTCTTTTGCCAATAGCAGGCACTGACCACATTATTTAAGAATCCAGACTTTGGAGTCAGCCAGACCTGGGGTCTAGCCTCATGCAACCTTGCTGAACTCATTTGCTTAGCTCTGAAATGAAAATGGTTTCTCCATGAAAATCTCTATGAAGATGAAATGAGAGAGTGTTTGTAAAGATGGGAATGCAAGGGGTGGGAGGCAGCTCCAGCAGTCAGAGAGGTATAGTCACTGTTGTTCCAGAAAATGCTCTAAAAACAGGCCTCAGTGGTGGCTTCTTGTAGCTGGAGATTTATGCTCACCTTCCACACTGAAGAAATCAGTGATTTACTTGCCTTTCATTGTTGTCACTCAGTTGATCCAGCCCTGAAATGCTTACAGCATGGGGCTCATGAATCATGGATCAACACAAATGTTAGCAAGCTAAGAGAGAGTTTAGCAGAAGCAGCCTGTGTCAAGATAAGGTCTCTGATTTAATGTGCAATTTCTGAAAACCAACCAGCATGTAACTGGCCTTAACCCTGCTGAGATAAGATCTCAGGATAGTTGTTTTGCAATTTTAGTAATTGGGGGAGGATAATGTCCATAATTTCCAGTTAGTATTGATCTAACTACTGCTTTGGTCTAGGATGAAGCCCCTTTGTCTCTATCCACTTTCCTTAGCTATGATGTGCACAGTTTAATTTGTTTTCCCTAATATTTATTTATTTATTTTGCTGCATCGGGTCTTAGTTGCAGCATGCATTATCTAGTTCCCTGACCAAGGATCGAACCCAGGTGCCCTGCACAGGAAACATGGAGTCAGCCTTTGGCCCACCAGGGAAGTCCCTAGCGTTTAGTTTAAAGCTAGGCTCATTGATGTGCTGGGTCCACACTGGACAGTTTATTGGGCAGGAAACAGCCAGTGAGCTCTGGAGAGTTTCCTTCCATTCTGCTGGTTTGGCTTCTCTCTTGCTGTCTTTTTAAAAAAATGTTCATTATAGTTTTTTTTTTTCTCCCCAGGTTGATTTATTTATATACTTTGGCCGTGCTGGGTCTTGGTTGCTGCACTCTGGCTTTTCTCTAGTTTTGGCACATGGGGGCTTCTCAGTGTGGTGGCTTCTCTTGTGGAGCACAGGCTCAGCAGCACGTGCACATCAAGAGTTGTGGCACAGGGGCTTAGTTGCTCCAAGGCAGGTGGGATCATTCTGGACCAGGTGTCAAACCCATGTCCCTTCCATTGGCAGGTGGATTTTTAACCACTGAACCACCAGGGCAGTCCTCTCGTTCTCTCTTTTTCCTTGCTTCTTTCATCTAGTCCAAGCTATGTCTTAAGTCAGAATTGCCATCTCCTGAACACTTGCTGAGAACCAGACTGTGCTGGTGGGATTTTAACACACTCCAGGAGGAAAGAAAACCCCAGACTGGTCCACATGGCTACAATGTCCCAAGAGGACAATGAGTGGAAACTGCAAGCTTCTCACAGTTTAGGCTTGAAAGTCTCATAGTGTCATTTCCACTGCATTCTTTGGGTCCAAGCAAGTTGTCTGACTACACCCTGAGTCACTGAAGAAGGAGATTTCTCAAGATCTTTACGTGGAGGGAGAGGATTATCATGACCATGTTGCATAACGACCTACTGGAGACTTAGAGATGCCAGCTACAATTTCCCCATGTGGCTGTATCACTTATGAACATTTATCTAACGAATGTTAGCTGGCAAAGCATCTAGGATATTGGGTTTTAGTTTTAAAACTTTTTCAGAAAGTTCAGCTCCATCTGCAAGTAGGTGATTAGCACATCCATAAAATTATCTAATTTTCAAACAAGTGTGGTGAAGAAGAACTTTTAGGACATTTCAGGCTGGTAACCTTATTAGAACCAGATGTAGAACTACAGTTGTCTTTAGAATCTTTTAGTCCAGTTTCTTCTCACCTTCTCTCATGGACTTTCCTTTTTTCCCAGTGTGATATCTGGGACCCACAGAGATTTTAGTCACATGTCCAAGGTCAGGTGGATATTTAGTGCAAGGACTTCAGCCTCTTTCTGTAACCCCACCATCCAGTTGAAAGAATTGGGACAAGAGGAGTATTTAAAAATGCCCACCCACCAAATGTTATCTTCCCAATTTTGTCTATACACAGATATGCTAGAATTCTTAAACACTTATCTGTGGTGGTGCTTGGTTTGCAAAATTCAGCCTTTCTTTAGCAAATTTGCAAGGTGTAAGTTCAAATGTCAGGGTTCTTCTCCCACCCCCCCATTCCCCACTCCTACCCCAATGCCTTAACACAGTAGGTAGTTTTATAACATGTACCAGATCCTTAGATTCATTTGGGGAAGACTGTGAATTCAAACCCTTAAAAATGTTCTGACTTGAAGCTGGAGAAGAAATTGAGAAGGGACGCAACTGTGAAATCGTGGTGGTCCTGGTCTCTCTGGTCTGTCTCTCTGTGTCCACTCTACAGAGTCTATGGAGTGTTATTCTTTGATTCCAGGGGAACTGCAAGCCTTTTCAAAGCTTTCATCTGGAGGCGCATTTAAAATCATATTTAAAAGCATGTCACTTGGTCTTATTAAGTGTATGCTTTTTGTCTCCGTGTAATAAGAGCAACACAGTAATAGTAACATAAGAGCTGAGAAGCAAATAGTTCAATAAAACCTACAGCAAAAAAGTCTCCTGAATTGGGCTTGTGGTCTCACAGGGGAGGGTCAGTTGGAAGCTGAAGGCCAAAATTTGTAGCAGATTCTGCAGGGTTATTTGTAAGAGGGTATCTAGTCTGTCCTGGTTGAGTAGACTCCTCTGTGTTCCCTCAGAGAGGTCAAGCAGTTTGTTTTTAAGACCCAGAAGAGCAAAACATGTGCCTGTGATGGGACCATCGGCAAATGTGGTGAACCTGGCAGTCACAGCAATTGCTGTGTTTCAACTCCGTCCAAACTGTGATGGTGTGATTAGCGCTTCAGCAAAAGCTTGGGAACATGTCTCATCCACTTTCGTGGAGAGGTAGGAAAATAACTAAGTAGCTGCTTTCATTGAACATCATGGCAAGCCTTGTTGAGGTGTACACCTTTCATACAAAAACCCCTAGATGAACTACAGTGGAAAATAGGGGTTTGTGATGATTTTGAATGATGTGTGATTGCCTTGATTAGTGCTATAGTTACTAAGCATATAAGCACTTCTTTGTTTTAAAAGGGAACTTGAATTTTTTTTTTCTTTTTTTACTATAACTGCCAGTTGCTCAATCTCTACCATCTTTTGTCATTTCAAAGAAAAAAATTTCTACTTAATCTGTGCTTGTCAGTGATGACAAGTTTTAAAAGTAACTCAAGTTAAAAAAAACAGAAACAAAACTCTTTAGAAGCTATCATTGGTCAAATGTTAGCAGTGGATTTTTCCTTTCAGATAGGTATGAGACGTTTTCTGCTTCTGTTTTGCACATTTGCATGTACCTTTAATGTTCCAGAAAGCTAGGCTTCCATATTATTTTGAGTTTATGAAATTATAATAACCTAGTGATAGCTATGGGGGTGATTGAGTGTGGAGGGGATAGATAGGTAACAGAAAAATGGCAAGCAGCATAAATTGTACATTCTTATTTTTTAAAATAATTTATTTGTGGTTGTCCTGGGTCTTCCTTTCTGCATGGGTTTCTCTCTTAATTGTGGTGACTGGGGGCCACTCTCTAGTTGCGGTGCTTGGGCTTCTTACTGCGGTGGTCTCTCTTGCTGCAGAGGACAGGCTCTACGGCGTGGGCATCAGCAGTTCAGCAGTGGACTCAGAAGTTGGGGCTTCCAGGCTCTAGAGCAAGGCTCAGTGGCTGTGGTGCACGGGCTTAGTTGCTTCTTGGCATGTGGGATCTTCCCGGGGATCAAACCTGTGTTCTCCTGCATTGGCAGGCGAATTCTTTACCTCTGAGCTGCCAGCAAAGCCCATACAGGCTTATTTTTGACAATAGTCTAGTATACAGTTTCCTTGCTTTCCTCAATCCGCATATAGAACTTCTCTTCCTGAAAACACTGGTCCAATTTTACCAGCTTCTTGTTTAAAGCTTTCTGTACCTGCCTCAGACAAAAAAAAAAAAAAAACAACAAAGAGACAAAAACGACAACAAAAAAAATCACATTCTGAGGCATGATTCTTTCTAAATTGGTCCAAATCATTCTTCCCAGGTCACCCTTATTTCTGTTACTCATGAATGGCTCACATCCCTAGGCTGGCAACATGCTATTTTTTTCTGTTTTCAATGCCCCGAGAACCCCCTCCTTCTCCCCCAGCTGGTAACATTCTGTTGATTCATGTAGACTTGGGTCACCTGCCCTCACTTTGTTGAGTTTTGAGATCATGCCCCAGGTGATGCTGACCGGGTCAGTTCCTCCTCTGCTTCCTGAGCCCTTGAGGGAGCCTTTTGTAAAGCATGACTCGTTCTGTGTTGGGAGTTTGTGTCTGCAAGTCTGCCTCTCTCCCGCGGATACAGTTTATCGCTGGAACTGTAGGCCAGTCAGGACTTGACACATACTGGCCCTCTGCCTAAATATTGCGCAAGGCATTGACTGACCTGCAGTGGAATCGTTTAGCAGATCCCAAATGGTCTTTTCCTGGCACACATGCCAACTGCGGAAGGATTGTGGAGAAGTAGAGACCGTCATGACCAGGAAGCTGAAAAAAAAAAAAATCAACGGAAGCGTGTAAATGTCTCTTTGTTGCTGTTCACTTGCTCAGTCATGTCCAACTCTTGTGACCCCATGGACTGCAGCACACCACATTCCCTGTCCTTTACCGTCTCCTGGAGCTTGCTCAAACTCTTGTCCATCGAGTCAGTGATGCCATCCAACCATCTCATCCTCTGTCGTCCCCTCCTCCTGCCTTCTACCTTTCCCAGCATCAGGGTCTTTTCTAATGAGTTGGCACTTTGTGTCAGGTGGCCAAAGTATTGGAGTAACCTCTAAAAATGAATGAGTGCTACCTGAGAATTGTTTTTCTTATTGTTTTAATGAATTTTTTCTTAAAAAAATAAAACTCTACCATTATAAGTCATTTTCCAATGAGTCGGCTGTTCGCGTCAGATGACCAAAATACTGGAGCTTCAGCTCCAGCATCAGTCCTTCCAGTGACTACTCAGGGTTGATTTCTGTTAAGATTGACCGGTTTGATCTCCTTGCTGTCCAACAGACTTTCAGGAATCTTTTCACTGGACTCATTGGAAGAGTCCCCAATACTGGGAAAGATTGAGGGCAGAAGGAGAAGAAGGCGTCAGAGGATGAGGCTGGATAGCATCACTGATGCAACAGACGTGAACTTGGGCAAACTTTGGGAGATGGTGAGGAACAGGGAGGCCTGGTGTGCTGTAGTCCATGGGGTTGAAAAGAGACACGACTGAGTGACTGAACAGCAACAACCATTATAAGTCATTTTTTCTTCTCTATTTTCCTGTGGAATGTTATTTTCCATTATCAAGGTAAAAATACTTGAGAGTTTTGAAACTTTAAAATGTAATCAAAGCATTTTCTCATTTTACCTAGTTACTCAGACTTTTTGTCCTATAAAGTGGGGATAATGTCCTTGCTTTTCCTAATTTATCTTGAGAGAGACAGAATGGAAATATTTGATCTCCAAATCTTCTGTGTAGATGAAGAACTCAGTTTATTGGACTTTTTGTTAGAAACCAGCTTGTGCTTTTATTTTATTTTTTTTAATTTTATTTTTAAACTTTACATAATTGTATTAGTTTTGCCAAATATCAAAATGAATCCAAAATCTTATAATGTTATTTGTCTGATCAACTAGACATATGAGTATTTTACCTCATGTGCCTCCTTTAGCTTCTTAGACTCTCCAGAGACCTAGTCAGTCCTGCCCCTGACCCTATGATGAACTGAGCCCGTCATGGGGAATTTATCTTACTTTACGTTTGAACATTTGGGTAGAAAGCTTGGGGTATTGAACCTTGTGGGTTATGAAATGGTTTTAGGTGTGTAATGAGCCATACCACAAGTCTACACAGATGGAGAATTTTATTAGCACATTTTCTAGGAGACGTAGTTGCTGCCTACTTTTGAACGGAACCAAACACAAACAGTTTCCAAATTGCATTGCATACAACCCCCAGCTTATAGACTCTTGATTTATAAATGTCTCTCTTTCACTGGCGTGGCTGCCAAGGAATCCCCTTCCCAGCTTTGGTTGAATGTGCTTTTAATTTTGGCATGAATTGTCTGTGTTGACAATAATAAAACATAACAGTAATTTGAACCTCTATTGAATGTGCGTGCCAGCCCCTCTGCCAAGTGTTTTGCAGGCAGGGTTTATTTCACTCTCACTACAGTGCTCTTACAATGACTGATTTTAGCCGAGGAAGCCAGGGCAGCGAGGAGGGAAGTAACTGACCCCCGTTGTCCGGCCGCAGTTTGCAGACACGGACTTTTTGTGGAGTTTCTGTGTGTGTCTGCTGCTGATCTTTGCTTTCAGGCTCAGGCATCTTGCCTGAAGATCATGTTCACTTGAGAACATCCACTGTGTGGCCATTTCTGCTTTTCCTCTCATCTCATGATGTAAAGAAAGAGAAAATGATACCAGGCAGTATTTTTGATAATAACAAGCAGATGTATTTTCATCAAGTAGTTCTCCTTGGTGAAGAATAACAGGTGTGCCTCATGGACTCTGATGCTGTGATTTTTACCTGGAGCAGCTGAGCTGGGTTGTGTTCCATCTTGTTCTTAGACGTGTTGCTACAGCCTCTTAACTGCACAAGGTATGTACCTGTTAATCACCTTTCCTTTGACATGAAGGCTGTGCTATATTAGGACCTGGAAAATGTAGGCATTTTTAGCAACCTCAAATGTTAATGACCCTTATCTGCCAAGACACCTCAAAACCACAGGTCACCAACTCAGAAACATCCTAGGGTGAAACAACTGGGAAAACTCAAACATCATATAAAGGTAATCTCTTTGAGCCTGTGAGGCCCTTGAGTAGTGGCTTCTTAAGAACAGAGGTTGCTGGCTGCAATCTCGAATGTTCTCCCAGCCCTAGCACGTGTTGTGAGTGGAGTACAGGGTGGGAGCTGAGGTGGTTGCCCTTCAGGAGGGTGGGGCTGGGGCAGAAGGGGTGCGGGGGTGGGGCTGGGGGAAACGACAAGGTCATCAGGTCTTTCAGGAGAAGTTGGAAATGTGGAATTTTAGAGGAAATCTCCCAATTTTCAAAAGTTGAAACCAGTTCAACCATTTGAAAAAGTCGGGGCGCGGGGAGGCGAGGGGGCCCAACCAACATGCCTATGGGTCAGAATCAGCTTGCAGGAACCCAACTTGTGACCACTGGTTTAAGGCATGTTGATAAATGAATTTATGGGTAGTTGACTAGGTGGAATCTGAGAAAGATTTATCTTTCAGGTAAGAAGGAAGTCACTTAGGCATTATTGCTCAAGAGTTGTTGAGTTGCAAAATTTGGAAACTTGGCCGTCTTGGGGCACTGGTGGAGAGCCATCAGGGATGAGGCTGATATTTTGTGAAGAGCTGCAGGGGTTCAGGGTGGTTCTAGTGTTTGGATGGGTCATGTGTGAGGGGCTATAGAAATGAACAAGTTTTTGGTTCCTGTGTCCCAGCTGCATGAAATTATAACTGATTTCAAAGTGGATCAGTAGTAGGCACAGGGGCTGTGGACTGAGGTCTTGTTTCTGTATTATCTTATTTATCAAATAAGTTTCAGACAAAGAAGCAGAACCATGGTGAGTGTTATGGGATGAAGAATTTTTTTTTTTTTTTTAAATAGAAATTGGCTGTTTCTTGAATATCAGAGAAGCGAAGGCCTTGAAGGGTGGCGGGGGAGACAGAGGATTTAAAGAAGGTTCTACTTGGTCTTAAAAAGGGATCATAGCAAGGAAGCCCATGAGAGTTCTCTAAAAATTATTGTGATTGCCACCTCTGTGGTCTGCAGTCAAGTGTCTAGTGGTAGCCACTGTTACTCAGTAGGGCAAATTAATTGGGAAGACAAAGATATGAGAGCATAAGCAAGGACATGCTGGGCCCCACCAGGCACCTTCCATCTGTCCATTGACCCTCTGAGAATCATGGACTGAATTTCACTTCTGCTTTCCAAATCTTATACAGGGTCCTCATATGGCCAGCTATTACTGGAGCATAGTGGGAAGGGTATTCTATCCAATTAGGGCTCCCAGCTAACCAAGTTGACCCATGTACCATCAGCATCCCCTGTGACTAGGAATGACTCCATCCTCAGAAGTGTGTACTGAGGACTGCTGAATTCTCTCCTTTGTCCTTAAAAGACTTCTTGCTCTGAAACAAGGAACTGAAATAGAAGATTTAGGGACTCCTGCTTTGGGCAGGCCAAAGGAGGTGCTTTTCTGAGGATCCTTCCAGCATTTTATGAGTCACTCTTATGTATATTAAGGTCAATTGTTTAATCTGATCTTCCTGGAAAACTTGAGTGTGGTGGGTTGGAGGAAAGAGGTGGTTTCCGGGAGAAGCAAATGTAGAGATATAGAGAAGTGGAGGGGAGAAGGGAACTCTGAAGGTTAGGTTGAAGGAAGCTGAATTCAATCTTGCTTTGGGCCAACACACATAAATTTGTTACCTTATAGTTTTGTCTGCCATCCATCAGTATCTATTTCTATTCATTCTGATCCATGTCCATACACTTATCTATGTATTTATTTATCTGAATTTGTTTGCAGTATAATCTGTATCCTGCTATAAACACATACATCAAAAAACTTTTCAGTGGAGAGTTTTATGGGTCTTTGACTATCTTATGTTGAAAGAATTTTGTATCAATTAGATACAATAATCCTCTTCAGAGAGAAATTTCAGTTCTATAAATTCTCACACAAAATAAACTCAAAACAGTCTTAGATGTCAGTCTCTTTTCAACCTTTCCGTGAGATAATTGTTTTCTCTCCATTTGAGGAGATGCAAGGATAAATGAGAACTCCAGCTTCCTAATTTGTCTGCCCTTTGTCTGACTACAGAGTTGTTACAGAATTACATACTTGCAGTTGAGGGAAGCATGTTTGTGGGTTTATGGCTGAAGTTGGCAGTTTTTGCCAAAGTGTGGGCTGCTTTTAGGTGATACTTCAGCTTCTTATTGAAAAGTTGGCTACTTCTTCTTGACTGGTAGGCAGCGTGACTGCTGAACAAGATAAGGGAAATTACTTTCAATCCTTAGAACGTTAATTTGGAAGTGACCTAGTGCACAGCAGCCAGTTTTCCCTCCTTATTTCTTCCCGCCGCAACCAGGTTTTTCCTTATCACCTACTTTCAATTTGGTAGATGCCTTTTCATCAGTTTTGCTTGCTGCGAAAATGACCAAACTCCATCTTTCCTTCTGACGTTAGATGTTCTGGTGTGTATTGATGTCTGTGTATATGTGGGAGAGGGGAGGGTTGTGTGATGTAGAAGTGTAGAGAGATGTGCTATCTTCAAGGAACATTCTCCCCAAACAGCTAAGCATTCTGAGTACAGATAGTGGTTTGCTCAGGTGCAGATCATTTTAGAATATTTTAAGAGAGCAGTGAATTCCTCTACGTTCTAGGCACTGACCTGGGTACTTGGCCCTCTTAGGTACTCAGTGGGAAGGTTGCCTAATTGTCATGGCCCAGGTACGGAACAAAAGAATGGAAGTTGAACAGTCGTGAATTCGACTCATCACATTCATTAATTTATCATGTATTTATTGAGCATCTGTTCTGTGCCTTAGGAATTGAGCTGAGTGCTGAAAGGTTTAGTGGTGAGCAGAGCTTACACTGCAGCTGGGGAACAGACAGTCATGAAATGATTATACAAATAAATACATACATTCATTACTATGGTAAATGCTCTGGGGAGGAGGTGGTTAGGTGTTGCAGTGGGAGCACAAATTGGGAGCGTAAGCACAGAGGTTATTTAGAGAAGGCAGGGCTTTGGGGTGGAGATAAACTCGGGGAATAGACTAGTCTATCTGCCATGTCTGCATTAAGCCATCCTGTAGCTGTGGTCAAATGTGCTGTGGTCAGAAAAAAGAGTGTCCTTGAGGATATTTTTGCTTCAGATCCCAAGCCCCATTTGGAAGAAACTAGGTTGCACCTCTGGGGCTTTCCTGGTGGCTCAGTGGTAAAGAATTGGCCTGCAAATGCAGCAGACTTGGGTTCCAGCCCTGAGTCAGGAAGGTCCTCTGGAGAAGGAAATGGCACTCTACTCCAGTATCCTTGCCTGGGAAATCCCATGGACAGAGGAGCCTGGTGGGTCACAGTCCACGGGGTCGCAAAGTGTTGAACACGACCTAGCAATTAAGCACCCACAGAAGTTGTCCCTCCAGCGCTCTCTGGTCCCAGGCATAGCTGACTTGTCATCTGAACAGTGTGCTCGTCCAGGCTGACACAGTTAGCCTCCCGAGCTCTCCAACCACACCTGCCAAGCCCACCAGTTGCTTTGTTCCCAGGCAAGGTAGGAAACTCTCACAGACATCCCCTCCAGGCTCTCTTCTCTAGTAGAGCTCTTTGATAATCTGTCCTGTCCTAGCTTTTCTTTCTTTTTTTTTTTTCTTTTTCTTTCTTTTTTTCTTTTTTTTTCTGATTCCATCGATGTTGAGTCAGGTGCCTATCCTCTCTTTGTGGAAAGCTTACTGTTTATTTGGACCAGACTGACCACTCCAGGCTCCCTTCCCAATTTCCTGGTAGATGCTCTGTTGTTCAGTTGCTCAATCATGTCGGACTCTTTGCGATCCCATGGACTGTAGCATGCCAGGCTCCTCTGTCTTCTACTATCTCCCAGAGTTTGCTCAAACTCATGTCCATTGAGTCGGTGATGCCATCCAACCATCTCATCCTCTGTTGCCCCTTCTTCTCCTGCCTTCAATCTTTCCCAGCATTGGGGTCTTTTCCAGTGTGTCGGCTCTTGGCATCAGGTGGCCAAAGTATTGGAGCTTCAGCCTCAGTCCTTCCAATGAATATTCAGGGTTGATTTCCTTTAGGATTGACGTGCTGATGCTCACCCAGGCTCAAATCACACACGTTTCTTCTTCACCTGGGGCCAGCTGCTTCTCTTTCAAACACTCCCTTTTTAGACTTGCCTGCACATGTGCTGGTACAAGCGGTGGATACTAGGGGCTGGGTAAGTTGGGGAGGGGAGGTGTGGGGTAAGTAAATCAGTTACACGGAGCATTTATCACAGCCCTCATTGGAACTAGATGGGTTTCACTAAATCCATTCATTTCCTTCTTGCTGCTGAGTGAATAATCAGGTGACTCAGAGATTCGGAGAAAGCTATAGGTTCAAAGGTTGCAACACGTTCTCACTGGTTCTGTCCTGTTAGACCTGGGAAAGCAGCTTCCATTTGGGTGTGTTTTTAGGCACAATGTGTCAACACTTCTGAGACTTTTATTAAATTTTTTTTTCTTTCCTCCAGAGAAGACATGGTTTACAAAACCATGAGAAGCACTCTGTTAGATCCTCTTTTTGTTTACTGTCTGCCTTCGAAGTGGTTGAGTGATCACTCAAGGTAAAAATCAGTCTAGAGGAATTTGGCACAAATAACAGGAATTCTGTGGTGGCTCAGATGGTAAAGAATATGCCTGCAATGCAGGAGACCCAGGTTCAATTCCTGGGTTAGGAAGATCCCCTGGAGAACGAAATTGCAACTCATTCCAGTATTCTTGCCTGGAGAATCCTATGGATGGAGGAGCCTGGCAGGCTACAGTCCATGGGGTCGCAAAGAGTCAGGCACTACTGAGGCACCAAAACTTTCACTTTTTCTGTTTAAAGGCGTGATGGGGAAGCTTAGTCATTGTTTAACGATAGATATTCATATTAACAGTAATCTTATCCCATATTTATTGAGTACTTATACACTGGGTACAAGGTTATGATTGTATGTAGTCATCATCATTTAATCTTTACAACAGCCCTAGGAAGGAAGTCATGTTACCTTGATTTTATTCATCAGGAAAGTGACATAAGGTTAAATGATTGCTAAGGGATGGGTCCCAGAGAAGGCAATGGCACCCCACTCCAATACTCCTGCCTGGAAAATCCCATGGACGGAGGAGCCTGGTAGGCTGCAGTCCATGCGGTCGCTGAGGGTCGGACACGACTGGGCGACTTCACTTTCACTTTTCACTTTCATGCATTGGAGAAGGAAATGGCAACCCACTCCAGTGTTCTTGCCTGGAGAATCCCAGGGACGGGGAGCATGGTGGGTTGCCGTCTATGGGGTCACACAGAGTCAGACACGACTGAAGTGACTTAGCAGCAGCAGCAAGGGATGGGTCCAAATGACAAGACATACCATCTTCCTGGAAGAACATGTTTCTAGCTATTTCTGCAACATGTGCTCAGTAAGAGAGCATGGTTTGGTTTCTCATCTCCATTTCTGTATGCTGGAAAGAGGGTTCAAAATTTAACACAGTTTTATGATCTGGCAAAGTGTTTCTCTGGATGTGAATGAATTTAAAAGAGAATGGCAGGACTTCCTGGTGGCCCAGTGGTTAAGAATCTGCCTTCCAGTATAGGGGATGCAGGTTCCATTCCTGGTCGGGGAACTAAGATCCCACATGCCAAGGGGCAACTAAGCCTGCTCACCGCGACCAGAGAAAGCCCGGGCATCACAATGAAGAGGCAGCATTTTGTAGCTAAGACCCAATGCAGCCAAATAAATAAGTGGGCGGGGGGAGAGGGGGAGAGAATGGCAACTTGTATGGATGTTCACAGCAACTATTTGTAGTAACTCTCAACTAATCACAACTCAAATATCCTTCAACATCTGGATGGAGAGACTGTGACATAGTCATACAGTGGGACAATATCCAGCAATGGGAGGGAATGAACTATTCATACACACTAACATGGATGTGTCTCAAAATATTATGCTGAATGAAAGAAGCCGGGGGGCGGGGGGAACAGTGTATGTGCCATATGATGCCATTTAAAATTCCAGGAAATGCAAGTTAAGTTACAAGGACAAAAAATAAATGAGTGGTTGCCTGGGAGTGTCTGGGACTGATGGTAAAGCAGAGGACCAGGAAGAAACTTTCAAGGGTGACAGCTAGATCATTAACTTGATTTTGGAGTTGCTTTCATGACAATGTATATGTGTCAAACTCTCCAAAGTGTACAGTTTAAATATGGGCAGTTTATGGTGTGTCAATTATACCTCCATAAACCTGTGAAAAATATATGCAGCAGGAGAATGCAAAGAGAATGGGTGTAGATATGTGTGAGGGAAATAAAAACGTGGTGGAAACCTCATTCATGGAGTGGCTGCTGAACCCCAGTGAGGTCATTATCGTCAGGCCAATACTCCAGTGGGTGGATTTTGAACATTCTACCAGGTATTTTGGGAGAATTGCAGGTGTGTGAGACACACGGTTGCCTGAGCCTGGCGATGGGACCTCTTCAGAGAGAGCTCAGCCTTTTCCATCAGTTGGATGTGGATTTGAATCTGGGCTCTTCTTCTTTAGGATGAAGCTTTTGAACTTCCTTAACTTCTCTGAACTTCAGTTTTAGTTGTGGAGAAAACAGAGGACAGTATCTTTACTTCAGGTTTGCCTTTTGTGAACCTAAATATGTATCATATGTTTGGCCAAAGTCTGGGTCCCATGGTGGGAATGCAATGGCAGTGATCATGATTATTAACCCCGTGAGCTGGTGGTGCATTGTAACTTCTAAACCGGAGGTGCGAATTATAGGGAAGGAAATAGTTACTGTGGGCTGGTCTTCTCAGGCAAAACCTCACTTGAAATAGCTTCTGTTGGGAATTCCTTGGCGGTCCAGTGGTTAGGACTCCAAGCTTCCACTGCAGGAGGCTCGGGTTTGATCCCTGGTCTGGGAACTCAGATCCCACAGGCTGTACGGAAAAGAAATAGCTTTTGAAGGCTGTACAGGAGTTAGACAGATGGCAATAGCTGAGTAAAAATGCAGAGGTGACCCGGCATAAATAAGTTTTGATGAGGGGGGTAGGTGGGAAGAGCAAGAGAGAAAGACTGCTCGTTAGGAAAGATGGTTTCCTAGCTAGTTTTGGATGCAGATAGCATGTAGACTTGGGGAGAAGGCAGTGGCACCCCACTCCAGTACTCTTGCTGGAAAATCCCATGGACGGAGGAGCCTGGTAGGCTGCAGTCCATGGGGTCGCTAAGAGTCGGATACGACTGAGCGACTTCACTTTCACTTTTCACTGTCATGCATTGGAGGAGGAAATGGCAACCCACTCCAGTGTTCTTGCCTGGAGAATCCCAGGGAGGCAGGGCCTGGTGGGCTGCCGTCTATGGGGTCGCACAGAGTCGGACACGACTGAAGCGACTTAGCAGCAGCAGCAGCATGTAGACTTGAAAGTGAGGGTGAAGAGAAGGAACGTGTGAGAAAGGTCTGTGTCATGGGGGTTCTTTCTGATCATTCTGCCTTACTGGCATTTTGGTCTGGATAGTTCTTTGTCGTTGGAGCCGCCCTGTACACTGTAGGCTGTTTAGCAGCATCCCTGGTCTCTACGCACTAGATGCTAGTAGCACTCTGGCACCTACCCAGTCATGGCAATCCCAAGTATCTCCAGACTCTCAAGTGTCCCCGGGGGCACTGAGGATGTGTAGTGGTTAGACCAAGCGTCATGAAGATGATATTTTCTTTTTCATGTTGGGAGGGAGAAAGGATTGGTGCTTATACAGTAATAGAATAAACCATCCTAGCTGTAGAGGCTTATTTTAGCAGAAGTGGAACAGTTCAGAGCATTGATCAGGCGTCAGAACTGATTCGGATCCCGGCTCCATAACTTACAAGCCGAGTAGCCTTTGGCAAATATCCTATTTGTACTTCAGTTCCCTTACCTGTGAAATGGGGACAGTCGTGGTACCTTCCAATAGAGTTGTTGTGAGAATAAATAAATTGTAACGGAAACCATGAATTATTTGCTTGAAGAAAACAGCCTAGTGCTTCTTCCTTTATTCAAAAGACTTTGAAAAGCACCTATGGGAAGACAGTGGTGTCTTCCTGTCTCCAGGCTTCTTGAATTGATTTTTAAAGTATCCATCTCTTGAAAAGACCAGTTAAAAATTTAGTCTGAAAAGAAAGCATTGAAAGATAAATGTGGAAACCAGTACTTTGTCTCCACGTTGATTTATTCTCCCCGAGCCCATGGAGGGATCCTTGTGTTACTTCATAGGGGCCAGGTGCCCTTCAGCAGAGCAGAAAATGATGTCTAAGGCATGAAGTGGCTGTCATTGAGGTGAGTGGCTGTGTGCTAGAGAGAACTTCTGCGAGTGGCCTTGGCCTCAGGGAAATCTGGAAACTGGGAAGCCTTTTGCAGACACAAAAACAAAAACATGAAAGGGCTCCATTCCAATGGGATTTTTCAGTGACACTGGAGACCTGGAATGATGGCCAGATTGCCTCCTCGAACCATTTCCCAACCCGGGCCTTCTGCTGCTTTTAAAACTTAGGAAATGCTATTAGGGATGTGTCAGGCTTCAACAAATGAGAACTTCCTCCCCGCCACCTCAGCGACGAGAGAGCCTGGCAGAATGACGGATGCAGTGGCTTATCAAGGTCATGAGTGGCAGCTGGCCCCATTGTAGCCTGCTTTCAAAGAAGGCTCGCCCAGCACTGCTATAGTCCGGGGTTCTTGCGCACATTCCTCACATTCCAAACACAGAGGAGGTACCCTCCTGCTGGAGTGATGTCCCCTGGGGCAAAGGCAGATTATTTTTAAGCTCTTGTGTAGCCTTCACTACAGACAGATGGGCATCCTTTGTCCTAAATAGAGGCTATTTGATAACATTTTGCTTCTTGTTATTAACTTTATTTACTCATCTCGTGAATCTAAACTATTTTGGGGACATCATTTGAAATATTCCAAAACAAAGGGAGAATCGTTGGCCCAGTATTTCTTTCCTTTGGAGAGGTGAGTATTAAGTAGGGTTTAAAGATTTTTTTTTAACCTCAAAAAGTTGAAGCTAGTTCTGGGGCTTAACATATATCATTCTGTGAGTACATTGCTTCTGTAAGTCCAGTTGTCCTAAAAGTATGCAAACTCTTCCCAATAATTCAGGTTCATTTGATGTGTGTGTTTACTTTATTGGGGTTAGGGTTGAACTGAAGGAGAAAAACTATAGAAATACAGGCGACCCCAAAAGAAAAAAAAACTGAATAGCGGATAATGCAGTGTCAGTGGCTGGGAGTTTTCTACATTCTTTCTTTGTACTGTGGTGAAGACTCTTGATTCGTCCTCAAGTGGGAATGAGGTTTTCAGCAACATTTTATTTCCATCAAAGCTCAATGTTTGTCCCTGTCTTGCTGTTCAGACTTACTGATTGAAATTAAAAAAGCGCAAAAATTAAAAAAAGAATCCCAAGTAGGAGGAGGGAATGTCCCAAGGATTTTTTTTTTTTTTGGATAGTCTTTCCTAAACATTTCAAAACTGATTGACAAAGATTAAAAATTGACCATATTTCCTACTGGCTAATGTTTTGTGGTACCTGAAGTCTCTGAGGTCAGAGGAGTAGTCTTAATCATGTTGTTGTTTAAGTTGCTCAGTCGTGTCCAACTCTTTGTGATCCCATGGTCTGTACTCTGCTGGGCTCCCCTGACCATGGAGTTTCCCAAGCAAGAACACTGGAATGGGTTGCCATTTCCTCCTCTACCAACCCACTTGATCTTCCCATTTGCCATTTGATCTTTCCATCCCAGGGATCAAACCCACATTTCCTGCATTGGCAGGTGGATTCCTTAATCATGCTCACTTGCAAATCCTTTTCCCATTTTTTTTTAAATTAAAACTTTTTATTGGCGTTTGATTTACAATGTTGTGCTTTTGGTGTCCAATACAGTGAATCAGTTATACATAGACACATGTCTTTTCTTTTTTAGATTCTTCCCCCCTTTTATCCCCTACTGTTAAAGGTTTGATGATGCTAGGGGTTAGTTAACCTGATTCACATATGACCTTGTTCTAGAAAGACACTGAAGGGGCAGACGCTCCTGGTTTTTAAGTCTTTTTTTCCTCTGTTCTCCTCAGAGTTGCTTCTGACACTTAGAAATGCCCCCATCCCCTAGCAAGCATTTACTTTTCAGGAAGCATGCGGTATGGTAACCACCTTTCCAAAGGCCAAGGGCAAGGCCGGGTTTGACTTCAAAACATGGTTACATTCACACTTTCTGTTGGGAATGCCTAGCAGAATATAACAGGCCAGCCATGTGGAGAAATAAAGCCAGAAGAGACAATATATTTTTAGGAGCAATTTAGAGCATGGTTGATCTTCCTGATAACTGCTAAGGTAGTGTTTATAGCTGACTAGGTTTACCCACATCAACTAGCCAGAACTCTGTGTTTGGAAAAATCATGGGAGAAAATACACTGATTAGGTTGGTAAGTTAACTTCACACTCTTAAGTGAGGAAGTCAGCCAGTCCTTGAGAACTTGGAAAGATGTTCGTAATGTAATATGTCTTGTTCATCTCTGGCCAGGGTCACCTTTGTTTTCCCTGCCCAATGACATCATCTCTCTACTTTGTTTTCCCTGCTTAACCAAATTTTCAACCGGTTTTATTCAGTCTTCTTTTCCCATCAGAATAACAGAGGCAGTTGTGCCCAAGAAGCAAACTTAATTCATAGGATGCTTCAGAGATCTAAAAAAAGAGATGAATTTCAAGGTTGTATGCTAGTTTGTGAACTGAGTTCATTTTAGTTAAACATCTCTATATCCGCATGTTTCGTGGGGTTCTCTCTCTTCCTCTTTACCTACTCTGAAATGAATCGACATGTCATCTATGAATACCGTAGAGGGGGGCTGCTAAACTATGGCCTGTGGGCTTAGGACGACTTCCACATTTTTAAATGCTTAAAATAACCGGGAGAAGAAAAATGTTTTGTGACACATGAAAATCACCTGCAGTTCCAATGGCAGTGTCCACACTTAAAGGTTTATTGCAACCAGGTGTGTGCATTCATTGACTTGCTCTCTCTGGCTGATCTCTTCTTGCCGTGGTAGAGGTGAGTTGTAGCAATAGAGAATTTAAGGTCAGCACAGCCTAGAATGTTTACTCTCTGGTTCTTCATGGAAGAGTCTGCTGCCCCTGGTGTGGAGGCACATTGAAAACTGAGAAAGTAAGAGATGAGAGCATAAGCTTTAGAGGCAGGCAGGATGGAGTCCCTGCCTTGGTTCCTCAAAGGTAAGTCAACTGCAGATTGTTCTACTTCAGAAGATGTTGGTAAAGGTGAAATGAGATAAGGAACATAAAGTATGTATATATATTATATATGATGTGTATAACTATATAACATGATACTTTATATAAATAAATATGTATAGGTGGAATGCAATAATTTATAGTATTATATATCTACATCTATTAGTATATACTATGTATAATATATGGACTTTCCTGGTGGCTCAGATGGTAAAGCATCTGTCTACAATGTGGGAGACCCAGGTTCGATCCCTGGGTTGGGAAGATCCTTGGAGAAGGAAATGGCGGCCCACTCCAGTACTATTGCCTGGAAAATCCCATGGATGGAGTAGCGTGGTATGGGGTCGCAAAGAGTCGGACATGACTGAGCGACTCCACTTCATGTATAATATATATAAATGATACGTAGCTATATTATGTCTAATAGCTGTATTATATATAATATATATAATTGTGTGTGTGTATATATATATATATATGCACACACGTGTGTGTGTGTGCGCCTCATAGATACTCAGCTAGTACTTGTTATCGGTGTTACCAGTTTTTCAGTTTCTTTTTCTTATCCCAGGTCACCTGTTAACAGAACTGTAGCAGAAAATACTCTTTTCCAAGCCCGACAAGAGTTAGAACTGTATTTCTCACTCCTGCCCTCCTCCTTCCTTTATTCACCAGCTTCTTTCTTTGGCTCAGGAAGGCAGCGAAATGCATTTTACCTTGAGGTGAATAGGTAGATAGAAGTGGTCTGGCTCTTGAATGAAAGGAAAGCACGCCAGGCATCCTGGTGCTGGTGGAACTTCAGAGAGCGCGCTGGGCACAGGAGACAGGGAGCACTGACCTCCAGGGGAGGGGTTCGCACCTGGTGTTGACTTTCTCGTCTCCCTTGAGGATGCGAGGGGGCCCCTGGGGGTCACGGGACCGCCTCCACCCACCAGCCGTGCTTTTTCTCAGTTAGCAGGCTTCTGGTTAAGCTGATGTGGCTCCTTCTAAACTGCATCTCCTCGGGCCAAAAAAGAAACACAAAGCCACTCCACGTGAAGATGAAGGTTCTTTGGCAGTGTCTTCCTCTGTCTCTTAGCGAGCACCGCAAACAGAGAACTCCCTTCTTTCCTGCTGAAGTTACACATATTTTCTCCCCCACCCCCCCTTTTTTTTTACTTTCAAAGCTGGCAGCCTCATAAGAACAGCATTCAAGTTGGCTGCTCCAGGGATGCGGGGCGTCATGAATGGGGCATTTCTTGTCTTCCTGGCCTCCTTTCCCTTTGTGCTGTCTCTGCCGCGTGTATTATTAGCCACCTTGTGAAGTCGGAACTTTGCCAACCACTTGCTTCTGGGGCCTGAGGGTCACTGTCTGAATTTTGCTGCTTTTCCATGAAAAAGAGTTCATTTTACTACTGTTTGTAGGAAAAAAAGAATGAATCAGATTGTATCAAGCTCATTTAGGTTATTAGGACATGTGGTAACTTACCTAAGTAAACTGGGAGTAAAGCTGATGTTATGCAATGTGCTCATTGCAGTTGGGTTTTAATACGAATTTTGTCTGGACTGGGAATGATATGGCCATATGAGCTTTTACTTTTCTTACTGTTTTAAATAATTATCTTCTATCTTTCTGTCTTTCTCTTCCTTTAAACATATTTTCATGTAATCTACCATTCCTGATTAGTTGGCGGTAAAGAGGGTAGAGGGATGTAATTTCAAGCCTTTTGATACTTGGCTTTTTTTTGGGGGGGGAGGAATGGATAACAGCATTCATTCTTGTTATTGGCTTATGATGATCGTCTGGAATTATTTTATAGATTGCGTTTGGCTGCCAGCATGGTACTTGAGTGTGATTAATTTGTACCGCTTGCCATTGGATAAATAATATTCATTCCTTGGATCCTTGTTCAGAAGGGATTAGCCAAATGAACTGGAAACCATGCCTTTGCAGGAGAACTTTCGCTGTTTGTGATAATCAATGAACAATCTAGTGGTTGGTTTAATTCATTTCTCATAGAACTAGCTGACTCATTGGCACTTAATGCTTTTTAACTTCTTTTGTAGTTTAATCTTTAGTTTCTCACACATCCACCAATACTATAGTGGATATAGTTCAGAATTTAACATTTCCCTAGAGACTTTGCGAATTCAAAATGAATACCTTGTGAAAGAGGTTTCAAGAAAGTTGTTTTTTTAATGGGTCTGTTTTTTTCTGTTTTTCTTCTCATAGACCAAACATGAAATAAAGTAAAATAAGCTTAGTTTTTTGGAAAGGGAGGTTTAAAGCAAATATAATGTGAAACAAAACATGTACTCTCAAAGTCTATAACGTGGCTTTGGGTTTTGATAGTGCATCATTTATAGGCTAAATAATTTATAATTAAGCTTTTGCCCTGTGGGAGGGTTGCAGTGTGTTCCACCAGGAGGCAAGGGTTTCTTTTCAAATCTCCAGTTCACTTGATTGATGTGTAAGGTAAGTGACTGAAAAATAGAAGGGTCAGTTTGGGAAAGCTTTCTCCCTTCTGGCTGTCCTTTGCCTTTGAATCATTTCCTACAGGGTTTTGTTCATCTGGACAATGCATTGCCTTGTCCAATGTGGGGGAGCTGACTTGTTGCTCATAAAATGCATGTCTTTTGGCTACCAGGGAGTGAAACAGAAAAGGTACAAGGTACTAACTTCCCCACCTCCCCCCGCCCGTGAGTTTGTGTGTGCCTGTGTGTCTCCATGGACTAGACTCTGCTTCCCCCCTGAATTTTAGCCTAAATTTCAATAAAAGTTGAATGTAGGTTTGTAAGATTTTACAAGTAAAAATAGAGCACAGCTAGGTACATTTGATTTTCAGATAAACAGTGAAGTTTTTAAAAATTATATTGTAGTTATTATATTTGATCATATTGAGTATACCCCTGTCTTTTATCCGGTAGCCCTCAGTGAGTGCTGGTGAGTTAAGTTTCTCTATATTAAGGGCCCCCAAGTTGGATCAGGTATTCAGAGAGAATTGTGAGTGGAATGTAAGAATGGGAAAAGAGAATGCCATTTATTAAGCATTTAAAAAATATCAACTCCTTCACAGTTAGTCCTTAGCTTGAGAGGTAGATACAGTTAATCTTCAGTATCTATGGGGAATGAATGGGTTCCAGGAACCCTTTGGATACCAAGGTCTGTGAATGCTCAAGTCCTTTATATAAAATGATTTAGTGTTGGCATATATACACACCCTCCCATATACTTTAAATCACCTCTGTCATTGTTGTTGTTTAGTCACTAAGTCGTGTCCAACTTTTTGTGACCCTATGGACTGTAGTCTGCCAGGCTGCCCTGTCCATGGGATTTTTTGGGGCAAGAATGCTGGAGTGGGTTGGCATTTCTTTCTTCAGAGGATCTTCCTAACCCAAGGATAGAACCCAAATCTCCTGCACTGCAGGCAGATTCTTTACAACTGAGCCACCAGGATTACTTAAAATACTGAACGCAATGTCAATACTTTGTAAGTAGTTATAAATACAGTGGAATTGTTATGAAAATAGTTGCTGGGTGCACAGCAAATTGAAGAAGTTTTGTGTTTTGGAACTTTCTTGAATTTTTACATTTTCACATATTTTTGATCTTCAGTTGCTTGAATCCACAGGTACAGAACCCGAGGATATGGAGGGGTGAGTGTATTATAAACCCTTTATACCTTTGCTGATAAAAAATTTATAATAAATAATATTTATTGCATGCCTTCCATCGGCTGGGCACTGTTCTGAGAAGTTAGATGTACTCCTCATTCAGTTCTGACAGTACTTCTATGAGGGTTAAGTACTGGAAGAATTCACATTTTATAAGGGGTAGGGGATTGAGCTGTAGTCCTGTAGCTCGTAAGGGATTGTTTGAGGTTTGCAGGAGAAGGATGAGAGAGGAGCACCTTGGTCCAGGTCACATGATTTGTAATTAGTGGAGCCAGGATTCCCAGAAAGGTCCCTTCACTCCAGCAGTTTTCCCTTTGGCTGCACGCTGGACGCCCCTGGAGAGCTTTAAAAGCCAGAGATAACTGGAACCCACCCCCAGAGAGTTGGATGTGCTTGGTCTGAGCTTGGCCGGGCCCTCAGAATTTTAAAACCTTCCCCAGGCGATTCCAGTGTGCAGCCAGGGTTGAGAGCAGAGGCTTTAGCCCATTTTTTTGGAGTGAGATGAATTACTCTCCTTAGGAAGTCTAGTCGCCGTATGTGGCCATTCCTTTAGTTCCTCCTCCCCCACAGTAACTCACCATTCCAAATCTGGCAGCTAATTTTTCATGGTTTTTGTTTCTTCAAAATTATTTTCAGGAAGTCCCGGTGGATATATGTTGGGGTATAAACAAGCCATAAAGAAAGACTTCTTAGGGGTATTCTGTTGATGGATTTTTTCCTGAGCGATCTTTTCTTTTTCATTCATCCATTAGACTTCCTGGAGGAGGGAATATCCCTTTGTTCCTCATTTGGCTCCAGCTGGGTACCAGGCTGGGTATTTGAGGAAGTCCACAGATTAATAAAACTAAACTGCTGCCCTCCAGGAGTTTTCAGTTTTGGAAGGGAAGTATGTAAAAGTAATTCTCGGTTTAATTTTCTAAAAGTCATATTGCAGGATTTCAAGGTATTGAAGAATTCAGAGGTGATGGAAGCAGGGGGCAGTGGAGTGGTGGGTGAGCTCTGCAATATACCCGCCTTGGTTTGAACTCCTGCCCCATCACTTACCCACTGCCCCTCAGCCTCCCTGCCCTCCTTGGCACAGCAGATGTTCCAGTCCTTTGCTGGGGGCAGGCAAGAGTCAGTTCCTATCTGCGGACTGAACACAGCTGACCTAGCCCGGGATGGAAGCTCAATCAGTACGAGCTGTCATTTTGTATCACTTTATTTTTTATTTTATTTTTTTCTGTGCATCACTTTAAGCTTTCCAGCTGGCCTTTGCAAAACTGATGGGCCTAAAATACTCATCTTAGGTCACTAACCCTGGTGCTACAGTCTGTGGGGTCACAAAGAGTCAGATACAACTTAGCGATTGAACAATAACCCCAACAAAGCATGCATCCTAGCTCACTAAACTTCCTCTATTAGTCCTTGAATTCACAGGGTCAAGAATTTGCCTTCATTCTGGGTCCACGAGGGGTCAGGAAGATGTGTGAATGAGGGACTGGACATCGTTCTAGTAACTTGTGACCCAGTAGGAACTGGAGTAGGATGTGATAGGGCCTCAAGATCCTGGCTTGGCTAAAAAAAAAAAGAATAAGCCAGAAGGCAGAAGGAATAGAAAGAAGGGATGGATTTGGTACAGGGACTCAGATACCTACTGTGTATGGTGGGTGGGGAGGAAGGGGAACTTCCCAGGTGGCACTAGGAGGAAGTAACCCACTGCCAACGCAGGTGACATAAGAGACGCGGGTTCAGTCCGTGAGTCAGGAAGATCCCCTGGAGGAGGGTATGGCAACCCACTCCAGTATTCTTGACTGGAGAATCCCATGGACAGAGAAGCCTGGAGGGCTGCGGTCCATAGGGTCACAGAGTCAGACACGACTAAAGCGACTTAGCACGCATGGGGAAAAAGGGACTGAGCTTTCAATCTGAAGGGAGATATTCACAGATGGACAGCCCAGGATGAGAGGCTGATTGTTAAAGAGGAAAGGATGGTGAATGAGGTTCCAGGTAAAGTTACACTGCGGCCTTCATCACAGGCAAAGCATTGCCATGTTACATATTTTCTGCGTGCCCTGACTGCTTATTTGGGGATAATGTAGAATCTTTCTTTAACTTTCACTGGTGTAAGAACTTGAATGAAGAAAGGTTCATACCACTACTAGCATCCCATCTGTCTTTTATATTGAACTTGTACTTTCTTGCCCTGGTGTGTGTAGATCTGAGTATAAAATTTTGCATAGGGACTCGATAAATCTTCTGTTGCTCTTTGACTAAGGGGCCAGTTTCCTTGCTACCGGACAGATCTGCAAGCAAAAAGTACTTAGGATATTCCGAGTACGTTTATTTCTAGATGGGAGCAGGAGTGGTAAGGCATTTACTAATGCCATGCTCCATTTATAATTTAGTAACAGAAGGCAGACGACTTGCAAAGACTGTTCCCACTTGGGATTTTTAAGGTCACTGGAAAGCTTCCGTTTTTATTGCAGGCTCTGTACTTTGTGAACGATATGTTGAGACTTTTCGGGGATTGTTATGACTTAAACATTTTATCTTTGCCAGTGTAGCCAGGACCAGGGGTTGGCAGATTTGTTCTACAAAGTGCCAGATAGTAAATATTTTAGGCTTTGTGGGCTATAGAGACCCTGTTGTAGTGACTCAACTCTGCTATTGATACATGAAAACAGCCAGAGACCATATATAAACAAATGAGCTTTGCCATGTTCCAATAAAACTTTGTTTACAAATACATGTGGTAGGCTGGATTTGGGCCTCAGGCCAAAGTTTTCTGACTCCTGGCATAGTATATGGGCATTATAGTCTTATTTTTTTTAAAAATATAAATTTATTTATTTTAATTGGAGGCTAATTACTTTACAATATTGTATTGATTTTGCCATACATTGACGTGAATCTGCCACGGGTGTACATGTGTTCCCCATCTGAACCCCCTTCCCACATCCCTCCCCATCCCATCCCTCTGGGTCATCCCAGTGCACCAGCCCTGAGCACCCTGTATCATGCATCAAAACTGGATTGGCGATTCGTTTCACATATGATAATATACATGTTTCAATGCCATTCTCCCAAACCATCCCACCCTTGCCCTCTCCCACAGAGTCCAAAAGACTATTCCATACATCTGTGTCTCTTTTGCTGTCTTGTATACAGAGTTATTGTTACCATCTTTCTAAATTCTATATACATGCGTTAGTATACTGTATTGGTGTTTTTCTTTCTGGCTTACTTCACTCTGTATAATAGGCTCCAGTTTCATCCACCTCATTAGAACTGATTCAAATGTATTCTTTTTAATGGCTGAGTAATATTCTATTGTGTATATGTACCACAGCTTTCTTATTCATTTGTCTGCTGATGGACATCTAGGTTGCTTCCATGTCCTGGCTATTATAAACAGTGCTGCAATGAACATTGGGGTGCACGTGTCTCTTTCAATTCAGGTTTCCTTGGTGTGTATGCCCAGCAATGGGATTGCTGGGTCTTATGGAACTTCTATTTCCAGTTTTTTAAGGACTCTCCACACTGTTCTCCATAGTGGCTGTACTAGTTTGCATTCCCACCAACAGTGTAAGAGGGTTCCCTTTTCTCCACACCCTCTCCAGCATTTATTGCTTGTAGACTTTTGGACCACAGCCATTCTGACTGGCATGAAATGGTACTGCATTGTGGTTTTGATTTGCATTTCTCCAGTAATGAGTGATGTTGAATATCTTTTCATGTGTTTGTTAGCCATCTGTATGTCTTCTTTGGAGAAATGTCTGTTTAGTTCTTTGGCCCGTTTTTTGATTGGGTCGTTTGTTTTTCTGGAATTGAGCTGCAGGAGTTGCTTGTATATTTTTGAGATTAATTTTTTGTCAGTTGCTTTGTTTGCTAGTATTTTCTCCCATTCTGAAGGCTGTCTTTTCACCTTGCTTATAGTTTCCTTTGTTGTGCAAAAGCTTTTAATTTTAATTAGGTCTCATTTGTTTATTTTTGCTTTTATTTCCAATATTATGGGAGGTGGGTCATAGTCTTCTTTATATGGGCAGTGGGCCCAGAAGCTCTTGGTTTGATTGGTCAGTTCTTAGCTGTGTGACTTACCCTTTCTTGAGTCTCCATTTCATCAGCTGTAAAATGGGATCCATAGAAGAAATAGCCCCATGGAGGTTATTTTGATGTTAAATGAGATCACACAGGACTTCCCAGGTGAGTCTAGTGGTAAACAACCTGCCTACCAGTGCAGTAGACATAAGAAAAGTGAAAGTGAAAATCTCTCAGTCGTGTCTGACTCTTTGTGACCACATGGACTATACAGTCAATGGAATTCTCCAGACCAGAATACTGGAATGGGTAGCCTTTCACTTCTCCAGGGGATCTTCCCAACTCAGGGATTGAACCCAGATCTCCTGCATTGCGGGCAGATTCTTTACCAGCTGAGCCACAAGGGAAGCCCAAGAATACTGGAGTGGGTAGCCTATCCCTTCTCCAGTGGATCTTCCCGACCTAGGAATCGAACCGGGGTCTACTTGCATTGCAGGCAGAAACATGGGTTCAATCCCTGGATCAGGAAGATCTCCTGATGGGAGGGTATGGCAACCCACTCCAGTGAGATCACACAAGTAGTTCTACAAAGTGCCTAAAAATAGTAAGGGCATAGAAAATGTTAAAGAGAAGAAACCTAGCAGTGCATTTCAGTCTTCTTTATACAGTAATCTTGAGGTTTAAAGTTTTTTTTTTTTCTTTTAATTTTATTTTACTTTTGCTTGCACCACACAGCAGGTGGGAATCTTAGTTCCCCAACCAGGGATTGAACCTGTGCCCTCTGTTTAGAAGCACAGAATCTTGACCACTGGGACCTCAGGGAAGTCCCAGTAATCCTGAGATTTGATTATAATCATTTTAAGGTTAAGAAGGAGAGACCAGCAAACCACAGTTTTTGAAGGACCACTGCAATCACAATTCCACAATAAATGGATGTAAACTTTTTATATGTTAGCTTTTAACAGATAAGAAAAAGTAGATGAGATCTTGGGAAGCCCTACATGGCCAGTATTGTTTATCCTTTGGATGGTTTGTCTTCTTGGAAATTTTGTGCTGTTCCCTTTCTGGAAATGAGTTAGACGTTTACCTATTTTGGGGGGATGTATAGTTGGGCTCCCCCCCACCATACCCACCCGCGATAGCTGAAGTGTAAGGAATGATTTTGCAAAGTGAAATGTAACAAGCACTTACTGAGTATCTGCCGTATGTTCACACTGTGAAAGGTGTGGTGACCACAGAGGGCATTTCTGTAATCAAGGACCTGGTGGTGGAGTTGAAAGAAAAATACATCCATGTGTGAAGGAGCCAGGCACAGTGCTCAGGCAGTATGTAAATAACTGAAATAAGTAAATAAATAAATAAGTGAAGGCTTGTGTGATACACGGGGCACTGTATAAAGGTACCGAGGAAATTCAGCCTGAAGACAAACGTCCTATCAGATGGTCTTAACCAGTGAAAGCTTCAGGAAGTAAAATCTGGATTGGGGCCCTTGCGAGGGTAATTCATCTCAGCGGGGAAAATCTCTTTGCTGGGAAATACTTCTCCCTCCTTCCCCATAGGCGTCAGGTTTGATTTTAGGTGGATAAAGTATCTCTTTATTTAAAAAACTGCTCCAAATCACCAAGGCAGTGATGTAAAAAGGTGGGACTTGGTGGTGATAGCCCAGGGTAACAGTCATGGCTTTAGGCATTGGGTTTGCTTCACATTTCAGAGAACTTAAAAGTCAGGGTGATTTATTTATTCATGAAAACATGCCACGCACAGCCGCTGCTCATGCCTGGAATTCTTGTTGTGGGTGGTCAGGCTGCTCTGGTGAGAAGGGTGGTGGGCAGAGGGAGGTGAGGAGCACTTTCTCCATTAGAATTGCAGTTCCACCGGGCAGGCAAGCATTTGGGGCTTTTGGATTCATTGCCATATACCCAGCATACTGGAACCAAGTGTGCTGCAAAGTCGGAGCTCAATAAATTACTTTCTGAATAAATGAGCAAAGGAAATATTTGATGTGTACCTGTTGCCTTAAATTTGATATTGGGCATTCAAGCAGAGTAGTCTAATGACAGAATGGATGTGAAACAAATCAGAATAATCCATATGTGGGGCTGTGATAAGTCTTCAGGGGGGCAGAAATGAGAGAACCAGCTATCCATTTAGAGTTCAGGAAGGTTTCAGATGTGCTTTGTAGGAACTTGGTCTTCAAGGATGCGTGAAATTATGGCAGGTATGTCAAGGCACGGAGCACAGGGAAGGGCATACCTTGCAACAGGAAGAGCTGGGCAGAGGCATGGTGAGATTAAAGAACAAGGCAGATTCAGGGGACACTTAAGCCTCTTGTGATTGAAGCGAAAGGTTCAAGAGAAGGGTTATTGATACACATACCCAGAGCACCTTGGCAGATGATTTTCGGATGTTCTTTGCTGCCACTGCTGCTAAGTCGCTTCAGTCGTGTGCGACTCTGTGCGACCCCATAGATGGCAGCTCACCAGGCTCCTCTGTCCACAGGATTCTCTAGGCAAGAATACTGGAGTGGATTGCCATTTCCTTCTCCATCCTTTAATGGAAGGACCACAGTTTCTTAGAGTTCCTTCCTGCGCTCAAAGATTAAAGACCACTTTGGTGTTCCCAACCTTACTGGGGAAAGAGGAGAGAGTACTCTAGTCCTCATCCTTGTAGCCGACAAATCTCCTCACCCAACCTGGCTTCAGTGGTGTCACATGGAGTGTCACATGTCACATATGGGCACTGTATCTTTTTTTTAAAATGTACCCAGTGTATTTTCTGCAACTTGTAGGAATTGACATTTCTGGCTTGAATTAACAGCTACCATTCACTGAGGGAGTGTGATTCAATTGCCAGACCCTGTTCTAAGGGCTTCACCTCTAGTTCTTGGTATGGAATGCTTATAATAGCCCGGTGAGATAAGTATCCCAGTGAGACAGGGATTTTAATCCCTACCTTATTGTTTTCAGGCAGGGACTTTATCTCTTTTGTTCCTTGCTGTCTCCCACACCTTGAAAGGTTCTTGGCACATAGCAGGTGCTGGAGTTTGAAAAGATTACTTGAGGGCAGACATCATTCGACCACCTCATGCTGGTTCTTTGTGGGAATTAGAAGCCAAGACTGGATGATTTCAAAGTCTGGAGTCTTCACTCTGCGTGATATCACCTCCCCGATGCCTAGAGGAGGAAACCACAGTGTTTTTCAGACTTGAGGTCTCTGTGTTTTCTTTTTTTAAAAATGTTTATTTAATTTATTTATTTGGCTGCACCGGGTTTTAGTTGCCACATGTGGGATCTAGTTCCCTGACTAGGATTGAACCTGGGCCCCTTGGATTGGGAGCATGCAATCTTAGCTACTGGATCACCAAGGAAGTCTCAAGGTAATTTTTTTTTTTTTTTATAATATTCTGGCTGTGGGATGCCCACAGAGATACTTTTGGTCACTCTCTAATCTGTTCTGGATAAAAAGTTATAATAAGTCAGGTGCTGTTTAGAAATGGCTTTGTGTTTTACACTTGT
This sequence comes from Bos indicus, assembly GCF_029378745.1. Classification (NCBI taxonomy): domain Eukaryota; kingdom Metazoa; phylum Chordata; class Mammalia; order Artiodactyla; family Bovidae; genus Bos; species Bos indicus. Next base: position 46,568,044 of record NC_091773.1, read on the forward strand.
GCAACAATGTGCCTGTTCACTTCTCCCGATTTCACACCTGCTAAGGGTGCTTGCTTTGCCCAAGATTGGGATCCCCTACTATAACCTAACTTTGACAGACTGGAAAATTTGTGACTTGGAGCCTGAACCCTCTCCTGGAGAATGGGTAAGGCCTGAGTTTGGAGAAGCCCCAGAGTTGGAAATTTAGGGGCTCAGCCACCGAAACTCATGTGAACAATGGACAAAAACAGTCCAAGGATTTACTGAACAAGGAAAGGCCATTCCATTCACAGATACTTCCTTAGTCCTTATCCTCTGTACTGTGAGAAATGAGAGTGTTCTTTGCCCCAGGGAGCTTCTAGTCTGCTGGAGGAGGTCAAACGTCTGGAAGTGGGGCAGAATGTGGTAAGAGCTTTAATCGAAGCTACACGAACTGGGAGGAGAGAAGAGATAGATGGCTGTTGGGTGCCTCACAGGCTTTTCTGCATCCTGGATCTGGAAGAACATGATAGCACGGGTGATCTTGAAGGAAACCTAAAGGAAACTTCTACTGATAAGAGTTGAGCATAGCCCTGGTCCAGTAGGCTTGCAATCCAATTTATGGAAACAAAGCAGAACATAGACAAAGGGAAAGAGGGGATGAAAGGGAGATGTCTGAAATAATTAGTAACTCCAACAAATGTGCCCATCACCTCCTCCTGTCCTCATCTCCCAAGGTTACCAAAAGGCAATTTCATAAAGATACGAAAAGATAGTTTCCTGCAACCCTCCATCATTTTAATTACTCTTGGGGCTCCCATCTCTGGACAATGAAGATACCTGTAGGAAGAGAGAGTTTCCGGGGGCGAGGGGGTGGGTGGGCAGGGTTGTGTGAATCTGTGGTTTAAGGACTGGTCACCAGGGTTTTTTTTGACAATAGAGCAGTTTGTTTAAAATGTTTAAAACATGAGCTTGCACGCCCACACACACCCGCTCCGAACTCTGGTTTCTTACCGTGATGAGAAGGAAGGTTTCAGAGGTCAGACGTTGGCTCTTTCTACTTCTCATTTGAGATTTTCGTGAGCCAGAAAGCTTCTTCATCAAACAGCATTTTCGACATTACTGGGCTGTGTGTTTTTTGGGGGCTGTTGTGCCTTCACAGAGGTTTTGAAATGTAACCACATTTCAGGATGAAAATGTGAAGTGAAAATGCTAACGCAGTAAACACCGATAGTAGAAGTGCTGTTATCGGCCTTTCTGCTTGAAGGGTTTTGTGTTTTTGGTGTGTTCATGTATTTTTTGAAAAAAAAAAAAAAAAAAAAAAACCAAACCAAACCAAAACAAAACATCAAGCCTGCTTAGTCACTGCTCCCTCCCACCTGCCCAATTGAAGGAAGTTTCAAACCTTTCACCTTCACTCAGAATTCACGTGAATTATTGGCACCTGCTTGGGGGTTCAGTGAAAACACTTCATCAGCATTTTCTTCAAAAATTCTCATTTATTTTCTGGCAGTTTTGACTTGATATTTCCAGTTGGTGGTCTTTTCATTGTATTTCCTGGTTGTTAACAGAATATAAGCTTACCCTTAGAGTGAAAGAAAGAATCAGGACATAAAATATCTGGGCATGTCTAGCCCAACATGCATTAAAAAAGAAAAAAATATATATATCTATATATATTATCTTCCACTGTTTGGAATGAGGTGATGCATCAAAATCTGATGAGTTATTTATTTATCCCTGCAAATATTTTTTAAGCCCCATGTTCCAGATAGTAAGATATAGGAGAGTGAGCTAAACATTCAAAACCACTGCCCTAAAGGGACCTGTCTTCTTCTTCTTGGTGTGTGTGTATAGAAGATAGATGATTCATAAATTAGCAAGACCTTTTCTGGCTACAGCAAGGTCCATGAAAGGAACAAACTGTCCGTCTCAAAGGAAGGAGGCTAAGACAGGGGAGCTGGATGTTCAGGTCATGGTCAGTGTTCAAAGAATGCTTTATGGAAAATGGGTAGGGGCAGAGAGTGGGCAGGTGTCTTAGGCTCGTTTTGATATGGTTTAATGAAGAGTGCTGTAAACGTTGTGTACCCTTCAAAGTTCGTGTTGAAACATAATCCCCAGTGGGGTGGTATTTAGAGGTGGGGTCCTTTGCAAGGTGGTTAGGTCATGAGGGTGGAGCTCGTGTGAGTGGCAATAGAGTCCTTATAAAAGAGACCCCAGAGAGACCCCTGGCCTCTTGTGTGAGGACACAGCAAGAACACAGCAGTCTAAGAACTACAAAATGGATTCTCACGAGACACCGAACTCTGCCAGAACTTTGATCTTGTATTTCTCAGCCTCCAAGAAGCACGAGAGATATGTGTCCATTGTTACAAGCCACTCAGTTTATGGCATTTGTGCTATAGCAACCCAAGTGAACAAGACAAAGAGTGATGGCTTGACGTGAGACAAGGCTAACTTCAAATCTCAAATAAATTTACTTCTTGGCTGTCCTCTTAGGGAGGAGTAATCTCTACCATGCATAGTTGTTAAGAGGAGTAAAGAGGAGCACAGGGCCCCAGGGTAGTCAGTGCTCAGTCAACAGTAAGTGCTCTCAAAAGTGTGAGGTGTCCTATGCGTAGCTAGATCCTCAGTGAATGCAAGTTTGGAAGAAGGGGAACGGCTGATCATAAATGAAAATTAAAATCACCTAGTTTAATTAGGCTGCTAGCTGAGAGAAGTCCTGGAGGCTGTGTCAAAATAAGAGTTAAACAAAGAGTGTACGGCAGGCCTTGATAATTGCTGAGTTCTCTCCCCCTACCTGCTTCCCTGCCTTATGTATTTAAACTGAATTTGCATTTAATTTATTAAGGGAGCAAATAAATCTCTAATGCAAGTCATTCTTTTTGTGATTTGTGATTATTCAGCAAATCTTTTTTTTTTTTAAACATTATGCTTTGAATACTGTTAGGATTTATGTCTCTCTCTCTTGCATTAAAACAAAATGCTTTTGGGACCCAGAACTCAAATTCTTTTTACGTTTTTTTTTTTTTTTTTTTTTTAAACTTCCTTTAAAATCTCTTCTTGATATAATGAGATATCTGGAATTGTTTCAAAGGAGGACAATTGAAAGACTAAAAACTGACTCATCCAAAGATACTTACCCAGCTGGTTATGGAGGAAGAGAATAGATTTTAGCCCTTTCAGTTTTTGGTGGAGAACTGATATTTGGTTTTAACTAATGTGTAAAATTAGGCAGAGCACACTCAACAGTATGCATGCAGGCTTCATCGGAGCAGTCAGATATTAAAGTGTGTGTGTATAACAGAAAATAAATACAGAGCCCCTTTTCTGACTTGTAAGAGTCGATTTCTTTTCAGCATCTTTTTACCTGAAAATTATAAAGCGCTTGAGGGCAGGCATTGGTGTTTAGATGTGTGTGTATGCGTGTGTCCATGTGTATACCTGTGCATGCTCATGGCCACATGCCTTTCTCTAATGCACACTTGTATATCTCGAGGTCAATGGGAGACTTGTTTATTTCATACAGGTGTTTTCCTTAGAATATTCTGGAGAAAAGTTTGAAGAGAGCCATCTGCATTGATCATAAAGTTAGGAAATTTGACCTATAAAATGATGCTGAGATAGGAATTTAAATTCCCTTTGTCAGTTTCTTGCAAGGATTTTTTGAGGCCAATGTTTCCTACTCTTGCTTGAATATAAGCATCTCTTGGGGAGCAGAATTTGGATTGCCTGATTTCTTCCCCAGAGATTGCCATTGACTTAGCCTGGCTATGATAAAGCAGATTCTTAGCACAGGAAGTTAAGACGGGAAGAAGATAAAAGTTCACTTGGAAGAAGAGTATTGCAGGAATAGGGAACAGAGTTGGCAAAGTCTTGCAGGTTCAAAAGAGCATTGGAGAAAGGGGTGTTGTGACTGAAGGGTGTTAGGTGGTCAAGTGGGGACGGTGAACCCCAGGAGGTAATTGACAGACACGTGGTCTAGGGCCTTGTGTATAAAGCTCAAGAGTTCTTCATGGTGGGCCTAGTGCCTCATTCAATGTGTATGTTTTTTTGTCCTTACCAATGATACAAAAGTAACATTTGTCCTTTAAAAATGGAAACATTGTAGAATAAATTGATCCCCAAAGCAAAATGTTCCCATAATTCTATCCTGTCCAACTTGAGTGAAATTGCTATTGTAAAGTGTTTGGTGAATCAGATACTATTCTTGTTCAGTCACTAAGTCATGTCCAACTCTTTGTGACCCCACGGACTGCAGCTCACCAGGCTTCCCTGTCCTTCACTTTCACGGCGTTTGCTCAAATTCGTGTCCATTGAGTCTGTGACACTGTCTAACCATCTCATCCTCTGTCTTCCCTGTCTCCTCCTGCCCTCAATCTTTCCCAGCATCAGGGTCTTTTCCAGTGAGAGCCCTATGAATCAGACAAGTGATTTAGAATTACAAGTCTGGTGGTGGAATGCAGCGGGAAAAGGGTCCAGCTTAGAGATAAGGTGTGGTGTCATTTCAGTGTTCCAGGCAGGAGATGAATTAGGCTCTAAACTAAGGCCTAGGAGGATGCAGAAGAGGGGAGGCAGCCGAGAGATATTTAGACAGTGGAATGGATAGGACGTGGGGGAGTGAGAAAGGCTGAAGGAGCCAGAGGGACCTCTGAGGCTTCTGGCTGGATTAACTGACTGGACAGGGGCATTGTATCCTTAAGGACACTTAGGATTCTAGTGGCAGATCATATGGTTGGAGACATGTCAAATTTGAAGGGCCCAGGGGTGTGTGTGGATGAGGATATCTGTTAGCCTTCTGGAATTTTGAAAGTGGAATTTAGGAGTGAGTTGGAATTTTAAGAATATAGATTTGGAAGCCACAGAAACATGAACTGCGCCCCCCCCCCCCCCCCGCCCCCAAAAAGAGAAATACAGAGTCAGGGAGGCAACAAAAATAATAGTAAAATGGGTCATAACTGGTAAAGTGCTTTTGTTTGTAAGGCTTAATGAGATAAGGGCCAACACTCAGACTTCAGGGAGAGGGATGGGAAAAGTATCTCCAGAGGTCACGAAGAGGTTATAGGATCTGTTCTCATGAATCCATGAAATTCAACTTCTCATGCTGAAAAAGTAGAACATTCCTACAGGAGCCATCATATCAACTTTCTGTTATTGTTTTGTTTTTCTAACTTGAAAGAGGTTCAAATGCAGAGTATTTATAAATTCAGAGAAATGTTCAATTTAGATTCCAAGTGTGGTCATTCCCATAACTACGTGGTGAAAGAAATCATGTTTTTGATGATGATACGGTTTTAAATATTGTACTAAAAAACTGTGACTGTTATGAGTTTTGGATTTGCTGGTGTGTGTGTGTATTTGAATTGAGTTATAGAAGTTACATCTGAAATCATTTTTCTGGGGGACATTTTCATTTTAACATACATTTTTTTCTATTTTTTCCTCTAAAAATTCTAGATTAAGAAGAAATGATAAGCCTAAAGTTACAAAGTTTAAACTTAAAAAAAAGGCAAATTTAGTTTTAAAATTTACAATAGCTGTATTGTCGGTGGATTTGCGGCGGATTCTGTAGAGTGTGGTTTTGGAAAATACATTGACTTTTCATGGCTTCAGATGCGGTTGACTTCCCAGCTCTGCCACTCATGGGCTCTTGGAAGTGACTCAGGACCTCTGAGCTCCAGGCTCTTGTTTGCAACTTAGGATGGCTATGAGCATTGCACGGGAGAGTTTCAGGGTTAAGTTACACTTTGGATGAAAATCCGAGCCCAGTTCTAACCTGTCCTGGGTTGGTATTCAAAACATGTCCATTCCCTTTCTATTCTTTACTTCCCATCCTCCCTCCCACAAAAGTCATGCTCTGTTTTTGTTAAGACCCTTTTGTAATGTTCTATTTTGCATGCTTTCTCTCAGTCGCTAAGTCATGTCCCACTCTTTGTGACCCCATGGACTGTAGCCCGCCAGAACTGCTCTGTCCATGGAATTCTCCAGGCAAAAATACTGGAGTGGGTAGCCGTTCCCTTCTCCAGGGGATCTCCCCAACCCAGGGATTGAACCCAGGTATCCCACATTGCAGACAGATTCTTTACCACTGAATGCTCTATTTTAACATGATACTAAACATATTTTCAGAAACCATGCTTTCCAAAGCATCTGGTGTAGTTTTATCATTTCTAACTTAGCTATTTTCATTAAAAATTTTAAAACTTTTTAGCTTTATAAACTCGCCTTTTGTTGTTAATGTTTGGGTTAGGGGGACAGTTTCTAGTTCTACTTTTCTGATGGCAGCTGCCCTGCTTGCCCTGCAGTGATTTCCCTGTGTCCTAACGGCATGATGGGTGTCATGCTTTGGCCATTGGTGTAGTTATTTATCCTGCCTCTGCAGCCTTTGGCAAGGATAGAATTAGAGAGGTCCCTGACCCAGTCCCCTGTGTGAATTGGTGGCTGTGCTGAATGTCACAGCAGCCTAAAATGTAGACCCCATCAGGAATGCAACAAGTGCGAATTTTGTCCCGTGCTGCCCCGTTCCACAGTGCTGCCTGCCATCAGGACCGCTGTGACTCTGGACGTGTGTGTGAAGCCAGAACACTGTCACGTTCATATCTGTGTGATCTGATGCCATTTTGCTTTTCTGTCACCATCAGGGCTGCAGTTGTTTCTTTGCCTACAAATAACCAGCCCACCATCTAGAACTCTGAGAGATGCTATCGGACTTTATCAGACTTCTCTTTGAGAAGCAGATAGACTCTGCTCAGGTTCCAGAAATGTTGTCTTAAGATAGCTGGAAGGAAGTGTTTGAAATGGCACATATGCTTGTGATGCTGGTAACCAAGGAAACGTGTCCCTAATGCAAAGCTTCCTTTAAAAAAATGATAGTACCTTTGGAGGATTGTCTCAGAATCACCCACAGCAAGTCCAAAGGGGCTGTAAATTAAACTAGGTCACTTCTAGAAATTGTGTCAAGAATGAACAAAGTACATGAAGAACTGCCTCTTTAAAAATGATATGTTTAGAAAAGTAACCCAATACATTGGAGATATGGTATTCTGGCATCTGAACAATCTGAGTCCTACATCCATTATAATGCATGTTGGATAAATCTTACTCTGCTCATGTGTTATTATTTTTATTATTATCATCATTCTCAGTTTGTCTCCTATTCCCAATTAATCTTTAGATTCTGTCCACCTTTTTTGTAACATGATTAAAATTATATAGTGATGGTTCAATGCAACAGCTACCTAGCAGGCATGAAGTGAAAGTGAAAGTTGCTCAATCCTGTCCAACTCTTTGTGACCCCATGGACTGTAGCCTGCCAGGTTCCTCTGCCCATGAAATTCTCCAGGCAAGAATACTGGAGTGGATAGCTGTTCTGCTCTTCAAGGGGTCTTCCCGACCCAGGGATCGAACCCAGGTCTCCCGCATTGCAGGCAGATTCTTTACCTTCTGAGCCAGCAGGAAAGCATGCATATGGAGTTTGCTAATACATGCATGTTGTGCAGAATCAGAGAAAGTAGAGTTGTTTTAGAAGATACAAACTTTTCTTTCAACAAATGAGACATTGAATTGAGGAAGTGTTACTTAGAGGTAGAAAGCATGCCCTGAATCTGAATATACACATTTTGATGATGTTCTTGACACAAAGACCTGAGTGTTGGTGCAGTTCATATAGTGTGATCATCAATACCATTTTAACCTTTCTTTTTGTTACAAAAGATTTCTGAGCACTGGACAACAGGGAAAAAAAAATACTAAATTTACAAACAGCTGAAGGAGTAGGACAGTCTTGAATGGAAAGGTCTCAACCTCATATGTTACAGCAGCAAGGCAGTCTTTACAAATATGTAGACTGATCTGTCATGAAAGAACAGAGATTGTGCAGGTGTTTGATGAACCGCAGTGGGTATAAATACTTAAAGTTACTTCAAGGACTCTTGACAGCCACATGGGTAGCAACCCTGCCTTAGACTTTCTTGTAATAAGCTGTAAACTGAATTGGTGCTGCCTTTTCCTTAAGTGATATGTTTCATAATTAAAGAGGTTGAAGTGGAAAGAAGTGTACATAGAATGTTCACTTGAGAGCTGAATTTATACCTGATGCCTGGTTATTAATGAAATTATATACTTGGGAATACAATTTCAGTTTAGCTTAAAAGTTAAATTCCCACTGTGTATGAAAGATACTATGGAACCTTGATGGGATCTTAAAGATACTAGATTATGTTAGAGTCATGAAAGTGAGCACGGACCCTGAGACAAATCTGTATTGTTTGAAAGCTGTGGTTCTCAAACAGCCAAGGGCACCAAAATCACTTGGAGGGCTCCTGCTATGGGTTGCTGGGCCTTGCCCCCACATTTCTGATTCACTGGGTATAGGGGGAGCCTGAGAATTGGAGTTTCTAAGGAGTTCTCGGGAGTTGTTGCTGCCTCTGCTCCAGAAACTGCTCTGAGGACCATGGATTAAAGGAAACCCAACAGTTTACTTCATTTTACATGAACATTCCAATTAACTTGGTACATTCATTTTATACTCATCCTACTTGCTCAGCCAGTGACTTAAAGACTGTGGCCCCTTAGAGGGAACGTCCTACGCATGGTGCCTGGTCAGTGTTTCACAAGTGGCTTTAGTTTTGAGGAAGAACTGTAGTTTGTCCTGTTGCCAGTGGGAGTGGTACATACACTTTCTTCCATCATGGCTACCAATGTCTCACCCATCACCTTGTGTAAAGTTTTTGAAAATTGAACCATCATCTTCAGCAAAGCCTAAATCATAAAGAAGTGTCAAAGTTCACGTTGAAATTTAACCTTAAGAAAAGGGAACTCTTGTACACTGTTGGTGGACATGTAAGTTGGTACGACCATTATGGAAAACAGCCAGTATGGAGGTTTCTCAAAAAATTAAAAAAAAAAAAAAAAGCTATCATGTGACTCAGCAATCTCACTTCTGGGTATATACTCAAGTGAAATGAAATCAGTTTCACAAACAGATAGCTACACTCCTGCAGCATTTTTCACAGTAGCCAAAATATAAAAACAAGCTAAGTGCACTGGAGAAGGAAATGGCAACCCACTCCAGTGTTCTTGCCTGGAGAGTCCCAGGGACGGGGGAGCCTGGTGGCTGCCGTCTATGGGGTTGCACGGAGTCAGACACGACTGAAGCGACTTAGCAGCAGCAGCAGCAAGTGTACATCAGTGGTTGGAAATTTAAAATGCAGTATGTGAATACAATGCAATACCATTCAGCCATAAAAAAGAAGGAATTCCTGTAATTCGCAACAATATGGACAAACCTTGCGAGTATCATGCTCAGTGACATAATCTAGATGGAGCAAGACACATACTGTGTGGTATGTATGTATGGAGTCTGAATAAGTCACACTCACAGAAGCAGTAAGTAGAACTGTGGTTGTCAGGAGCTGGGTGTGGGGGAAATGACATGTAGGTCAACGGGCATAAACTTTCAGTTATAAGATGAATAAGTTCTGGGAATTTAATGTACAACATGGTAAGCCTAGCTAATAATAGTGTGTTGCATACTTGAGACTTACCAAGAGAGTAGACTCAGTTGTTCCTACTACCACCACCAGAAAAAGGGTGAATATGTGAAAAAAAGGAAAAGAAAACAAGGAGGGAGGAAGGAAGAAAGTCAGCTTACCCTTCCGTGAGACAGACTTTGACCTTCTCTTTGAGGGTCAGGTATGGAGAGGTATAAAAAGTACATTTTTAGTTGCACGTGGGTGGTCTGATGAAGATGAGTCTAGTCGAGGGGGAGTAGACATTAGAGTTCAAAAGTCAAAGACTGTCTGTCCACTGAGGAGTTTTATTGGCTGTAAAGCCTTTTAATTTTGAATTATTTGCTGACTTTAACTGAAGATTTTTCATTTAAAAAAAAAAAAAAAAAACCAAACCCAAATTTCTGGCTTCTGTTGGATGAAAAGTTAGAAGTTGTGGAAACTCCAGATCCAGATTCTTACTCATCAGCCATTCGCTGTCACTGCATGGCTGCTCTTTCCTCCTCCACGTGTTCCCCATTTAGACTAGGCAGGACCTGTCCTGTCCGTCCTTGTCCGTCGCTCTCAGCGGTGACACCCTTGGGCCTGTCTCATCCATCTGCACTCATGCTGACTACTGATGCCCTCTGCGTCATTAGATGCAGATCCAGCATTATCTGTATCCTCTTTCATGGTAAATGCCAGTGGGGAGAAGGGAAGCATTTAGTCACTTCAAAGACCTTTACAAATTGAACAGTGAAAGTGGTCAGGTGTCTCTCTTTTATTTCTTTTTCTGTGTTTTCATCCTCCCTTTACTTGGGGAAAGGGAGAGGAGAAAAGAATTATACTTTCTAGAAACAGAAGCCAAGACCTGGGTGCTTAGGCACTCAGTTATATCTGACTCTTTGCAACCCCATGGACTGTAGCCTGCCAGGCTCCTCTGTCCATGGGATTTTCCAGGCAAGAATACTGGAGTGGGTCACCATTTGCTTCTTCAGAGGATCTTCCTGACCCAGGGATAGAACCTGTGTCTCCTGCATTGCAGGTGGATTCTTTACTTGCTGAACCATCAGGGAAGCCCAGAGAATTCTCTAATTTCTCTTTCTAAACTATAGACCTGGGATCCAGATGATGATATTCCTGATAAGAGAATATGTGCTCGTTGCTGGTTTAATTCTTGTTTGTACGGTATAGACATTTTTCTTTTCTGAATCCTGCTATTTGTTTGTCCCTCTGGTATTTCTTTTCCCATTTGCTCTCAGCACCTTGAATCTGCCCTGCTCAGGTTGGTTTTCATATCCTTAACTTCTGTGTATCTGGGAAGACGCGGAGCAGAAGGAAATCTTTCTCACAAAATCTTGGACTTGCATGACCCACACTGTGGTTATTTTCTTTGAGGGAGATATTCTAAGTGTCTCTGGGAGAAAAGCCTGGGTTTAAATCTGATCATTATCAGATTGAGAGCTAAATACTTTGGCAACTTTCAGGAGGAAATATCCCTGGGAATTTTCTGGATAAACATATCATTCTTACGTCTTGACAGTGTGCAGAAATTCAGGCCACCCACATTGTGTGGGGTCCAGAACTGTTCGGTGAAGTTTAAATGATGTGTTTTCAGAGTTTGGTTGAACTTGTAATTTAACCTGGGGGAGAGTAAATAATACTTGTGGGAAAATATTTGTGCTCAAAATCAATAAGGAGCAGGCAGTACGTTGCCCACACTGAGAGCTCTATCTACTTTGCAGCTGAAGTCAGTACCCCGTGGCATTTGTCAAGAGCGGGAAAAGGAGTGAAGGTGTTGTCTTGGTTGGGCATGCTGACTTGCTAAAGACCACGCCTACTGACTCTTTGTCTTAGGATATTCAAGTCAAAGTTTATCCACAGACGAATAATCAGCAAGATTTATTCAGCATTTCCTTTGTGCCACATGGTGCATCATAGAAATTTAGCATTATCAAGAGTCTCATTTGGGGGATAGACAGACTGTCTCTTGGAGAAGTCAGTTACCCTGTGGTGTTTCACAGCTCATAGGTGAAAGCGCCAGACCCGAGTTCACCTTTTGTCATTTCTCTCTCTGATTTTTGGTTTTAAGCCATTGTGATCTGGGTCCATCTTACTTTAAAATAATTTTTTAAGTTAATTATTTTTGGCTCTGTTGGGTCTTCATTGCTGCACAGGCTTTTCTCTAGCTGTGGCAAGCGAGGGCTCCTCTCCAGTTGTGGTTCACAGGCTTCTCACTGCGGTGGCTTCTCTTGTTTCCGAGCACAGGTTCTAAGTGCACGGGTTTTGTAGTTGCTGCTCCCAGGCTCTAGAGCATAGGTTCAGGAGTTGTGGTGCACACAGACTTAGTTGCCCTGTGGCATGTGGGATCTTCCCGGACCGGGGATCAAACCCGTGTCTCCTGCACTGGCAGGTGGATTTTTTACCACTAAGCCACCAGGGAAGCCCTAGGTCCACCTTTTGAATCACATATTTTGTGTATATGTCCTGGCCCTTGGAAGACTATTCTTTTTATTTTTTATACTCATAAATGTTGAATCTACAAATGCATCACTATAAAATTTCTTATTTTAAACTCCTAAACTGGGTGGTCTGTAAAGTTCTTTGGATATTGCTTAGCACACACCATCTATCTGACATGGCCTGAACATGTTTATATTTTTAATGAATATTCATGTATATATTATGGCGAGTTCCTCTTACTTTGTAACGCATAGCTTTATGCCTTAAAATTTCTTTTTATTTTTTCCTTCTGTGGTTGATTCCTCCACCAATCAGCCATATGTATAGAGAAATAAATATTTTAACCTCCTTTCTTTCATTTACGAAAATTGAAAGACACTAGGTTTTCAGACTCCCACTGAAATAAAGTAGGCAGATTCCTATATTCTGTAAAAAGCACAGCATCTGGTGAATAGAGCATGTTAGATTTTCCATTGAGAATTCTCACATGTATCCAGTTTTCTGGAGATACCTTGTACTATCCCAGTTAACCTAGAAGTGTGTTTTTATTAAGAATTTCTTTTTCCGTGAGTCCAGATGCATCCCTGCCCTTTGGGTGAGTGACTCTGGGCCATCAATGGAGTATTGGTAGCTCTGGGAAGAGAGCGGCTGTGTCAGGGTCCAAGCTTTGGGGTCTGTCACTGTCTGTCTATTTTTGTAGACTCTTGAGCATTTACTTGTTGTCCTCACCACAAGGGCCTCTGAGGGTTGGGGTCACAACTTTCCCTCTTATTCTCTGATTGCAGCCACATAATTCGTTGTAAAACTTTCACTTGTAGGTGAAAACTCTCTCTTTTTGGCAACCATGAATTCCCACTGTAATTCATTTAGAAACTGTGTTATTCTTATTAATGGAGGAGTAAGCTCAAACATCCAACAGCCTGGCTCATATGTGTTGTTAATTGTATATTGTTGATAACTGTAAACTCTGAAATTGCACTAATAAAAGGTAATAATTCCCAGGACAGTCAGGAAGAAAGCTGAGGACGGCTTCAAATTCAGCTCTGGCCAGTTTGCCGTGTTTGACTGTGTGTAAGCAAGAAGAGACTGATCTGAGTGACGATAATGCAATGGGAAATTTTTTTTGGACTAAGTATTGGTGATCACAATGCAACAGACATGAACTTGGGCAAACTCTGGGAGATGTTGAGGGACAGGGAAGCCTGACGTGCTACAGTCCATGGGGTTGTGAAGAGTCGGACATGACTTGGTGACTGAACAACAACAGGTGATGAGAGATTGAAGACTTTGTGTCGGTACGAGGGCATGATGACGGCCCATGGCGCAGATGGTTTTTTCAGATAATTGCTGAGGGCTTGCAGTGCCATGACATGTGCTTCTCAGAAGTTGTAGCTCAGCCTTATATGGTCAAAAAGGAGTCTTCTTGCCCTTGGATCCACATTTCATGGAAGCTGAGGGCTTCCCTGGTGGCTCAGATAGTAAAGAATCTGCCTGCCTTGTAGGGGACCTGGGTTCAATCCCTGGGTCAGGAAGATCCCCTGAAGAAGTGCATGGCAACCCACTCCATTGTTCTTACATGGAGAATCCCATGACAGAGGAGCTTGGTGGGGTACAGTCCATGGGGTCGCAAAGAGTTGGACACAACTGAGTGACTAACGCTTTCATGGAAACTGATACTCAAGGCAAGCACTTGTAGAGGGAGAAGAGGACGAGGATAAATCAGGTTTGGGCTTGAGTCTGCTCTGTTCCTTTGCTGAATGCCCTCAGCCAGATCTGTTCAACTCACTAAACTTCAGTTCTTCGAACTTTGTGGAATGTAACTGCTTTGTTAAGGCCACTATGAGCATTCCCTGAGATAATGTAGGATACTGAGAAATGACTTTGTAAACTCTTTTAAACATGGGGAAACCAGATACCTCCCCTTTCTTAATTTCCCAATGAGACAAATGGGCCCATAGGATGTACCACTGTAAATCTAGTCTTTACACTTGAGGTTCTTTCAAATACCACCCCCAAGTAGTGCTTATAGTTTCTCTCTTAAAAAAAAATATTATTAAAAAGTCAATTTTTGACCTATTCTCTGGGGCTAGAGGTGCCTTTTTTTCCCTTAATGTTAACCCAGATTCTCATAGCTTGCACTGGGTGATTACTTCGGGCAATCTGATGCCTGAGAAGATCTTGTTCTCTGTGTTTCAAATGAACCCTCTTGGGCTTGGAAAAGGCACTGTCAAGAATGTGTGCCTAACCGACTGATGAAGGTATTAGACGTAGCCCAAGAATCTGGTGCATCAGCAGATGATGTTTGTTGTTAGTAGCTATCATCATTTACCCCCAGAGATAAAAGACACGCCAGCCCCTAACAATTAAGTTTGACTGTAACAGCATTTATGGCAGAGCTGAAAATCAACTAAAAGTCAAGTTACTACTCGTGGCTTAGCAGAAGTCAGACTCCTCAACATGGGTGGGGGAATGAATATGTTGTGGCCTTCAAGGAGAGATCTCAGAAGTTTATTCTACACTTTTGAAATTGTGGCAGTTTATATTTTATTAAAAACTATAACTGGGAGGCATATTTGTTATGTTTAATTGCATTCAAAGAAATAAAAGTAGCAGAGTTGAAAGAGAGGTGTCTAGAAGACATTGTTACCTTTTAAAGTCTTTGTCAAGATTACACCGTAGACTCTGAGCAAACAAGAAGTGATAACCCAAGCTTTTCATCTTGAGATTCTAATGAAGTACATCCTTTGGCTGTACTGTTTTTTCTTGCAGTCCTCACTTCAGTGGAGCACAGAGAGTGTCTTGGACAGGGGAGGTGGTATCCTCTCTGAAGTGGAGGCTGACTTCTCTTAGAAGAGTTAGTATGGATCCCAAGGTCCCAAGAGGATTGCAGGGCTGGGCTTGGGCCCCCGGTCTCCACCTGTCTGGATGGAGACCTCCGAGTAGTTTCATCATGGCAAGAGGACGAGTCGTATCTCCTAGGCTCTGCATAACTGCAACCTCTGTAACTCGAGAGGCAATCCTGACAATAGAGCATCAGCCTTTCGCATTCAGAGCGTGGCACCTCTTTTAGGCATGTGCTGTTTTCTTGCATTTTTTGTTCCCTGCAAAACTTCCTGCAGCCAAAGATTGATGTGCCTGGGTGATTTATGACAGTGATTGTCAGGGACTTTTGAAACCCATCCAGTTTCAGGATTCGGCTTCTCATTTCTTGTCGTTTGTGGCACATTTGATGAATTCTCACTATCAGCTGACATGTTTCATAATTGTCAAAACTTTGATGGAACTGGCATTTCTGGGAAAACAACAACAGCAACCACAATGGAAGAAAGAAAAAACAAAACCCCTTTAATCACTTTTCCCTGTGCCCCAAACTGCTCTGTAGGAGGTTCTCAGCCCCTCATTTAGCCGCGCAGTGACTTGCTGACCTTGCAAGCCCGTCCCGCCTCGCTCTCTTTTTTCCAGTCTTCTGCCTGTGCTTACCGGGCCTTGTATTTTGCTTGTTTGGACCTTTTCTGCTCCAGATGGTAAAGGCTGTTGAAAGTAGCAGTTTGGAGAAAGTTTCTTTTCCCTTCAGTTGTCTTTCAAGGCGCATCTGAGTGGGGCTGGAGTAGATAGTATCAAGCTCTTTCCCTTATCTTAAAGCTGGTGTTGGTTTATTTTGTTTTTGTATTTATTCCACAAGCCAGCATTCTTTGGCTGCAGTGTTGGCTCTCCAGGTCTTTGGCTGCTTTTACAACCTAGAAACGCATTTTGCATTTTGCACTTTGCCCTTTGTTCTCGTCACAATGAAGACAGCAAGCATCAGTCAGGGATGGATCTGGTCCCTTATTAAGTAGAGTTGATTTTGTTGTTTATTTTGCTTTTCCTTTTCTATTCTTTTCTATTTCATTTCATATTCATTTATTTTTGCCCACCTTAGTCCTGTGCATCTTTCTCATTCAGTATAAAAAATTAATATTAATAGCAACTGACTTCCTTCCCACTCTGCCCCCAGGATGCAGTGACAGTGAGGTCTTTCTTTTACCCTGGCTTATAGTTTCTCAGTTTCCTTCCCCAGAAGCAATTACTAATATCAGTTTCTTTTGTATCCTTTCAAAGATATTCTATGCACATATAAGTATTCATTAGTACACATACCTGGAAACACACATATACAAACATCAAGAATTCATATAAATCTGAGCTTCTCACACTACTGTTTAAAACATATTAATATCTGTTGTCTCCCTCCTGCAATTTAGGTGAAACACAGTCTGTCTAAGTCCTGTGAGGATGCGCCTCGTGTGATCTGGTTCCTCGCTGACTCTCTAGCTCATTATCTGGGTCTTCCTGTTAGTCAATTCCCCAAGCTCACCCCCAGTTCTTCTGTTAGTCCCGTAAACAGAAGCCTTCCCTGGTCCCTCACAACAGTTACCTGGACTGTTCATTTGTAGCATATATCATAGTTTTTAAATTCTGTATTTGTATGACTGAATAGTGTTGTTCCTCTTCTAAATTGCAAGTTCCATGAAGACAGGCAGCTTTGTTTTGCATTGCTTTTTCCTTACCTTTTGCTTTTTTCCTTCCTCCCTTCCTCCCTCCCTTTTCTCAAGCCCTGTTATCCTGGAGCCTGTGCTTTGCCTGAAATATACATAGCAGAGTTGCCATAGATCACAGTTGCATGAATGGATAATGAATGACAAATGGTTGACTGGATGGATAAACGTATGGTCGAAGTTTCCTTTGGGTAGGGAGGAAATGCTGCCTTCTGGAAAACAGTTGCATTTTACTGTCAAACACATTTTCAGTCCATAGCATTATCTTTTTGTTGTTTCCAACCAATTCCTAAGAAGTTAGCCATCCTAGAAAGGTTGATCATAAAACAATGTCAAGAAGAGTCTTGGTTAAGTAGGGTTCTTCCTTCTATTTTTATTTTTATTGTGGTTTATTTTTTGAAAAATAAACACCGCCCCCCCCCACCTTTTTTTTTTTTTTTCCACCTTTTTTTTTTAATTCTTTCACATTGTCATTTCTCAATCCAGAAAATAAGATAGGGTAGATTGGAGAGAAGAAGAAGGCAAAGTGGACTTCTGGTCCACTGAAGGCGAGACCCCTGTCAGATATCTTTGTTCCTAGCACCTGGCACAAGTGCTTAGTACCTGATCTGGAGCCAGAATGGGACAGTGAACAAATAAATATGTGGCAGAAAGGAAGAAATGGCACTGCTAGTTCCAGAGCTGACATTATCATGAGTGAACCACTCTATTTCTTTGCTCAAGTCTTGAGTCTGATAAGCTGCTTGAGATCTGTATTACTTATGCCGCAGCCACTTTTTCAAATTTACCATCACTTTTTTCCTTTTTAGTTTTTTCCTTTAACTCTCAAGTTTTCATCTCGTGTCTGTAAAACTACAGAAAGTATTGGGAGCCTTTAGGGCAGGGATGGTGTGATGAATTGTTACGTACAGCTCAGCATCTGGACTTGGTGCTCATGCATTTTTCAAGGTCGATCACTGTGCTTTTCTCTTAGCCTAGGATTCAGTTTACAGTGACATCAGTCCACTTCTTGGATCTCAGATGTTCAAGGGAGTCAAGGTATTCCTGTTTAACTGAGCTTTCTTCTAAACCAGAGTCAAGGAAGGGGTACTTGTTGCTATTATCCATTGTGTAGATGGTGGCAGCACCATATGTAATTGCCAATGGTCAGGAACCTTCCTTCTTAATAAGAATTCTGGAGATATTTATAATTAGCCCATTGCTTGTTTGTTACTGGATTTGAAGTACTTGAAAAATCTCTCAAGTCAATTTCTCTCTACCTTATTCCCTACAAATTTCCTTTTTCCTTAGCTAATCACAAAAACCAAGCTAACCCTAAGTCATCCTAAGTAGTGAAATGGTTTTGCTCTTTTATGAAGCATTTGAAATACTGTATCGCATTTGGTTATTTTCCAGGAAGTAATGGGACCTTGCTCTGAAATTTCGTGTGGTTTGTGACTTTGTTTATGACACCAGATGGAAGCCACAGACTTAAATCCCCTAGCCACTTGTTCCTCTTTTCCTTCCCTTCATTCACTTGACTTGACTTTTGATACAGTTCTTACATATCAAAATTTGCCTAGGTGCCAAGCCTCATGTTATGAATGATCCAAGGATCAAAGTATTTGACCCTTACTGTCTCCCCAGGCGTTTTCCTCCATAAATGACGGGACACACTTTATTCCAGTCATGAAAAGTAATTGGTTGTTTCTTTTAATCTACCCAGCTGCATTCCAGAAAGTAATAAATCTGAAGTTATTGAAATAATGAGCAACAATTACAGACATTATTGGGTTAACCTTGGGAGCTAATCTTAAGGGAAATTAAGAGCGTATCCTTTATTCTATGTCACTCCCCATTCTTCTTTCTTTTTATGTCCTGCATTGTATATACATGTGTATCAGCTTCACAGATACCAAACAAGTTATTGCTCTTTGGTAACACAATCTTTGGTCTGCCCTGGTGGCTCAGTGGTAAAAATATCCACCTGCTGAGCAGGAGACGCACGTTCAATCCCTGGGTTGGGAAGATCCCCTGGAGAAGAAAATGGCAACCCACTCCAGTATTCTTGTCTGGGAAATCCCATGGATGAGGAGCCTGGAATGCTATAGTCCGTGGTGTCTAAAGAGTTGGACACAACTGATTGATTAAACAACAATGTCCACAACAACACAATCTGTACCTAACATGAAAGCTGTTACTGAGGTTTCACTGATGGTCAGTTTAGCTGTTTTTGTTTTTTTTTTAAGCTGGAGTTTTATAAGTCAGAAGCCTTATGAAGATTCTTGGTTTTCAGCCAAGTTTCTATTCTATTTTGGGTGGAAAACCCAAGTCTCTTTCCGCATTCATGAAAATAGATTGATCAGGGTGACTAACGTGATCAGAGCATAGTGTGGTTTCCAGATGAGGAGCAGAAAGATAAGGACTGGAGAGTGGTGGGATGAAGGGAGATGTCTAGGGTAGGGGCAGGTGGAATGTAGACTTGCTTACCTCATCCCAGGATGCTGGAACAAAAGGGCACTTCTTTAAGCTGGAGGGAGTAGCTTTAGTTCAAATAAGGGGGAATGGAAAAGATTTTCCCAGAGGATAACAAGCGTATCGAACCTATTATCCTAAGCACCTGTGCCTGGTGCTTGGTGTCTGAAATGCCAGGGCGTGTGTTTAGAGCTGGGTGGTTTAGACAGAATCCAGTGAGGACTTCTCAGTATCCAGCAACATTCAGACACCACCAACCTCTGAGTTCACCATCACATGGGCGGACAGTCCGGTATAGTGTGTGTTTTGTTGAGATTATCACACATTATAGAGTCCAGTGGAAACTTAGACTTCTGGTCTGACCCAGGGTGACAATTTTTATGTTCTTAATATTGGTCATCTTCCAGAAGTGTCCATTTGATCGTGCTCATATCTCAGTACCTGAGCTTCTAACAGAGAAATTTTATTTGAGTCATAAGTTTTTAATGTCAAAACCTTCCTGACAATTATTAGCTCAATGTTTAGTCCAAAAGAGAGATTAAATACATTTATCATGTAACTTAGCTATCAAATGACTTTAACCCAATGAAGATTTTCTGGTTGGAAGTAGTTTCATAGGACTTTGGCAGAGAGACCTAAAGATCTCATATTTTAGTGATCATAACAAAACCTTTGTAATATATTATTAATGACCCACTGTATGAAAAACATGTTCCTAGAAGCAACCCAAAGTGTATAGTTAGGTAGTCCTTATCAATTAAAGTCTCCCTCTTTTTAAAAAAATTTTTCCTTAAAAGTTCATATTTGCACAATAAATGATTTATAGAGAAATTTTAATGTGTAAGCTTTCTGCCGAGTCTAACTGAAATTAGAAAGCTTTGAAATGAACTCATAAATATTATTCTAACATACAAAACTATACTGGAAGCTGTAAAACATACATACAGCAGTTTATCACTGAAAAGTTAGGCTATATTAAAGGATGTAGATTTGGTTTAACTCTGTCTTCCCCACAGGGCTCAGTGATAACTTTGATGCTCAACGTTTTGCAGAGTCCTTTTTTCTTATAATCGTATTTGTTTATTTTTGGCTGTGCTGGGTCTTCATTGATTCACGGGTTTTTCCGTAGTTGCGTCATGGTCTTCTCATCGCGATGGCTTCTCTTGTCACAGAGCTCAGGCTCTAGGGCTCATGGGCTTCAGTAGTAGTAGCACCTGGACTCTATAGAGCACAGGCTCAATAAATAGTTGTGGCACTCAGGCTTAGTTGCTCCACAGCACGTGGGATCTTCCCAGAGCAGGGATCGAACCAATGTCTCCTGCATTAGCAGGCGGATTTTGTAAAGTACTTTTTACATATATTGTTTTATGTGATCTGTGGCACCACCCCCTCAAGTCAGAAGGAGAGTTGGTATTACCATTCTGGCCATCCTGGTTTTGTAGGCAAGGGAGCGATGGTGGAGAGAGGCTAAGGGGCTTGTTGGAAGGTCACCAGCACAGCCAAGTAGGGACCTAAGAAGACACAGATTCTATGCCTCACAAGTCCAGGCCTCTTTTCCCTCAGTCATGCTAACCCATCATGTAATACTATTCGATCAGGCATGGTCTTGAAATAGCCTCAGACAGACCTTAATGCTGAAGGGCATATGCTTCCTTTTAATCAGAGAAGACCGTGACAGCAAGGATTAGCTTACACTCATCCCTTGTATGCTGCTGGCTAGTTGGATATTTGAAAAAGCTCTATATTTGTATCTTTGATCAGATAATACACTAAGCATTGTTTTATAGAGGATTATCGTAGCATCTGTAGTGTGTTTTAGATAACACAATTAATACAGCTCTGATTTCACTCAGTGCTGTAAAAACCATCTCTACCTTGGATACCTCCATCAATAACTAGGTCTGGATCGAAATGTAGCACAAAAGTTAAAAGCAGAGGTGTATGAAGAAAAGACCTCGAGCTGTCTCTTTCTGATTCTAGTAAAGGGGGAAATTTGTAAATAGAAGCTCGAATACTGTCAGTGAACTCAGTTGTTAGAGTGAACTGGTTTTGCTTTCTGTGGCTGTAGGAACTGAGACCAGATGATTGCAACATCTCCAAATGACATTTTATTAAAATTCTCTCCAGACAAGCATTTTTAGAAGGATTACAAATGCAGATTTTTGGTTCTCTTCCTTTGTTGAAACAAAATAAGTGTTTTTCTGAAGCCATTGGAAGAACAGTAAAATAATAAATGCCAATAAAGGTGGAAGAGAAGCAGAGACTATGAATAATCCCCTAGACTGATAACCAGGGCTGACTGGCCAGCGTGGCTATGTTATCTTTTCCACGTTGGACTAGTCAGAGGTCTGCAACATGAGACTATAAAAAGCATTCATTCTGCATGCATTGGATGCATGACTTCTGGTTACTTAACCACTGTTTACTAGAAAGCAGTGTTGGTGGTAATGAAGATGCTAGAATCTGGAACCCAGGGTTCCAGTCCTGGCTGTACCGCTTACCAACTAGGTAAGTAATTTGGGGCAGTTGTTTAACCTTTGCAAATCTAAAAAAGGGATGTTAGCAATATTTCATAATACCCAGTATTTAAAATAGTGCCTGACACACAGAAACCTTGAGTGTGTTCAAATCAGCATGTTAAGAATGGCTGGGGAGAGACTTCCTGGGCAGTCCAGTGCAGGGGACCCAGGTTTAATTCCCTGGTCGAGGAACTAGATCCCGTGTGCTACATGCTGTATCTAAGACCTGGTGTAGCCAAAACAACAAAACAAGAAACATGTCAAAATAGAACATTTAAAAAAAAAAAAATGGTTTGGGGTGAGAGGAAGAAAGATAAAGATTCCTGGGACCTTAGGGCCTGGGACATGACCATTCCATTTCTACAAAGATATAAGGAGTCCTCTTCTGGGTGTAAGTGATACGGGATAAATAATTAAGGAAAAGAATCTTTCTTACAGTAGAACCCACCATTTACTTGTGGTTCTGCTAACAGTTTAATGTTGGGTTACTTGTATTAATTAGTATTCCTGTTCTGCCCAACCTGTCCCTGATTCACAGACTTTTCTTTCTCTCTCTCTCTCTTTCTTTCTACACACACACCCACACACCCACACACACCCACACACACTTTTTTTTTTGAGGATAACAGTTCAGAGAACCCCTTAGAATTACTCGTAGTCAAGTCTTAGGTCCCCTTCTGCATAGACATTTGAGTCTATTTCTCCCATTTCTACCTCCTTTTTTTTTGGTTACTAACCTCATCTTACTACCTCCTAAGGGAAAGAGAAAAGAATTAATTAAAGTTAAGGAAATCATAGTTTTCAGAAATGAAGAAGCATGGATTTCTAAAGCCACTCACGTTGGACTAGGTTATTTCATGTGTATTTCTTTAAGTCTTTTTTTCTTTTTTTAATTTCTTTTCCCTCTGCCTCTGGAGCTACCAAAAGCACATCGATCACTTTTTACAGCTTTGCCATGATAGGTGCAGTAGTTGTTTTTTTATTGAACCATAGATTGCAGTATTATAAAACACACTCATTCAGAGGAGTAATGAAGGCCATTTTTAATTGCACTTGGGAAGCAGGGCACTATTATTAAATTATACCTGTATCTGTATTGGAAAGAAGAGAGAGAAAACCAGATCGTGTTTCTCTTTTGGGATTTGAGATTTCCCAGAGCTGAAGTGAATTCGGGGCTGCCTGACAAAATTTGGAGTTTCCGCCTTTGGGGAGTGTGAGTCAGAATTTCCCTGGTCCTGTGATTAACCTCATATACCCACAACTATTGCAAATCAGACAACCAAGGGGTCAGTAATCTGAGGTTATTCATTAGCGGGTGCCTATGTTTGTGCACAGACAGATGGACACAGGGGTACATGAAGGTTTCAGTTAAAAATTTTGTATATGTACCTGGTATTAGTTTGCTAGGGCTTTCTTAACAGCCTTCATAAACTTGATGGCTTGAGTAACATCAGCCTCACAGTTCTGGAGGCCAGAAGTCCAAGGTCAAGGTGTTAGCAGGCCTGATTTCTTGTACAATCTGTTCTAGAGAGTCAGTTTTATATATCACACTTGGCTTTTGGTGGTCTGCTGGCAATTTTGGTGTTTCTTGGCTTTCTTTGGTGTTCCATTTCCTCAATCTTTATATGTATGTATGTGTATACACACACACACTCATGTGCTCAGTATTTGGTTCAGATGGTAAAGAATCTGCCTGCAATGCAGGAGACCCAGATTTGATCCCTGGATTGGGAAGACCCCCTCGAGACAGGAATGGCAACCCACTCCAATATTCTGGTCTGGTGAATTCCATGGACAGAGGAGCCTGGTGGGCTCAGTCCATGGGGTCACAAAGAGTCGGACGCAACTGAGCAACTAACACTTTGACTTTTCACTCCGTATTTGGTTCTTTTAGCATTCATTTGTTTGTTTATTTGACTGCATGGGGTCTTAGTTGCAGCATGTGGCGTCTTTGTCGCACCATGAAGGCTCTCCCCTTGTAGTCCATGGACTCTCTAGTCATGGTATGCAGCCATAGTAGTTGAAGTGTTCAGGCTTAGTTGCTCTGCAACATGTGGGATGTTAGTCCCCGACCAGGAACCGAACCTCAGTCCCCTGCAATGCAAACCTGTGTCCCCTGCATTGCAAGGCAGATTCTTAATCACTGGACCACCAGGGAAGTCCTTGTCCCAGTCTTTGCATTCATCTTCACATGGTGCTGTCTGTGTGTGTGTTTTCAAATTTCCTCTTTTTTTAAGGGCACTCATCAGATTGCATTAAGGGCTTGCCCTGCTCCAGTATGACCTCATCCCAATGTAACTAATTACATCCATAACGACCCTATTTCCAAATAAGATCACATCCTAAGGTACTGGGGTTGAAACATAGGCATTTAGGGGGGCATTATTCAACCAGTTTATCTTTACTGGTATATGTATATATCACAATATTCTGCCATAAGTTGTTGAGAATTTCTAAGAAGGGTGGAAATGAGTTGCAAGGGGAAGAAAATTCCTTGTGCAATGAACAGCGCTAATTTCCTTCTTGACATTTCAGGGAAGCATTCTGGAAAGTGAAATTGCTTTGAGTCAATGCATGGAAAATCCTCTGTGAGTGATCACGCCTTTTGTTGCATTCTTCTAAAGATTCTTTTGGCATCCCTGTGCTTAGTCCAGAGGCCTCCACGTCCGGTGGTTTAGGCATGTGTGTACACGATTGTGCACAGGGTTGTGTGAAGCCAATTATGGTTGGAAACACTCGCTTAACCAGCAATTAGGTTCCTCATGGTCTTGAATTATGTTGCTTTAAATTAAGATTGTGCAGATTTGAGCTGCTTTGGTAATTTGCAAAAGACATTTTGGAGTTATAACTAGAAATGTAATCTTCCAATTAAGAGGTTTTCTATCTGATACCTGTTTTGTTCATTAAACTGCAGGCTGAGTTTAAGGATTTTTTCTTTAGTTTCCAAAGCAGTGGCATGAGTGTTTGCATACCATCCAGGTGAGCAGGGATAGAGGCAGAATCCTGAATCTTTGTCTGGTCCTGACCTCAGCTTTTTAGGACCCAATTCTGGCTCTATTGCTGTTCACTTTAGCAACCAGGTAGAAACAAGCATCAAAAAACTTTACCGTTGAATATAAAACCTGAGGTTTTGCAAGAGAGGAAACCTTTCAAATGTGAGATCTATTGTTTAAATATGAAGTAATATTCTATTATTAACCCAGGCCAGCCAAGACATGCTCTTTAATTAGCCTACAAAAGAGAGGATATTATGTAAGGAGAATGGAGGCAATTTTACTTAGTAATGTCTTAGAGGTTTAAAATTCATCCTAAGGTGATCAGATTTGGATTCAGGGGGACAAAGGGATAGAAATAATTGAAGTTCAAGATGATGGACATCTTATCTTTATAAATAGGATCGTGTCAGTCCCTCTGGGGGAACAGGAGGCCATATGTTGCATTTTCTCTCTTTCATTGCAAATTTTATAAAAGTACCGTGCATATCGGGAAGTTCACAAATCACAGGTTCTCAGCTTGATGATTTTTCAGAAAGCGAACTCACCTGTGTAACCAGCACCCGGATGAAGAGACAGAACCCCGAAAGGATGCTGCGTCTCTTCCAGTCACTCGCTCCAGGTTTTGTGATTGTGCTGAAAACTTGTTTTTAACAGCAGTAACTACTGATGACTTTTGAGAGCACACTTCCATCCTGGTGTTGTTTTAGTTGTTGGTTCATTTTTACTGGAAGCACTTATGTGGTTCTTGTACACCCTCCTGAAGGTTGTGTTCAGTCCTTAGAGTGGAGCGTCTGGTGCTGTGACACAGAGGAGAGGATGGACTTTACTACCCCAGGGACGGTGTCCTCCAGCCACTGCCCACCTTCCCTTCTCCCCAAGTGCTCAGGCGTTTTAGTCATGTCTGACTCTCTGCAACCCTAGGGCCTATAGCCCACCAGGCTTCTCGGTCCATGGGATTCTCCAGGAAGAATACTGGAGTGGGTTGTCCTGCCCTTCCCCAGGGGATCTTCCCAATCCAGGGGTCAAACCTGCGTCTCCTGTGTCTCCTGCATTGCAGGCAGATTCTTTACCCACTGAACCACCTGGGAAGCCCAACCAATCTGAATTTCCTTTTCCCCACCAACCTGAATCCATGTGGTTCCTTGAAACCAAAGCCTTCTTCCCCTTTACCTCCAGCTTTTACACTTGCTGTTACCCCTGCCAGGAGCCCATCTGCCCACGCTGGCTCAGTCCTATTCTGTTAGTTCCTTTGGGTTGTCATAATAGAGTATCACACACTGGGTGGCTTTAAACAACAGACATTTGTTCTCCTATAGCCCTGGAGGCTAGAAATCCAAAGTTGTTAAGGTGTTGTCAGGGCCATGTTCTCTCTAAAGTCTCTAGGCTTCTTCTCTTGTGTCTTTCAGCTTCTGGTATCTCTAGATATCCTTGGTTGTATGACTGTCACATGACTGTTTTCCTTTCATCTTTTGTGTTTCTCTGCAAGGATGTCATATGGCGTTCTCCTCCCTCTCTCTTTTTCCTTGAATTATCAGGACTCTAGTCATCTTGGATTAAGGGTCCAACCTACTCAAGTATGATCTCAGTTTAATGAATTTTTATCTTTAACAACCTTATTTCTGAAAAAAGAAATCACATTCTGAAGTGTTGGACTTAGGACTTCAACATCTTTTGGGGGCAACAAATTTCAACCTTCTTTTTCCTCTTTCAACACCTACTTGTCCCTCTTCCTTGGTTTAGATGTCACCTGCTCTGGAAAGTCTTCCATGATGATTTTTTGACATTGATGTCACTTTGACATCACAGCTCCCTCATTGTAATACTTCTTAGCATTTCTTATAATCGTTTCTTTATTTTCACTCTCTATTCAACCCTAAGTAACCTGATGTCAGGGATAATTTAGGGTATTTTAGAGATGTTTGTTTTCAAATTATCAGAGGTGTTCCATTATAGTAATTTGCAGGAATTTATGCATTTTGAGATAACTTGAAATATTGGTACCTGAATCATGTTCATTACCTTTCTTTTCGGGGAGGAAGGAAGTGGTACTTATTTGTAAAAGCTGAAGCTTGATTTAAGTATCACCTGCTGTCTTGAGTTTTTGTCATCGTGGAGGAACACGGTTTCTAAATCCTTGGCTTGAAAGCATATGACTGTCGAGCAGATGTGGCATCCGGTTCTCTCCAGAACCCTTAAGCAGCTTACTGATTCAACAGTTTAAAGACTGTTTACCAGCCATGGTAACATTACTTCTGGTTGCCTGTCTTAATTCATTTTAGATTAATCTGTCTTGTAGACCGAAGGAAAATGAATTGAGTCAGTAACTTCGAGTTATGTAAAATCTGTACAGTGCTAAATAATTGAATGGGGTTTTATGTACAGTCTTGAAATTGGAATGTCAATTTGACACAAATGCTCCAAAACAGAGTGCTAGATGAGTCGATCTGCTCCTCACAAAAAAGCTTTGACGTTTCCATTCCTGTATCATTCTAGAATGTACCATTGCCCTCCTTCACGGAATATTCAGGGCCTGTTCATTTTCCTTGAGTAAACTTTGGGAAAGGGAAGTTTGCCATGGAGGTCCTTACTCGGGGTTGAGATTTTAGAGTGAAACGTGGAGTATTAGTCACTTCAGTCATGCCCGACTCTCTGTGACCCCATGGACAGTAGCCCGCCAGGCTCCTCTGTCCATGGGATTCTCCAGGCAAGAATTCTGGAATGGGTTACCATTTCCTTCTCCAAGGGGTCTTCCTGACCCAGGGATCAAATCCGGGTCTCCTGTATTGCAGGCAGATTCTTTACCATCTGAGCCACCAGGGGAGGTTTTGGGGTGATGGTAGCCAAACTTCAGTGTATTTAAGAATAACCCAAACAGGCTATTTAGGAGGGATGCTTTCTGGGCTGCCCCTGGAAACTGATTTGGTAGACTGTGGTTGGGGCCCAGGAGAGTTCTTTGTAACCACTGGTGGCTCTTCTGCCGATGTTCTCAGACCACATTTTAAAGAAATACTGCTTTAAGGGATATGAGGGGGAGAGTACGGGAACTCTCTAGAAGAAACTCAGGGCAGTTTCCCATCAAATACATTTATCATAACCAAGTGAACCAAAATTTACTTTTTTGTCTGTGGGAAAGGGGATATTTTGTCAAGTCCTCCCAAGCCCCCTGCCCCAACCCCTCCCCCTCCAAGAATAGTTCTGAAGATTTCCCCGGAGACCTGTGGGAGGAAGGCTAAAGTGTCATTTTTCCCAGAAAATATATTTGAATTCTATTACCAATACCCTTGGGGCTTCCCTGGTGGCTCAGACAGTAAAGAATCTGCCTGCAGTGCAGGAGACCTGGGCTCAGTCCTTGGATCAGGAAGATCCCCTGGAGCAGGAAATGGCAACCCGCTTCGGTAACTCTTTTCTGGAGAATTCTGTGGGCAGAGGAGAATTCCCCATTTAGTCTATGAGGTCGCAAAGAATTGGACACGACTGAGCAACACACACTCTCACTTTTCACCAATACCCTTAAACCCATTGTACTGTGGGAAAGACTTGAGACCTGAAAAGCAAAGAAAACTAACATTGTTTGAGCATTGCATTGAAGCAGTAGAGATATTAGTAATTATTATCATTATTTCATGAGCCTTATAGAGCAGCCCTGTGAAGTGTTATCGTGGTCATTTACAGATATGGCATGTGAGAGTCAGGTAGTTCAAATAACCTGCCTAGATTACACCTTTAGTTTGTGATCTGACTGGGATTCACACACAGCTCTCTTGAACTCCAGAACCCATGGTCTTGCTACTGCATCAGGCAGATTCAAGATCTTTATGTGGCTTGAATTGCTAGATAATAGGATGGCCAATTAAATTTGAATTTCAGATAAACAGTGAGTATTTTTAGTATGGCCCATAAAGTCATTGAGAGAGACTAAGAAATTAGTGGAACATATTTATACTTTAAAAGAAATATCTGTGGGTGTCGTTATATCGAAAAACACGTTATTTATCTGAGATTCACATTTAATTGTGCATCCTGTGTTTTCGTTAGCTAAATCTGGCAGCTCTGGCTCTGGGTTTCAGGCTGTGGGATCGCCGTCTCCTGACTTCTGACTCCAAGTCCATGCCCTGCTCTCTAGGTGCCGCATCCTGTCCTCTGTCACGTGTTCTCCTCTCTTCTCTTTGTGTCTAGTGAACGGCTTATCTACTCTAGTTCCCTCTTCCTAGATTGGTGAAGCCCAGCTCAGGTGGGAGTGAGGTCTGTCTCAAACCAGTAAGCACATAGACATGGCTTTCACTTTCTTCACCCACAGCACGGGTAGCTTCATTTGTTACATTTTAGAGACAAGAGGAAGAACCAGGGTGATTTTAGAGATAAAAATTGGAACCAGAGTCAGGTACCTTTGTAGTGATGATAGAATCAGACCACCAGTCTGCTACATCAGATTTAGGAAAAGGCTTTTATTTGAGGTGTAATTAAAGGCAGAACAATAAAGGTGAGTTTAAAAAAAATAGCTCCTGGGGTAAAATTTTTGCCAGAAAAATAATTATTTTTTTTTGGTTAATGTTAGATTGAGTTCTTGTTATTTGGCAGGCAGTTTATATACATCATTCTTACAGGCTGCCCTGTGAGGTAGTAATTATTATCACTGCATTTTAGAGATGTGGAAGCTGATCGAGAATGATGTACGCAGCCCCAGGTATAACAGTGGTGCCATACAGAGCTGGAATTTCAGCCAGCTGTCTCTACCCTAAGTCCTATTCTTCTTCTTCTTTTTTTTTTTTACTTAATCTTTATTGAAGTATAGTTGCTTTACAATGTTGTACTAGTTTCTACTGTACAGCAGTGTGAATCAGCCAAATATTTACATATAGTCCCTCTTTTTTGAATTTTCTTCCCATTTAGGTCTCCCCTAGAGTTCCCTGTGTTGTACAGTAGGTTCTCATTAGTTATTGATTTTACACATAGTATCAATTGTGTATGTATGTTCACCCAGTCTCTCGGTTCATCCCTCCCCCTCCCTCCGTATCAATATGTGTGTTCTCTATTTCCTACAGCCTCATTTTTTCCCCCTAAACTTTTAATTTTTAATTGGAGAATAATTGCTTTCCATTATCACGTTGGCTTCTACAGCACGGCATGAACCAGCTATATGTATGCATACATCCCCTCCCTCCGGAGCCCCCCTCCCACCTGTCCATCTCACTTTTCTAGGTCTTCCCTGAGCTCTCGGCTGAGCTCGCTTTTCTCTGTAGCAGTTTCCCCTCTAACTGTTGTACACATGATGGTGTGTATATTTCAATACTGCTGTCTCAGTTCATCCCATTCTCTTCTTCCCCTGCTGTGATTGCCCTCTGCTGCCACCAATGCCAGAGCTTGCCAACCGGACACAGTCCTTCCACTGCAGACTGCCCTGTCCAGTGGCCTTGTAGGGGGACTTCCATGATGGTGATCCAGTGGCTAAGACTTCCTGCTTCGAATGCAGCGTGCCTGGGTTTGATCCCTGGTCAGGGAACTAGATCTCACATACCATAACTAAGAGTTTATATGCTGCAACTAGAAATCCTGCGTGCCGCAGCTAAGACCCAGTGCAGCCAAAATTCAAAACAAAACAAAACAAAAAGTCGCCTGCTAGGAGTCTGTTCTCTGGGCTCGGAAGGCCCACAGCCCTAAAGCATGCTGTGAGCTCCACACGGGTGCCAGCGGAGGACTCCGGTTGAACGTGCAGGCGCCGGCAACTTTCTCCCTCTAGTTTTCCACATGGTAACTTCCCTGGTGGCTCAGATGGTAAACAGTCTGCCTGCAATGCAGGAGACCTGGGTTCGAGCCCTTGGTCCAGAAGATCCCCTGGAAAAGGGAATGGCTACCCACTTAAGTATTCTTGCCTAGAGAATTCCGTGGACAGAGGAGCCTGGCAGTCCATGGGGTCGCAAAGAGTCGGACACAACTGAGCAACTAACAGGCGCGCACACAGCTTCCCAGGAGCAGGGTCTTTCCTGAAGTGCCTTCTGTTACTTGTGGCACGTGCGGAGGCCACATCGACCTCTTCAGGAATTAGACCTTAGCGCAGAGGAAATGCTGTCCTATGTCTTCTGTGTGCGGCGGAAGCTTCCAGCAAGACTTCTTAATAACTCTTGATGATTGCTGAATTACTTTGAAATTAAAACCAGTATCTGGCACACACTTAAAAAGGTTTCCTGCTTTGAGCGAGAGTTTTTGAAAACTTACGTCTCTGAATTTTCCTTTATCAGTAAATGACAATGACGCTCTTTAAAGACAAGAAATAATGTTTGTGGTGGCAGTTGTGTGAAGGAGAAATGTGGAGACGGAGAGCCAGTCTTTGAAGTGTGGTACCCGGTGCCCCTCCTGTTGCATCCCTGAGCATCCCCCTCCACACCAGGGCCACCTGTGGCTGATGTTCTCTCGTCCTGTCTGGTACTCTGACGATGACACAGGCCCTCCCTTCCAGAATCATTTACAAAAACAGACTCTTCCCGTTTTCTAAAGTGATTAACGTTTCCTTGAAATAGTGAGATCAGAAGTGCTGTTTGGAATTTATCTAAGTGAATATTAACTGTGTCTTGGAAGCCTGGCAGAGGGGAACCGGGTCCTTTGAAATGCAAACGAAAGTCCTCTGAGCCAGAAAAGGGGACAAAGTGGGAGGTAAGAGAGGCAGGGAGTTTTGGAGTCAGATGAGAAATGGTCACCTTCTACATATCTGATTTGGGGTGAGTTGTTTTAGAGTCTCAGAACCTCAGTTTTCTTAATCTGAAATACCAGTAACACTGATCACAGAGTCCTGGGACTAATATTACACGCGAAAGGCCAGGCAAGCTGACTTAGACCCAGCGCTTGCTCAGTGCTTTTTCCCCGCTCCTCTCCACATCTTCCTAGATGCACAGTGGTAAAGAATCTGCCTGCCAGAGCAGGAGATGTAGGGGCTGTGCGTCCAATCCCTAGGTCAGGAGGATCCCCTGAAGTAAGATATGGCAACCTGCTCCAGTATTCTTGCCTGGAGAACCCCCATGGACAGAGGAGCCTGGTGGGCTACGGTCCAGGGGGTCACAAAGAGTTGGACGCGACTAAGCATGCCCAGTCCCTGCCACATCATGCTATGGCGGTGGGAGATGGGTTTTGGTTTGTAGAAATCTCATAAGCAGTTTTATGTTTTTATTTTTTAATTTAAAAAAGCAATGCAAATTTATTCTCGTACATTTCTTAGATTTCTGAAGGTCAGAAATCTAAAATCAAAGGCTGTTTCCTCTTGGAGTCTTAGGTGGAGAATCTGTTTCTTTGTATGGTTGGTTGGTTAGTCTCCAAGTCATGTCTGACTCTTGCGACCCCATGGACTGTAGCCCGCCAGGCTCCTCTCTGCCCATGGGATTCTCCAGGCAAGAATACTGGAGTGGGTTGCTGTTTCCTTCTCCAAGGGATCTTCCCAACCCAGGAATCTAACCTGGGTCTCCTGCATTGCAGACAGATTCTTTACCAACTGAGCTATGCTGCTGCTGCTGCTAAGTTGCTTCAGTCATGTCCGACTCTGTGTGACCCCATAGACAGCAGCCCACCAGGCTCTTCTCTCCATGGTATTCTCCAGGCAAGAACACTGGAGTGGGTTGCCATGTCCTTCTCCAATGCAGGAAAGTGAAAAGTGAAAGTGAAGCCACTCAGTCGTGGCTGACTCTTCCCAACCCCATGGACTGTAGCCTACAAGGCTCCTCCATCCATGGGATTTTCCAGGCAAGAGTACTAGAGTGGGTTGCCATTGCCTTCTCTGACTGAGCTTTGAGGGAAGTCCATTTCTTTCTATAGGCAGTTTTTTAAATGAAAAGAAAAAAAGCTGTTGCCTAATTCCAACTATGCATTCATGGATGTTTCTGTGTCGGCTCTATTCCTGGCACTCTTTAAGCCACTGGGGATAGAGTATGAATGGGACAGGCATGGTTCACGCCCCTCTGCAGTTTAGTAGGCAAGTGAGCAGATGGAGTGTACTTTTAATGTTAGATAGCATCTTGAAGGCAACGCAGGTGGGTAATAGGAATACAAGGGTGTTTGACTGTGGTAGCCAGTGTGGGCTTCTCTGAGGAGGTGACAGTTGAGCGTAACACTTTCTTGCAGTGAGTAGCTGTCATGCTGAAGATGACAAATCACCATCACTGGACAGGTCAGTCTTTCCCCCACGGTACATAAATTTTTTTTCATGTATCTTTATGGCTCTCACTTGTCCTCACCCCTGCTCTCTCCCTTCCACTGCTGTTATCCTGCTAGCATCATATTACCAGGCAGAATTCAATTACTGCACAGAAATCTCTCATCAATGTGGCTCTTCCATCGAGGTGTTACTGTAAACCTTGGCACCATGAAAGTTGGCTGCGGAAGTAGCTCCTGGCAACAAGAGAAACTGAAGCCTGAGATGCGACAGGGTGAGAAAAAGTGAGATGTGAGCTGAGAGAATTCTTAAAACTTTCATGAGATTCCACAGAGCCTGCTATAATACCTGGGGGCCCCTCCGTTGTTGGTAAGAATTGATGCCTTCAGCCCAAGGTAATGGAAGACTCCTTGTAAACTGGTGTGCTTTGTAAATATACCCCTGATGGCCCTCAGTGCTGATGTTAGGAGTAAACTCCTCTAAGACTTCTCTTTTTAACTAGTGAGATGGATTTGGAGAGGTCAGTGTAACACACTCAGGTAGAATTTACATTGGTTTTGTCAACAGCAGCCCAAGTTGGAATTTTTCCCATCTGAGGGTCCCTGTTCTGCTTTCCTCTTGTTATTTTGCTGAGATTTGTGGGGAGGTGAAGTGGAGGTTGG
Organism: Bos indicus; assembly: GCF_029378745.1. Lineage (NCBI taxonomy): Eukaryota > Metazoa > Chordata > Mammalia > Artiodactyla > Bovidae > Bos > Bos indicus. The sequence goes on from NC_091773.1 coordinate 46,601,253, forward strand.
GGGAGGGGCAAGGGGGTGGAAAGTAAGCCACCGAGTCTGCAAATATACATGGATCCTGCCAACTCTGACATCCATCTTTTTTTTTCTTTTCCTTTTTTGGATGCAGACCATTTTTAAAGTCTTTATTTGATTTGTTACAATATTGCTTCTGTTTTTGTGTTTTAGTCTTTTGACCTAGAGGCACTTGGAATTCTAGCTCCCTGACCAGGAATTGAACCTGCATCCCCCTGCTGTTGGAAGGTGAAGTCTTAACTACTGGATTGCCAGGGAAGTCCCTGACATCCATCTTCTGACAGGCAGATGAGACACTGAGAGGCAAAGACTGTTCTAACTTGTTTCTCTTATAGCTTCTCCTTCTCAGGGGTTCAGTAGCTCTGAAGCCTATTTGTAGCTTGTAGCACTTGACATTCTCATCAGCCTTTCCCTCCTTTTGTTTTGGATTTAATGTGCTCTTGGTGGAGGCAGCTGTGGCCAGTGTTGATACAGACAGTGTGCCTCTGCTGTTGCTGAGCCTGAAAACATTGGCCGGTATCTGGTCATTACTTGCTTTGACCCACTCGCTCGATGTCCTTTTCTTGAACTGCCTTCCGTGGACCAGAGCCACCAATCTCCTATGGCCTCATTTTCTAGTACTGAGAACAGGGACATGTGATCTTGGCCAAGTTTTTAATGTTTCTTCTAGGATTGAGAGGTAATCTGGGAAATATAGCTTGGCTGCCAAGAATTGGGTATTTCCAGGACACTTGGGTGGTTTATGAGAAGAACAAAGAAGAGTTTAGAATCTGGGAGGGGAGATTATTTTCCCAAAGCAGTTGAAGAGTCACTTTCTGCAGAAAGGACTTGCAGACTTCTGAAGTGTGTATGGTGATCTTTGGCCTTTTCCTCCCCCAACGAAGTCCGTGGACACCTCATTTAACATCCCTTCCCCATTTCCTTTTAAATGTCTTGGTAATTCCACTCCTGGAATCTGTGTTACATGTATACTTCCATGGGTATGAGATGACCTGTATACTTAATAATAGTGACACTTGGCGAGCCCTTACCTGATTTCAGGAGCTAAAGATTTTATATATTTCAAACTCATTTCATTCTTAAAACAACTCTTTGAGGTAGGACTAACAGTATCTCCATTTCTAAACAAGACAGTGGAGGCAGGAAGAAATGAAGTAACTTGACTAAAATAAATTTTTTTTTTTACTCTTTTTTGTAACAACAGAAGATTGGAAGCAAGCTATTCACTGTGCCTCAATAAATATGTAACTATGGAATACTGTGTAGTCATAAAAAATGGTATTGAATATTGTCATGTAGTCACATGTAGAAATCTCCATGATATAATAAGTGAAAACACATAACTCTGTATAGAGAGTATAATATGCTACAGTTGTCTATGGGTTTGATTGGTGGAAAGAGGATGTATTTTTTCTAATATCCAAGAGATGAATGGTGATTATTTATGATGGGAAGGGGCCGGACTGGCAGATGGGAGACACAAGTGGAAAGGAATTTTTTCCCACTAGGGTATTTTTGGAGCCATGTGAATGTATTTTTTATTCATGATTACCTAAATATAATAATAATAATTTCAGCAATACTATTATGTTGCTCAGTCGCTAAGTCATGTCCAGCTCTTTGCGACCCCATGAACTACAGCACGCCAGGCTTCCCTGTCCTTCACTATCTCCTGAAGTTTGTTCAGACTCATGTCCACTGAGTCGGTGATGCCATCCAACCATCTCATCCTCTGTCGTCCCCTTCTCCTCCTGCTTTCAATCTTTCCCAGCATCAGGGTCTCTTCCAATGAATCAGCTCTTCACATTAGGTGGCCAAAGTGTTGGAGTTTCAGCTTTAGCATCAGCCCGGTTACTATTATGAGCAAAACATAAATGAACTAGCTCACTCCATAGTTAAAAAAACAGCAACAAAAATGACAACCATCATACATGTTTTATGACCCAAGCCCTTGTCATACATGATTTAATTCCACCAGTCCTGGCATGGTAGATGTTATTAGCACCATTGATAGTGGGAAACTGAAGCTTATGGGAAACAGTTGGTGCCTGAAGCCCCAGATCTGACCCGAGGACTGGCTGATTCTAAAGCCCATCGCACTGTTTGCATTTTGTCTCCATTTGGAGCTTTTGCATCTATTAGAAAAGGAACTCGGCACATGAAATTAAACTCATTTGTTCCACTTACAAAAATATATTTTATCAGGTTAATTTGAGGGCTTAGTGATGAGTTAGTGATGCTTTAAAATGTTAAATCTTAAATTATGAGACTCTTTTGCTAGTGTTTTATAAAATGAATGCTTCTCTGAATTATTCGTTTGTCCTTTGAGACTTTATTTTCAAGAGTAAGACTAGGGAGTCCTTTAGTCTGGGATTTCTCTCTATATTGTTTTGGCAAGAGTCAGAATACTGGAAAAATGCTGTTCTAACCTAAGGGCATAGGTGGGCTTTTGATGGTTTACACAACTCTAGGGAATGGGGGGCAAACTTTTCTGTGTATTGATTTCCATGGAGACATTTTCCTTGAGTGCAAGAGTAGTTTTAATCCAGGTTTTCAAAGATATTCAGGATCTCCTGAAGTTGTTTAAGACTGTTATCCTCAGAGGTGCTGCCGTTCTTCTGTAACCTGCAGACAGGTTTTCTGTGTCCATCAAATAATTTAAAAAATTGAATTAATTGCCAACTCTAATAGTTGGGAGATTTCACATAAAATCCTGGATTCAGTGCTGAGGTAGAAAAATTGGAAGACTTGACAGCACTGAGTTTGCAATTCTCTAGGGCAGTAATCTTCTGGGGGAACCTTTTTTTTTTTTTTTAATTGTTTTTAATTGAGGTATAGTTGATTTACAATGTTCTGTTAATTTCTGCTGTACAGCAAAGTGACCGAGTATGCACATATATACGTTCTTTTTTGTATTCTCTTCCATATGGTTTACCCAAGGATATTAAGTATAGTTCCTTGTGCTGTGTAGTAGGACCTTGTTCTTTATCCATTCTATATGTAATGGTTTACATCTGTTAACCCCAGACTCACAGTCTATACCCCCTCCCCACCACTGGTAATCTCAACTCTGTTCTCTATGTCTGTGCATCTGGTTTTGTTTTGTGGATACATTCCTTTGTGTGAGACCCATTTAATGGGGTGTGTGCTCTCTATTTTGCCTCAGACCACAAGCTTCAGGGCCAGTTGCAGTCTAAATGGCATTGATTTGACCTGGCAAATGGGTTTTAGTCTCTTTCCTCCCCAAAACAGCTCTTAAAAACAGTGTGGGTCATTCTTCACAGAGGATGAGACTCAGGTTAGAGAATTAAGACTCAAGTTAGAGAACTGAGACTCAGGTTAAATGACAACTGAAGTTGCACACTGATGTGGGTTAGGAGAACATGGATCTTGAACTCAGATCATCAGACTTTCTTCTAGTATTTTCTCCATTGATCCACAGTTATCTCCCATTATTTGTTGCTGTTATTTTGTTAATTTGACAATGACAGCATTACTAACAATAGGTAAAGTGTTGTATCCATTTTACAGATGAACAAACCAGAACTTAGTACAACTCTGAGAAAGGAAGGTTATGTCCCAGAAGGGCAGGCCTGGTATTTGGTCCCAAGTTTTCTGAATCCAGACTTCATATGCACTTTTAGTTGTAGGGACTTACAAACTACAGAGATCTATATGAATTCTGAGATTCTCTAAAGCCAAGATGTTAATGATTTTAACATGTTTGATTCCAAACAGAAGCAGGAAAGGTGCTTCATTGTTTCAGAACTGGTGGAAAGTTCCTGGGGTTAATCAGACCACAACTTGTAAAAGACTCCTTCCTTGCAAGGCAGGGACTGGTCTGGGATGTAGTACATGGCTAACAAGGAGAGAGGTGAAGAGGGATAACAAACTGCTTTCCAGAGTCCTATAATCTTTAATAAGGAACCTAGCTGTATATACCTGAAAGGATTTAAGCACCTTTATAAAGGCTATACCTCAATAAGTACCTGTTAACGTTATTTTAACTGTGTTCTTTCCTATAGCCTAAAAGGGATGGTATGTTGTGTCAGTGAGAAGTGGCTGCTTGAGGGAGATGGGTTATAAACCATTGTATGGAGCTATTTGGAGCATATATATCAGTGCTCTGTATTAGTCACTAAATTTGCAAGGTGGAGGTTCTCTACCACGAATGAAGAAATGTAGGGTGTGCTGTTTTCCTGGGTGCTTCTTTATTGGTTGACGAGTTCGCACTCAACCTGTAGTCTTCAGTCATACATAATACAGAAGAAAAGGTGCAGGGAGAGCCAGAATCTCTGAAGACTAGTAGGTCTATTAGGTCCTGGGCTCAGGACCAGCCTGTCTGGTTTAAATTCTGGCTCTGTCACTTTAAGAAGATGAACAAGGATGTGTGCTGTTTTCCTGGATTCCACATATATGCATTGATATCCGATATTTGTGTTTCTCTTTCTGACTGAGTTCACTCTGTGTGACAGTCTCTTGGTCCATCCATGTCTCTGCAAATGGAACAATTTTGTTTCTTTTTATGACTGAGTAATATTCCCTTATATGTATGTACCCCATCTTTTTTCTTTATCCATTTGTCTATCGATGGACATTTAGGTTGCTTCCAGGTCCTGGCAGTTGTAAATAGTGTTGAACCTATTTGCGAAACAGAGATACAGACATAGAGAACAAATGTGTGGACACCAGGGGGAGGGAAAGGGGCGTGGGTTGAATAGGGAGATTGCAAGTGACATAGAAACACTGCTGCTGCTGCTGCTAAGTCACTTCAGTCGTGTCCGACTCTGTGCGACCCCGGAGATGGCAGCCCACCAGGCTCCCCTGTCCCTGGGATTCTCCAGGCAAGAACACTGGAGTGGGTTGCCATTTCCTTCTCCAGTGCATGAAAGTGAAAAGGGAAAATGAAGTTGCTCAGTCGTGTCCGACTCTTCGCGACCCCATGGAATGCAGCCTACCAGGCTCCTCTGTCCATGGGGTTTTCCAGGCAAGAGCACTGGAGTGGGGTGCCAGTATCCAATGGATATAATGAGAACCTGCTGCCACATAGCACAGGGAACTCTGCTCAGTGTTACCTGGAAGCCTGAATGGGAGGGGAGTTTGGGAGAGAATGGATACAGGCATATTTATGGCTGAGTCCCTTTGCTGTGTTCCTGAAACTGTCACAGCATTGTTAATTGGCTATACTCCAATATAAGAGAAAAAGGTTCTTAAAAAAAAAGATACCTGCCTATAGAGTTTGTTACTTGTGTTTACTGCTTTGATTGTCAAGTGCTTGAGTATACCAGACAGTTCTCCGTTTTTCATCCCTACTCCCCAGTTTTCTCTCTGAAATAGAAGTTTGTTAACGTGGCTAAAGTTAACCAATATGAGTAGTGGATTCTATACTAGCAGCAGTAGTGATAGAGGAATGTAATTATGCAGATACTGTTGTTTTACAAGGAAAAAAAGAGCAGTTTGCTGCTTTTTTGAATCTCAGACATTTTTGATCTCCAACCTTCATTATATTGAGTTGACTAAAATGTTCCTTTGGGTTTTTCCGTAGCATCTTACGGAAAAAGTCAAATAAACTTTTTGGCCCACCCAATACATTTGGGCTTAGTGAAACGTGTCTGTAGAACTTTGGTTTATGTGGTTATAACCATCAGTGTTCACCATGTTGAAAATGGGAGCCTTAAAAATTGTTAAGTACCTGTTTGTCAATTCATCTACAGTAGACAGCAGTGATGAACACAGTACCTTTTAACACGATTAGGGTCTTGGTATATTGTGAAAATAACTGACTTCATGAATACCCTGAGGGAGAGCTGCTGACCTAAAGTATCAGTTTGTCTCAGAACATGAAATAATAAAGGATAACACTTGGAAGGTGAATTTCATTTGTTTTGCTTAGAATGACCGAGCTTGTAAAAAAAAAAAAAAAGAAAGAAAGAAAGAAAGAGAAAGAAACAATAAAATGTATTAAAATCAAGATAATTCCGTTCAAAAAAAATCCTAATTCTATCATTTACCAGTTTGTGTGACTTTAGATCATTCATTTATTTGGCCACTTACTGCCTTGGTTTTCTCCTCTGTAAAACCAAGAGAACAAAAAATTCATATGCCTTGGAATTATTGTGAAGTCCAGTGAGTTATCTCTGAAGAAGACTTAGGACGGAATCTGGCACATGCTAAGTAGAGCGTGGGTATTGGCGGCAGTTGCTGCTTTTATCACTGTTGAGATGCTGCTTCCTGCGTTGCTCTGTTGTGGCAGAAGGAGCTTGGGATCTAGAGCTAAAGAAATTGGTGGGCACAGATGCTGGGAATGGGCACCCTCTGGGGCTCCTTTCCTGAGCCTTCACATGAGGGCATTAGACTAAGTCCCAAGAGTCTGCCTAGCTGCACACAAGTCTGGGATGCCCTTCCATGACAAACAGTTTTATTCAGTACCTGGTGGTCTGTGAGGTTGGGACAGCCATGTGCGCACAGAGCCCTAGTTTTCAAAAGATGGCTGACTTTGGGGAGAACCATAGGCTCTGACTTTGAGCTTTGACTATACCACTCCAACTCTAGGATCTTACACAGATCTCTTCTGTTTGAGGGCTTTGTCTCCTCCCTGCCATGTAAAAGTGGGATAATAATACCATTTTCCAGGGTCTGTGTCAGGAATGAATAGTGGTGTTTGGTGAAGGTCCTGCAGAGTGTAGTGGCCTGGTGCTCAGGAAATGGCAACAGCTCTGAGTATCGTGATGAATGAAAAATTCTGGCCTCAGATCCTGTAAATCAAAGTACCCTAATTCCTTAAATCACCCACGTCTCTGAAGACCAATAAATACTCTGGATTGCGTATTACATGGAGAATGTGGGTGAACTAATTGCATCCAGGCAAGGGGGTGACTTGCTTGAGATTGAGTCAAAAGGAATTTCCTGGGTTTGTGACGTAAGGGAAGCCCACAGCCACGGTGGTGGTCAGAGTAGTCAGGAACTGAAACCCCAGGTGCCAGGATCAAGAGGAGTGATTACAAGTGGCTGTAAAAGTGATGGAGGGAGGGGGTGATGGACCGAGTCCAACTGGACATCTACACTGTGATCTGCGTTCAGTTTCCTTCCTTTAATGGCTGAAAAATTTAGAGGTCAGTGCTCCTTCCTCCCCCAGCCAAGAACAGTTTCATTTTTCGCTTTAGTTCTGTCCACCCTATCTTTTCTTGCCTCTATTTGCCAATTTATTCAATAAATACTTGTTTCACTTCTACTATGTACCAGGTCCTGAAGATGCAATAGTAAAACACACATATACACACATATAAAATGTACACACGCACACACATATATATACACACATGTGTTCTCCAGTCCCTCCCTTTGCACAGTTTATGTTCTAGTTGAAGAAAATAGAAGATTTCTTTTAAAAAGTGTTTAGTAAAAGAGTTTGTTCTGTTAGGACTGTTGTGTGTTTTTCTTTTTTGTTTGTTTGTTTTTGACTCTGCTATTTAGGGAGTTGACTGTTTCATTTCTTCCTCCTTAACCCATCTTCTGATCCTCTTCTCTAGGATATGCTAAACTCCCAGTCTTTAGTCTGTAGACTTGGGGCTTTGGGTGTGTATAGATCAGATCACCTTCTTTGTGTGTATAGATTCTTGGTCAGTCTCTCTCTCTCTCTTCCTCTCCTCTCCTCTCCCTCTCCCCTCCTGGAAGATAGTAATCTAACTCCAACATCCATGATACAATGACTTGCCAAGTGCTCTATTTCTGGCTACAGTTACTAAGGAATTGTAAGAAGGCACTGGAAAATGGCACTTGGCCTCTGCTTAGCTTTTATTCAGATTGGCTGTTTTCCAAGCCCCAGAAGATCAATGATGCATGTAGTGCAAAAGGGCAGCTGCAGGGTCAGGGCATATTTATTGCTTGCTGGGGCATGTTATTGACCAATAAGAAGTTAAACAGTGCCTGGCTATACCGGTTAAGATGTTGCTTCTGAGCCGGGAAGACAAGAGATCACATCAGGCCACTTCTGTTTACACGGACAGGTGTGCAAATGGACTCGATGCCTGTAGTGCTAGGCATTCCTGTGTCTACTAGAATTTTAGCTTGTTTGGTCCTGGTAGAAAGAACACATTCATGATGCTGAGCCTTTTTGGACCCAGTTATCCTCAAGGTGGATAGGGACTGATCACTTTGAAACCTCTGTTGGGACACCCAGGCTCTCTGCAGGTACCAGTTCATGTTTCCTGATGCTGAGCTACCTCTTCTGTCCTTCTGTCTGTCCCTATGTGTTTATCCATCTATCTGACATCTATTTGTGTATCATCTATCTATATCTCTATCACTTCTGTGACACTTCTATCATCTATCTTTATACTTTACAAACCTATTTATAATTTTCTCTCTTTTGAAACTGTCTTTTGGCATTGAATGAGGGACAGACAGGAGATTCTGGTAACTGATAAATACAAACATACTTTGCATGTGCTTAGATGCATAAGGAACTCCAGAGGTGCTTTATTCAGGAAAAAAAAATCCAACTCTGTTTTTATACACACACACACACATATATGCACACACTATATATGTATTAAAGAAATATGTAGTGAAAATCTCCTTTTAGCTTTATGTTCTTTCTGAAGCTCAGTGCTGGGGTTTGTGTTCTGGCTGTGAAAAAAAAATTTTTATGAAATTTATAAAGAATATTTCTTCTCCTTTTTCTTCCTAGATGTCAAAAGTACTATTTGGGTGAAGTATTGACTGAGGAAGGAGAGGCTGGAGCAAGGAAAACAGCAAGAATCCAGATTAGAAGGCCCTAAAGAGTAACAGCTAGTGTTCCCCTGTCTCCCCACCCTGTCATGAAATAGTTGTTTCACTTTGGTTCTTTGAACAAAATAATATTGAGGATTAGGCTTGTGTGAGCCTCACAACATTTGAGACTCCTGTGTTTTTCTAACCACCTGCCTTAGAGTGAAACATTTTAGCATGTTAAGGATGTGTTTTGCGTGTAGAAGAGTTAATCAGTAAATGGCATTAGAAGTACAAGAGTATCTAAAACTAAAGCACAGATATATTTTGGATTCTGTTGTTTAATCACGTTTGATGAATCTGCAAGAATGGTAAGTAGTGTGTATCTGAATTAAGAAGGGTTGTTGGGGTGGGGGTGCCTGCCCCCTGTTGTGCAGCTCTCATCTTTATGTGATCGACATGTAGGAGTTAAATTGTGGAGCATCTCCTATCAATTAGACTTCGCTGGTGGCTCAGATGGTGAAGAATCCACCTGCGATGCAGGAGACCTGGGTTGGATCCCTGGTTTGGGAAGATCCCCTGGAGAAGGGAAAGGCTACTTAATCCAGTATTCTGGCCTGGAGAATTCCATGGACTGTATAGTCTGTGGGGTCGCAAAGAGTCAGACATGACTGACTTTCACTTTCACTTTCCTAATAATTTATCCAGAATCATCCCTCTTATAACTGCGAATCAGATATTGACTTGTTTGGTGGTTGAGCCTGATTTGACTATATTTTCAGTGTTTCAGGTTGTGGGAACCGTTTTGTGCAGAATCTGGTTGTTTTCAGTGCTAGAGTTTGGGGTTTCATTGTGTACCAGTAATTCTGGGAAACACTAAAGTAGACCAACCAACTTTTAAAATGATGGTACTGTTTGATTACTGTTGACTTTTCACAGTCTCCTTTAAAATCTGTGTGGCGGCCTCTCCTTCTGGAATTTCGGAAAGGTTGAGGAGGAAGTGAATGGCTATTTCCCCCAGACCTGCTATGTCCCGGGCATTGTCTTATATGAGACAGACATGCCCTTCTTTCGAAAGGTAAGGAAGCCTTGGGCCTTTACCTTTGTTTTACAAGTGAAGAGAGAGGTGAGCAGATAAGGGCAGGGCCACCCAGTTAGGGAGGAGTGGAGCTGGGACCCTAACATTGTGCTTGACTTCTGTGCCTATAATCTTTCTGCTTCCGTTTCTTGAAAATGGGCTCATTCGGACTCCTTTGGGGTTTCACCACTTGGCCTTTTGGTAAGAAGGGCCTGGAAGCCCTCACCCATGTTCAGCTGTCTCGTATCTGTGTGAAGGGCATGGAGCGCTTGCATATTTGTTGTTTTTGTTTGCAGGATCAGCCTCATTCTACCAACAGGAATAAACTCCCTCCCTAAAAATGCCGGATTTACCATATGCATGAATGGCAATGGATTCTTGCTCTCAAAGTACATGTTTGCAGAAGCACAGGAGTGCCAGTCACAAGAGGAGGCTATGGGGAGGGGCTGCGGAGGCAGGATGATGTCACTGGTGAGGCAGGGTCCTGCAAGCTCTTTGGAGAGCAGAGGCGAGCCCTGGTGAAACAGAGCATTGTATTAAAGCACAGGCCAACGAGGTGGGAGACGGAGAGTGACAAACACCCATCTCGGCCAACAGTTGCTTATTAGCTTGTTAAGAGAATGGCTTATTATTTCTTTTCAAGAGCTATATGAGGAGGCCAAACTCAGAAATAATCAAGAGTGAGCTTTACCCAGCAGGGCATCTCAGGACAGCAGTGTGTGTGTCATTTGAACTGCCTTCTGGAATAATTCCACCTTGACAGTGTGCAAAATGGCCTGGGAAAGGCTTGGAGAGGGAAACTGAGGCAGGAGGTGAGATTCCGTACAACTTGGGGAGGCTCACTGATGAGAGCCTACATTTTAGGGATTTCCTTGCGTGGAAGGAGGAGAATAGCTGTTAACTGAATTTAAAAAATTTTAAGTTTGGGTCTTGAGGATCGCTATGTGAGGAAGGCCTAAGTTTTACTGTGGAAAAGAGCTGAACGAGTATAGAACTGTGGGTTAAATGGTACTTCCTGCACATTTTGTTTTGTGACCTTGGATCCCATGTGATCACACAAGCCACTAAGAATGTCAGGGAAATAGCATCAGGCTGGGATGGCCATATTCACAGATTGGCCAGTGTGTGGGTTTGGGTGAAAACCTGAGCTCCTGATCTTGTTACCTGTCAGCGTTCTCACCTGATCCTCAGGTTGTGTGCTCTGCTTCTCTAATCTCTGGTAAAAACAATCTGGACAGTTGATGAATCCAGTGACCTTCCAAGCAAACAATTTTTCTTTTTATAAACTTGGCACCTGAAGGAAATGGGTTTTGTAATTTTGTGGCTTCATCTGCATTGGGATATTAATGGAACAGAAATTGTGCTTATTAACTTATAAAAAATAATCAGAATAATCTAATCTGAGCTAATGCTTTCAGACAAAGGCCAGAATAGGCTGTTTACTGTTCTCTGCCTCTACCAAATGATAGAAAACATGTATATCAGTTCAGCCAGTTGATTTGCTTTAATTGTTCTTGATCGCTTTCCCAAAGCAATTTCTGTTTGAGGTAATGGCATTAACCCCTTGTCTTTTAGTCAGTTTTAAGGGGTTGCCTCACTATGGCTCAGACCCTTAACTGGAAAAATTTATCAACCTTGACCTATATTAATGAATATGGCTTTATTGTATCTGTGCATTTATAGTAAATTGCAAAACTTTCTCGAACAAAAGTAGGGGTGGAAACCTACATACATATCTTTCAGTGTATCCTGTGTTGCTCAGTTGTGTCTGACTCTCTGCAACCCATGGACTACTCTGTCCACAGGATTCTTAAGGCAAAAATATTGGAGTCAGCTGCCATTTCCTTCTCCAGGGGATCTTCCCAACCTAGGGGTCAAACCTGGGTCTCTGCATTGCAGGCAGACTCTTTACCATCTGAGCTACCAGGGAAGCCTTCAGTGTATCCTAGTTGGTCATATTGGGAGGAAAATTAGCCCTTCCCATGGTGACTTGAAAGGAAAAAAAAGCGGGGTGGGGGGTGGGGGAGTGGCCACTATACATACCAGGAAGGGCCAGTGCCTAAATCCAGGCTGTAACTTGGAGAGCCAATTGAAGGCATTTCACCTTCTCTCTCAGTGTGTGCAAGAGCAGGATAAGACCACAGAGAAGTGTTCCACAGTGCAACTGGTGTTCTCCTGGTCTGCAGCCAGAAGAGGTACTGGTGGAAATTTTAGCTGCTTCTCGTATAAAATGTTAACTGCTCTGCTCAGCACAAGCTGAGAGTCAGTGACAGGTACTGAGTGTTCAGTTGTGTTACAATAAGTCATTTCCATAATGACTGTTGGCTCCTTACCTGTTACTCTCTGCTTCCCCCTTTACAATTCTGCATTAAGGAATGTAGGTGTAATGGAGTTTTGCGAAGGGTCTCAGAAGTTCTAATAAGAAAGACTGTTCTTCCAGTTACTATGACTGCATCACAAATGACTCCAAAATTTACTGGCATAAACAGCCGTTTATTATGCTGACAGATTCTGTGGGTCAAGCATTAAGACAAGGCAGAGCAGAGATGACTTGTCTTTGTTTTTTGATGTATGGGGCCTCAGCTGAAGAGCTCAAATGCTGGGGCTGGAATCTGAAACAATGCTGTCTAAGAGAACTCCCCACGGTGATACAAAGATTCTGTATCTGCACTGTCCAATATAGCAGTCACTAGCCACTCACCACTGTCGAGCACCCGAAATATGGCGAGTGCAATATGGAATTAAACTTTTTATTTAGTTAATTTGGATATAAATAGCTGCTAGTGGCTGGCTTGTGGCTACCATATTGGACAGTACAAATCTAAAGACTTGTTTTCATAGCTAGGTATAGATACGTACTATCCAATATGGTAGCCATGAGCCACTAGTTAAAATTTAGTTGGGCCTGTTTCCAATGGAATAGCTCTTTGTGACTGCTCCTTGTGGCCTGCTCTTCCTCATCACATGGCAGCTGGGTTCCAAGGGTGAGGTTCTTGAGAGGAGCCAAGGAACTGACCTACCACTGGAGTGGACAGTGTTGCTTCCACCATATTATATTCATCGAGGCACTTACAAAGTCCCATCCCATTCAAGAGGAGGGGCAAAAGACTTAATTTATTGATGACAAGTGGTAAGCTTCTGGCAGAGCGTTGGGACTGGAAACATTGCTGTAGTTATTTCTCGAAAGTGTCGTTCTGCCACTGGTGCTCTGGGTACCCAGTCTGTTCACTCATTTATTCATGCAGCAGACTTTGAGCACTTACCCTGTTACCTGCATTACATGTTTTAGGGGGAATAGCAATTGAAAGTAGTGAAGCTTATAACAGAGTGGACAGGGTGAGTGGGGAAGGCACTCAGGTATTTCCAAGGCAGTGTGAAATGTGCCGTGATAATATGTAGAAAGTAGAGACGATTTGTTGAGACACATAGGAGTCTGTTTGAAGAAGCCACATGGAAACTGTATTTTAAAGTCATTCGAGGGACTTCCCTGGTGGTCCAGTGGTTAAGACTGCATGCTTCCACTACAGGCGGGTGTGGGTTCAATCCCAGGTTGGGGAAATAAAATCCCACATGCCATGCAATGTGGGCCCCCCCCCAAAAAAAAATTATGCCAGACTGACTAAGGAGTGTGCCAGAGAGGGACCAGTAATTTAGGCAAAAGGACAAGCTTATTGAGAATCAGGCAAAAAGCTAGGCTTTTCCTAGAGATGTCTCAACAGTGAGAGCTTGGTCAAGAAGGAAGACTGTAGAGTTGCCCTGCCAACCACATCCTTCACTTCCCTTGTGTGTGTCCCCATCCACACTCTGTATATTGAGAACCAGCTGCACACCCAGTGGGTCACCAAACCGGAAAAATCCATAGCCCACGGGGATATCATTGATGAATTACCAACAAGTTGCCTGTCAGCAGGAAACATGGATTGGATTAGAGAGTCCTCATACCATGCCAGCTTTTCTAAAGAAGTTCTGGCTCTGAGAGAGAGGAACAAAGATGCCTGAACACATGGTCAGCATTGAAAGCAAATATTGATTGGCCCCTGCTGGGGGAGCCGAGCTAGAATGGGCTAGAGTCTGATGTTAGAAATACTGGGGCGTGGAAAACTATTAATTGTGCTGATTGACCAAAATAAAAGCTCCACCTATTTTTAAGATCTCAAAAATGAGGGGGAGATATTTGAGTGGGTGGAAGGGCAAAAGGGGTGGTTAGAACCGAAGCCCTGGGCAAAGGCACTTTCTCTGAGTTGGCCTCTGTTACTCTGGCCACAGGTCCTGGATATCCTTTTCTATCTCGTGTTCTGCATGGTGATTCTGTGGACCTGAGTGTGTTCCTTAACGCGGTGCAGAATTCACTTAATTGAGTATGAATGTCCAAACAGCTGATGTTCAGTGGTGTTCAGATTTGGGATTCAGACCGTCTGCTGGGTGTTATTAAACTGGTAGAAAAATGCTCTGGCTGTATCAGATTGCATCTGACTGTCGACTGGGTTAGAAATATCTCCGTTCACTAGCAGATGTACGAAACACTGGAAAGTGAGCCTTTTCTTTAGCAGATTAGACTAGCCAGCTCCATGGATCCAGATTGACTAAAATAGCTTGTTGCTCCAGGGATAAGGCTAGCTGGGCTCAGTTCATTCCTTTAAAGTCTGATCTTGAGTTTTTTAATTGAAGATTTTCAAAACCTGCTCCTTTACTTTGAAACCTATCCTGTGTTTGTCTTCTAGAGTAGCATTCTCCAGTAGAACTTTCTGCAATGAAAATGGTCTAAATGTGCATGGTAACCATTAGCCACATGCGGATATGGAGTACTTGAAATGTGGTTAGTGCAACTGAGGAGCTCAGTTTTAAATTTTATTTAGTTTAAGTGTAAACAGCTACATGGGGCTAGCGGCCACCCCAATAGGTAACACAATCATGGGTGTCTGTTTTTAGAAATGGTATTTGCTGCTGTGATCATGAAAGCTTTGCTAAGTTTCTAGTTTTTAAAAAATAATTTTATTTATTTATTTTTGGCTGTGCTGGGTCTTTGTTGCGTCTCGGGCCTTCTCTAGCTGTGGAGCATGGGGGCTACTCTCTAGTCGCAGCACCCGGGTTTCTCATTGCGGTGGCTTCTCGTTGCGGAGCACGGACTCTAGGGCATGCAGGCTTCAGCAGCTGTCGCACGTAGGCTCAGTAGTTGTGGCTCCTGGACTCTAGAGCCCAGGCTCAGTGGTTGTGGTGCACAGGCTTAGTTGCTCCAAGACATCTGGGCTCTTCCCAGGTCATGGATTGGACCCATGTCTCCTGCATTGGCAGGTGGATTCTTTACCACTGAGCCATGGGAAGTCTGACTTTCTAGTTTTTGAGCAGTATCTTAAATCATGAGTCCAGTCTTTCCTCTAGCAGCAATCTGTGGAAAGAAGCATCAGCTGAGGTGGGTGGGTGGTCATTAGCAGATGGAAGGCTTGGGATGAGGATGGAAGTTTAAAAGGGTCACTGAGTCAGTCACGACACTCATTTTCCCTCTGGCTTCTCTGAGAGAGAACCAGGGTATTGCTAGTGGATTCAGTAGCCAAAGAAATTTGGGGAAAGCCAGGTTAATTGCAATCACACAGGTTCTTTCTCAGCCTTAAATATGCTAATATGGATTGTGAATTTCCAGATCAGGTTTCAGGGCCAGTATATTTGATCCCCTTTTCTCTTTCTGGTGTTTTCTGTGAAATGCTTTGGGAAATGATGGTTTAAGCCATGACACTTTCTGCCACGAGAGCTGATAAACTTAGTGTCTGTTACAGGCAGTGAGGGCTTCCCAGGTGGCACTAGTGGTAAAGAACCCACCTGACAATGCAGGAGATGTAAGAGACGTGGTTTTGACCCCAGGGTGAGAAAGATCCCCAGAGGAGGGCATAGCAACCCGCTCCCGTATTCTTGCCTGGAGAATACCATGGACAGAGGAGCCTGGTGGGCTATGGTCCATAGAGTCACCAAGAGTCAGACATGACTGAAGTGACTTAGCATGCACTCACAGGCAGTGAATCTATCCATCCCTCTTTAGGATTTCTGCAGAGAGCTGGATTCTGCATTTGTGCTGTGAGTCTGGTCGTTCAGTCATTCCTTCGCTGTGTGTGCATTGTCCGTTAGCTCAAGTCTGGAAATATCTGGGCTGGGCTGGCTAGATTGCACGCCCTACAGGCCAAAGGCTCAGGTGTCTGCTGCGGATAATTTCAACTTCTTGAGCCCTGGGTTTTAACAGCTAGCACCACAGGCCTGAGTGTAGCTTTTTCTTTTCTTTCCTAGAAAAGGGTGAGACTTTTTAACCCTCACATTACTGAGCCCTTGCTGCTGACTTTCTGAGTGGTCAGGATTAGTTCTTGTAGTTGGAGAAATGCTGGTGCTTCCTGTTTCAGTAATTATTCTCTTTGCTCTCTCCTTGTATAGACTTGCATATGAATGCATACATACTTCTCTCTATTTTTTTTTAATAACTTGATCAGCCTGCAGCAGACAAATCCAGCAGATCATAGCACCCTATTTATTTAATCATGTGAGTTACTAAAGGAAGGAAAAGGCAGGAAGTATGAAAATGAAAGAGAAATATTTTCTCCCCTTCCTCTTTTGCCTCCCTCTCTCTTTAAAAAATTGTCCACCAAGTTATCTGCAGAAAACATCTGTCTCCCCAAGAATAAATGCAATTTTGTTTCTGATCTCGGCAGGTCCCCCTCTGGTTGGAGGGAAGAGTTTTTGCCATGTGACAGAAGTGAAATCAGCAAGATGCTGTCTGTTGGGAAGTTGAAACACTGAGCTTTATGAGATGGCAGTCCAGTGGGAAGAAGTGGTGTTTTTCTGCTTGACAGCAGCACCGTGGTGGGATAAAGAATTCTGGGAAGAAGAGGTTCACAGATCACCAGGTCTACAGATGTCTGTCCCCTTGTCCTTCCAGGCTCACTGTTGTGGCAGTCCCACCACCTTGGAGTGAGGACCATCTCTGCTTCCTCTGTGTTAGTGGTTCTCTGGCTTGTACTGATGATCTTGTCAGGAGACAAAGGGTCTGCAGCATAGGTGACTGAAGAGTGTCATCTATAGCCCTGCAGGGAATAGGATGCTCCGAAGGCCTGAGGAGAAATGCATGGTTAGTGCGTGAAGCCTGGAAGCCTCCTCTTTGTTAAAAAGATTCATGGGTGTCTGAAGAGTGACATCATGAAGGCCAGGGGAAGATTTGGGGTCAAGCCTTTGTAGTCTATATCCATCTACTGAAAACAATTTTTTTTTTTTTTTTTTTTTGAGTTAGCAGAAAAGGGGAGGTCTCACTGGGGCTGATTTGAACCAATATTTGCTCTCCCTAATTATGTAGCCAGAGCAGCTCTCCTGAGTGTTTAATGCACACCTTCGTATTGACAATAGCATAAGGAAGAGTTTATCACGTGTTTGGGAGGCTTGTGAAGGTGGGGCAGTGATTCTTCTTTGCACTTCCATAAGACTTTCCTTCCTGGGAGACCTCAGCAAGGTTTACCTTAGCCGCTGATCACGGAGCAAAGTGAGGAGACGAAACTCCAGAGAAGGGTGGAGCCACTCGGGGCAGCCACCAACATGTTTTATAGGTGAGACACTTGTCTTGGCCAAAAGTTTTGTGCCAGCCACCATCCTTTCTTTCTGAGTAGGAGTAACAAGCAAGTCAGAGCTTACAGCTTCTTCCTGTTAATGGGTCTGTGAGTGTCATGTCAGTAGGGTGGTGGGCAGGCTGGGCTATTGACCCTGATGGTGGTCTTCTGGCTCAGTCCCTCCTCTGTGATGGGCCAGACCATCTCTTTATTAGACTCAAGATTTAGTGAGTGTTACTAAGAGAATACTTGAAGAACTTGTCTGCATGTTGAAGACACTGGGGTCTAGGGTAACTGAGTTCGAAACCTTCCTTCATCCTGTATTTGGACTTGGGGAAGATTGTTTTACTTCTTGGTGCCTTGGTTTTGCCATCTGTAAAGTAGGCATAATAAACACTATTCACACATGCTTGGACTGACTTTTAGAGAATGTACAAGTCTAGCTCTAGAGCTGGGGTGGATGCTTGTGTTGGAGCTGCTGCTGCTGCTGCTGCTGCTAAGTCACTTCAGTCGTGTCCAACTCTGTGCGACTCCAGAGACGGAAGCCCACCAGGCTCCCCCGTCCCTGGGATTCTCCAGGCAAGAACACTGGAGTGGGTTGCCATTTCCTTCTCCAGTGCATGAAAGTGAAAAAGTCGCTCAGTCGTGTCCAACTCTCAGCGACCCCATGGACTGCAGCCTACCAGGCTCCTCCATCCATGGGATTTTCCAGGCAAGAGTACTGGATTGGGGTGCCATTGCCTTCTCCATGTGTTGGAGCAGTGGATATTAATTCTGACAACACCTGTAGAGCCTTTCAACACCTGAGGGCCAGCTTCATTTTGCAGGTTGGATAACATTGGCTTCTAAAATCATTTCCTGAAATTTTTCTCCGTGCCATTCATTGCATCCAGAACAACTCAAACTGGTTCACTCAGGAGTCATGGTCTCCCCACAAAATTAGAGAAAAAAGGGGGGTTGTGACTAATACAAGGAAAGCGATGAATACTTTGCTATACACCTGAAACTAACACAAAATTTCAGTCAATTATGCATGTGTGCATGCTCCATTGTGGTCGACTCTTTGTGACCCCATGGACTGTAGCCCACCCGTACCCTCTGTCCATGGAATTTTCCAGGCAAGAATACCGGAGTGGGCTGTCATTCCCTACTCCAGGGGATCTTCCCTACCCAGGGATCGAATCTGCATCTCCTGTTCAATGGGTGGATTCTTTACCACTGGGCCACCTGGGAAGCCCATTGATCAACTATACAACAACATAAAATAAAAACATTTTTTAAAAGTTCTTTCAAAAACAAAAAAAGGGAAGGCAATGAAGCACGTGAATATGGCCAAGATTTCTAGGATAGTAGTTCCCAGCTTTCTCAGCACCTGAGACTGGTTTCATGAGAGAAATTTTTCCGTGGACCAGGGGGATGGTTTCGGGATGATTCAGGGGCGTTACATTTATTGTGCACTTTATTTCTCATCTTATGCTACCATTGATCTGACAGAAGGTTCTGGTCCCCGGCTTGGAGATTTCTCATCTTATGCTACCATTGATCTGACAGGAGGTTCTGGTCCCTGGCTTGGAGGTCAGGGACCCTGCTCTAGGAAATCAGGTTGTGGGCAGTGAAGATACGAGTGGAACCTCTCTCCTCCAGAACTGGGTCTGTAGACCTAACTCCCTATTGGGAACTAGCTGCTGGAATTGCTGCCATGACTTCTGAGCCTTTTGCTGTCGGGGAAAGCATATATTTAGGTGAAGATGTATAACACTCACTTTCTGGGAGGCTGGAATGTATCAAGATGTCTCCTCTGCTGAGGAGTCTGCTTTTCCTGCTCCAACTGTTTTGGTTAAATCTGGTTCTGTGGATGCTGTGCCCAGCCGTCAGGCAGTCTCAGTTCTCTGGAATTTGTTTAAAATAAAGTCAGTTGTTTCTTACCTGTTGTCTTGAAACAGAATTGTTCTGGTCTTCATTGTTACCATCTCCAAGGTCAGGAAAGGATATCGTTCTCTACAGAGAGACCGGGAGACTCCACTTGGTTTCCAAGGGTCCTTTGATTTAATTTCCCCCTGTGTGCATGCATTTGATTTGTAACATCATTGGTGTCACGTGAGCCTTGGAGATGGGAAAACATTGGCCATCCTCTGGCAGGGCATGGCATCTCTGGTTCTTGGGCATTGACTTCAGAGGTGGGTGGGTTATGTCGCCCAGATTGCTGACTGGTGATGCTGGTAGCTGACTTCCTGTCCTGGACTTTGTCGAGTGGTTGAGTGGGTGACTTGGGGGTTTGTTAAGTAATACTCAACAGGGCTTCTTTAAGTGGTACTTCCACACAAGAGGAATCGTCACCACACAGAATGGGCTTTGGAGCTGGCCGGTTCAAAAGAACTATTGAATTTGTGTCAGGCTCTGTTCTGAGGCCTGGGGCCTCAGGGATGAACTGGACTGAGCCGGTTCTTTGTTCTCTAGGAGTGTATAGTCTGGAGGCGGGTGGGCAGATGGATAGCAAACGTGGAAGCCAAAATAAACAAAGATAAACAGATAAGACTGGAGAGGAAAGTGGAAGCAGGGAGACCCTCACGAGGCTTTTGATATTCTCCAGGCCTTAGTAATGCTATTTGGAGTGAGATGAAGCCAGGGGAGATGGGATCTTCATCTATAGTTTGGCGGAGAATCCATCAGAACCTGCCAGGTCTTGCCTCTGCTGTGGTTTGGTATTTAACTTCTCTGTAAAACCTTCCTTTTCTTCTTCTGTAGAAGGGAGGTCATAGCAAATGCACTTCACAGAGTTGTCCTGGTTAAAAATGCATGTTTGTTTTTCATGGTGAATGAAGGGGTGATATGAGAACAGGTACCTCTTGGTTTTCAAGGGGGCGCCCTGTCCTGTCTTGGGATGTCCACTTGTCCCTGCTGCCACCTCTTCAGGGACTGCTCCTGACTCTGGGAGTTGGGGGGCCTGAAGTGAGCAGCCGGGGGTGGGGAGGAGGGCAGCCCGGGGCCTGCCCTGGTGTCCCTCTGTCTGGTCAGTCCTGCCTTCTCCCACTGCTGATAGTTCCCGCCATCTTCTCTGATGCACAGTGCTTCCCCAAGAGCAGTGGGTACCCAGGTGTGGTCTGAGTCCCTTGGTGACAGAACCATATGGAATCTTTGTTAGACGGCAGACTCCTGGCTCCCCCGCAAATCTCCTGCATCAGAATCCCCAGGGCTGGGCTCCAGAATCCACATTTACTGATGGGCTCTCTATGCTAGCCTCATACACTCTAAATCTTGACACTCTCTCATTCTGAAAATTTGATTTTGGCCTTGGAGTCATGCTGCTGCTGCTGCTAAGTTGCTTCAGGTCGTGTCCAACTCTATGCGACCCCATAGATGGCAGCCTACCAGGCTCCTCCGTCCCTGGGATTCTCCAGGCAAGAACTCTGGAGTGGGTTGCCATTTCCTTCTCCAATACATGAAAGTGAAAAGTGAAAGTGAAGTCGTTCAGCCATGTCTGACTCTTCAAGACCCCATGGACTGCAGCCTACCAGGCTCCTCCATCCAAGGGAGTTTCCAGGCAAGAGTACTGGAGTAGGTTGCCATTGCCTTCTCTGCCCTGGAGTCATAAAGGTAGCTAATATTTGTTGTAGGTTTATTATATTTTACATGCAATAACCATGTCATAGATCCTAGTTATCTGCTTGTCTTATCAGTGAATAAAATGTGTTCAGTTCAGTTGCTCAGTCGTGTCTGACTCTTTGCAACCCCATTGACTGCAGCACATCAGGCTTCCCTATCCTTCACGACCTCCCAGAATTTGCTTAAACTCATGTCCACTGAGTCGATGATGGCATCCAATCATCTCATCTTCTGTCATCTGCTTCTCCTCTTCCCTTCAGTCTTTCCCAGCATCAGGGTCTTTTCCAGTAAGTCAGTTCTTCACATCAGGTGGCCGAAGTACTGGAGGTTCAGTTTCAGCATGAGTCCTTCCAATGAATATTCAGGACTGATTTCCTTTAGGATGGACTGGTTTGATCTCCTTACAGCCCAAAGGATTCTCAAGAGTCTTCTCCAACACCACTGTTCAAAAGCATCAATTCTTCAGTGCTCAGCTTTCATAATAAACTGAGGAGATAGAAGATTTAAACAGTTTGTTCAAATATTGATGAAAGAGCCAATATCTAAACCCATATCCCAGCTCTTGTCCTTCCCCTCTTCTTTTTCATCTCCCTTATGTAGTGATATTACGTGAATCAATCTTCTTAGTTTAAAATGAGGCCTGGGTGACCTCCTATTATGTAAAAAGTAGAAAGTTAAATGTGGAATGTTTTAAAATTGAGCTTTAACTTACATTAAAGCCTGAGATTTGGCTCAGAGTTTGACCTAAGTGTCCACCCTGATGACATTATTTTAAGGAAGGTTCCCTTTTGTTACTTTGGTAAATCAGACCCTGTGGTGTGGCCCTGCATCTCGTATAAATCTTTTACCTGCTGCATGAAATGCTTGTGCTGATGGGCCAGCACCTGAAACAGCTTCTGCTAAAGGGCCAGCACCTGGGCAGGTTGATGCCGTGGTTACCCTCCCCCACCCCCGCCCAGCTTCCTGGGAGGCTGTGTAAAGAGACCAAGAAGCTGGGTTTTCCCCTTGTCTGGAGAGCACTGAAGGTACTTTTTCTTTTTTCTTCTTCGTGATTCCAAGTTAGTGTCTGAGAAAAGTTGGCCATCAAAATAGGACCAGCCCAAGCAGGCTTACAGATAAAAATCAATCATTCCATGCATAGTATTTTCTGACCTCAGATTCCTATTGCTTCCAACGCTAGGGAAGCAACGACCTCACACATGACTTAAGGTGGAAAGAGACTTTCACTATGTATAAACTTTACGTCTCTTGCTGCTGCTGCTGCTAAGTTGCTTCAGTCGTGTCTGACTCTCTGCGACCCCATAGACGGCAGCCCACCAGGCTCCGCAGTCCCTGGGATTCTCCAGGCAAGAACACTGGAGTGGGTTGCCATTTCCTTCTCTATTACGTCTCTTAGAGAATATTATTTAGAAAAGGATAGGTGAAGGAGGTCATGACTAACATTTTATCCTTGCATCTCACATTCTGAAATCTTTAAAGTGTTTTTTTGTGCCCCCAAGCTGGCTCAAAATTGCATTTCTGAAAGCAGTTTTGTTGGTTTTAGCTTTACTTGAGTTGTGAGCACTTTGAAAATCCAAAGCCTAATCTTTAAGAAAAAGTACTTTAAAAATATAATGGTCTTGCATGCTGAATATTTGCAAGTTTGGTTTGTTTGTGACAACTTCAAGATTTACGACTAATTATCCCATTAACCATTTGCCAAATGTTTCTGAGTCGTTGGGATGCATTTTACCAGCTGTTCATAATAAGAATTTGTGAAGCTTTCTGGCCAGTTTTCAGAAAACAAGCCTATGATCAATGTTTATCTTTCTCTGAAACTAGGATCTCATCGTTAGAGTTTCCTCTCCGCTGATCGAGTATTGAACACACAATAGTGGAGACTGGACTTCCACTGTGCCCTGAATTTGTGGGCTTTGGTCTTTATAAAGTCCTCAAGTTATTCTCCATAAAAGGAGAGGTAAAGACAAACATTTAAGATTGAATTTCAGTGCTTTTAAAAATCATTTTATTTACTTGGCCCTGCTGGATCTTTGTTGCTGCACCAGCTTTTTCTCTTGTTGGAGTGAGCAGGGCTGCTCTCTAGTTGCGGTCCATGCGCTTCTCATTATAATGGCTTCTCCTGCTTCGGAGCACAGGCTCTGGGGGCATGGTCTTCAGTAATTGCAGCTTGTGGGCTCCGTAGTTGCGGTTCTTAGACTCTAGAGCACAAGCTCAATATTGTGGTGCACAGGCTTAGCTTGTTCCACAGCACATGAGATCTTCCTCCACCAGTGATCAAACTTGTGTCTCCTGCTTTGGCAGGTGGCTTCTTTACCACTGAGTCACCAGGGAAGCCCAAGACAAGCATTTCTGAGGTGAGCCAGGGACATCAGAAAGTGTGCACTTTGTAGAAAAAAGGAGTGCAAGGCACAGAGAAAGACATTTCTAGGCTTTGTATCAAGGGCAGAAAGAGGAGACTTTGAACAAAGAGTGTGTGTGTGTGTGTGTGTGTGTGTGTGTGCGTGCACGCACATGCGTATGTGCCTAATTGTTGGGTTTGTTTTAAGCATCACAGAAAGACCTTGCCACCCTTTTATTCCTGCAACTGGTATAGGATATCGACTTTAATTAATGAGCTCCTTTTAAATTTTCACTTAGAATATTTAGGGTGACAAAGAGTCGTAAAGTGTTTAGTACCATCATGAAAAGAATAGCCTAACACTCAGGAGCCACCACTATCTTTTTTAAACGAGACAAGTCTCCTGTAGGTTTCTGGAAAAGAAGAAATCCCCAGTCCAGAGTCACTGAATTTAGAACACGACATCAAATTCTAGCATTCAAGCTAAGGAAGAATAGGCTGATTCCAATATAACTTATTCCAATATTATAGAAAAGTGATTTGTGAGTCGACTCTAACATTTGAGATTTCTTTCAATCATAAAAATCACAAATTAACTAAGGAGCCAACAATGGATGTCATCTCATGTGACATAAATTTTGACTTAAATAAAACAAATGTAATCAGTGTGGCTACACCCCCATTGCTTCATGTTTACATAGTTGAAAAAGTTAGAAAAGTAATTCACATGAACAGAGTTTCTATATTTTTTCAGCTAAAAGTTTTTCTCATCTTTTCCTTTAAATGACCTCTTAATTTTTTTCTCTCCATTTCGCTGAAGCTCCAGACTCCTTGTACCTTTAGAGCATCCAGAACATGTAGACACATGTGTGTTTTTCTCCTTTGGACTGTTTCGCCATACCAGAAACACTTTCTATTCCTGGGGTCTTATTTCTAGAGAGCTCCACAAATACAGAGATCTGCAAATAGTGTATGTACTGTGCCTGTGCTCAGTTCGGGGAAGTCTCCCTAATTTAGGCTCTGAATGACAAGGCGTTTACAGGCAAGGGCAGTGCTTACTAAGGCCTTCCTCCTGGTACCATGGGGGCGGGGGACTGAAATGGCACCTGTGTGTGTGCACAAGGAAAGGGGAATGTGTGTGTGGGGGGCGCATCTAAAGCAACACCTCAGCCCCCGCCGTCACCAGCCCTGCCTTATTTTTTCCCAACGACAGCTTGCGTATTGTCTGTCTTTCCTGTTGGAACTAAGGCTCCATAAAAGTAGGGTAGTTCTCTGTTTTGTGAATCCTCCTATCCCTAGCACCTAGACCAGGGCCTAGCACATAACAGGGGCTCCATCCTTCTATGGTGAATAATGGGTTTTGAGTTTTCCATTTCTCAATGATATGCTCTCTGAAAATTACAATAGGAAGGAAACCAGAGAAGACAGACAGACACCATATATGGGATAAAGATAGATCAATTCACAGTGTGGAGAACCAGGCCAGATGTGTCATCATGACTCAGAATACCTCCGCTTAAATATTGTTAGCTCTGAACAAAATAACGTTTGTGTAGCCTTTTATAGTAAACACACACGTACATTAAATCATTAGATTCCTCTAAAAGATCCTATTAAATGGTGCTAATTTTTTTTTTAAATGGCAACAGTGTTGACCTTGTTTGTAGTAGGACTGCGTCTGCTTTTATTTTTATTTTGAGAGAAAGCAGGGGTGTTACAGATGCCAGGAGATATTTAGAACC
This sequence comes from Bos indicus, assembly GCF_029378745.1. Taxonomy (NCBI): domain Eukaryota; kingdom Metazoa; phylum Chordata; class Mammalia; order Artiodactyla; family Bovidae; genus Bos; species Bos indicus. The sequence continues at coordinate 46,626,309 of NC_091773.1, forward strand.
CACATGTGCCATGGGATCGACTACTACTGAGTTTGCACGTGGACATTTGGAGTTTTCTGATACTTTTTTTTATTGTGATAGTCAAGTCTGATAGGCATTACTCCTTCCCTGCCCAGACTGGTATTACTTACCTAGAGAATAGAAAAGACAGACAGGCTTTGTTAGATGCCTTCAAGGAAACTACAAATCTTTATTGGATTGCACTCATGGGTAGTGGCATCTTAAAACTATGTTATTGGCTTCGTTGAAGTGTCAAGACCAGGAGAGTGGTGCTGACTGGGGAACAAATTTAAGTTTGCTTTTCTTTTTGTGAAAAGCATCCTTAATTTTGAGTAACTGGGGTTACGCAGAACTCTAACACAGCCCCCAAGATTTCCACACTCTGGTGTACACACATCTTATCCTAGTGATCTGATCAAACACTGATGGAGGTGCTGCTCTGAAAAGATTATTGCAGATGTAATTAAGGTCCTAAATAGTTGACCTTAAGATAGGGATATTATCTTGAGTGAATCTGACCTAATCAGACGAACCCTTAGCAAGGGACTGGACACTTCCTTAAGATAAGAGTCAAGCCATGAAAGGGATTCAACCTGCAGGAGCTTCTCCTTTGCAGGCTTTGAAGATGGGAGGTAGGCAGTGTGGGGAATGAGGCAAGAAATGGAAGTGGCCTGGCTGCTAGCGGCTGAAAGTGGCCCCTGACTGATGGCCAGCCAGGAACTGGGGACCTCAGTCCTTTAACCACAAGGAACTGAATTCTGCCACAGCCATCTGTGCATGGAAGCAGACCCGAGGCTGCAGATGAGAACATCACCTGACTACATCTGGCGAGACTGTGAGCAGAGAAAACATAGGCCAGGGCTGAACTCCTGACCTTCAGAACCACTTGTTCTTAAATTGGTTCTTTCAAGCCTTTGTGTTTAGAGTCGTTTATTATAGAAGCAATAGGAAGCTAATACAGAGGGAAATCTTATTCAGATTCAATCTGTAAAAAAACCCTAAACTTTTAAAAATGAAATGCAGTTTGCTTTTTGAAGGAAAATACTTCTTTTATGTCCATGTCACCAACATACACGACAGCCTATGGAATCAAGCTTAGGGTTGATTGCCTTGCTACGTTGGGTCCTGGCTAAATGAGTAGATTGAAAGTTTGGGTAATTAGTAATCAAATGTTTATAAATTAATGGGTAGCTCCAAAGTATGAGAGGAGCCCTAAAATAGTTTCCGCCAAATGCTTTATCTATTTTTGGAACAATCTTATTCATGCATTATCACTTGCTTAGCAATCCTTTCTTCATAGACAGTACAGAGATTTGTTTCCGCTCTCTTCCTCTCTGAAGACTGTAGTTACTGAATTAGAGTTGGAATTCATAGTTTTAAAAAAGATAAATAAAGTGCTTAAAGTTCCCAGTGCTCCTGGTTTCACATAAAGAGGGAGTCTTTGATGAAGATCACGATATCCACAGACATTTTCTATAAAGGCATATTTTAAAGTGGGTTTGGGCAAATGAGGACTCTTTCCTGAGATGTGAGTGAAGCATGTTTATGCAGGAGGAGATGTAAGTGCAGTCCGTGTGCTCCTGCAAGTGGCCCTTTTGAAAGGCAGCCCTGGATGCATTTGCAGGCTGGCTGTCTTTAGCATGAATGACAGCTCAGTCCTAGGAAAGCATACGCCTGCTCCCTGGGCCACCTCCGCCGCCGCCTTGCATGCTGCATGGGGCTGCCCTCCCGGCAGGAGAGTGTGTTTGTCCTGCCGGCCGAGGGGACTGCGGTTTGGCCTTTCTGTTTACAAGAGAGAGAGGAGAGCGGCCTGTGTCCTCCAGCTGCTGTGCAGTGTTGGAAACCCAGAGCGAAGTTTTCACTCAAGGACTTAGCCTGCAAAACACCCCCCGAACTAACAAACCTTCCTTAATGAAAGACCATCTGGGTTAAAACACAGCCCAGCGGGCCAGAACCCAGATGACAGGAAGACCGTAATGAGAATAGTTGTTGTTTAGCAAACTTTCCGAGTGGGATTTCCATGTTTTAAGTTGGCAGAGGGCCCGATGGTGGAAAACAGGAAACTGGAAAGCAGTGTGTGCGTTTCGTAGTGAAGACGGGAGCGGTGGGGTCAGTGTGCATTTTGGTTCAGACCCCCATCTCTGAAGGTCTCCCCCCAAAGTGAAATAGGTTCGGGATCTGGCTTGGTATGACCTAAAATATGGGGAGGGGTTCACTGTGTCTTGGGCTTCCCTGGTGGCTCAGAGGGTAAAGAATCTGCCTGCAGTGTAGGAAAACTGGATTCGATTCCTGGATCAGGAAGATCCCCTGGAGAAGGGAATAGCAACCCACTCCAATATTCTTGCCTGGAGAATTCCATGGACAGAGGAGCCTGGTGGGCTACAGTCCATGGGGTGGCAAAGAGTTGAACATGCCTGAGTGACTAACACTATTCACCATGTCCGAGGAATCAGGCTAGATTCTCAGTGGAACACTTGTGAAAAAACAAACCACTATCTCAGCTTTCATGGGAGCTTGTACTCTCCTGGGGGAGCTAGAAAATACCAGTGATTTTCAATTGGAGTTTAAGCATAGTAATTGGACCCTGTAACCTTCTCATTAGAAATTCTGCTGTGATACGGAAGAAACTCACCAGGTGTAGTGATACAGAAAGTGCTAGCAGCAGGCAGTGGGGGAAGTACAGTGACAGAAAAATGTGATTTTTTGGTGCCTCTTAGGAGAGGTGGCATCTAAGCAGAGTCAGGAATTCAGGATGAATCAGCTTATGAAGAGTCAGGGGAAGAATATTCCTGATGGGAGTAGTTAGGAAGCAAAACCTGAGTTAGGAAGGAGCTTGGGGTCATTGGAGACATCCAAGGAGGCTGGCATGGCTGGGACAGTGATCACTAGGAGGGTGTCACCAGGTGAGGGTGGGGAGGTAATCTGGGTTTGCTTGCACAAGGTCTTCAAGGAGGTTTTGTTTTAGTGTCAGTGTGCCAGGGAGCCACTGAAGGTTATATAGCAGGGGATGTATCCATGCTCTGTTGTGCACTGAGTAAAATCTCTGTTTGCTTTTTTGGAGAGTGGCTGGAAAGGAGCAGGGCTGGGCGGGAAAGCCAGTGTGGCAGCTCTTTCTGCCATCCAGGAGAGCAGTGACGGTGATGGGGAAGTGGGAAGTGATTGCAGAGGCAGCTGGCTTGGAGCAGGACTTGGGAATGGACTGCATCTTGAAAGCAAGGAATGGGGAGAGGGAAGGGGGGAAGGACCAGGATGACCCCCCGGTCATCCTTCCCTTTCCTCCTTTGCCCTGTCATTTTCCTCTAAATTACCATCACAGGAAAAATGAGAATGAGCCTGTGAGACAGTTGCTTTGCTCAGTCAAGGCCAGAAGCTAGTGACCTAGAATTCTGTGCAGAGTGCCTTGAAGCCTCTAGACAGTGGTACGGAATGTTGGCCCACCGTGAATTAATAATATACCTAAGCTATCCTAGACAGGAAACCAGTTATTTACACCACAGGGGTCTCTGCATTACAGCCTTGCTACCTTGTCCCTGGGATCTACAAGCTTCACACTGAAGACTGGTCCCAGGGCATCACTGAAAACACCTGCGTTAACCCATGGGGCTGGTGGGGCAGGGGAGGGGGGAAGGAGGGAAGTGCTGTGAAGCCATGAGACTTCCCTCGTGGCTCATCCAGTAAGCAGTCTGCCTGCAGTGCAGGACACCCTGGTTCGATCCCTGGGTTGGGAAGATCCCCTGGAGAAGGAAATGGCAACCCACTCCAGTATTCTTGCCTGGAAAATCCCTATGGACAGAGGAGCCTGGCAGACTACCGTTCATGGGGTTGCAAAGAGTTGAACAGGACTGAAACACTTTCAGACATAGAAAGAAACAATTTGGTTAAATGGGAATTTATTTTCTAGCCTTTGCATGTCACTCACGGAAGGTACAATAGTCCAGATAAATGTGATTTTATATGTATGTGTCCCCATGCCACTGTGTTCTGTTAGAGAGCTTTGGAAAGGTGAAGAGAGTCACTTTATCCATTCAAACGTAGAGATTAAAGATCAAAATCTGGAACATTCTGTGGTGGAGACTATGCATTTAGTGTTAACCATGTGTTGCCTGGTCTAGTTTTTAAACTGTGAAGGGGAGCTGTCTTTGTCCTGTTTCTGTTATTCGTTTTCTCATTATCTGTTTCCCAGGATGGTCTGAGGGCTTCCACTGGCTAGAGTACTTTCTCTCTCTCTCTTTTTAATATTCTTTAAGCAGCAGACTCAGTTCTAGAATGTTCAGAACTGCCTTATCTGCCTTATAGCTGCCCCCCCATGATCATAGAAATACGCCATTGTAATCAGTAATGAAGGCAGACATGGTGGATGGGGCTCACAGAGACTAAATGAGCCCATTTGGTTTTTAACCCGACATAGTCATGTCTTCCTCCTGGGCTGAGGGCCTGGGGGACAGTGGCAGGAGAGGGGAGGAAAGTCAGGTCTCTTGGAGTCGTTTTTAAAGGGTCCATGCTGAGGTCTGCTGGTTACCAGTGGGGGGACTAAGCGTAAGGCACCCGTCAGCCTTGGTCTTCTGCTTCATCATGTGGAACGTGGTAATAACCATGCTGGCCTGCTTCCCTCAGACTGGAGTGAGAAATCAGAGGAGAGGGGAAGTCAGATGTGAAGTGGCTGGGTCAGCTGCACAGCGCTCTGTCACCATCTGCGGATGGCAGTGTTATTTCCAGACCAGTCGTGGGAGTGTTGGGTAGACCCCAAACCAAACCCAGCCTTTCTAGAGTCTCTTTCCTGGTGTTAATCACTGCTTTGCTTTCAAACATGTTACCAGTGGGTCAGAACTAAAAGTGAATCATTGTAGCCACAACACATTTGAAGAAAGATGAACCTTTCTGGGGTGTCCTGGGAATGTTTAGTTTATCGTTCCTGTATATATCATCCAGAGGAGGAAATCTCCCCCTCGCCACACCACCACATCCTCGGACAGACACACAACCCAGCCAACCCAGTCTGTTTCTTTTCCCTCAGTAGTTTAGATAAATTGCGATTTTTCTTTGCAAGGAGAAACTTTGATAAGAAGTTATTTTTATATAGTTGAATGTGACCTCTAGATTCTCTTTTTGGGTCTTAGCATTTGCATTAAAATTCCAAAGAGGTGATGTACTGGCTGAAGGAAGCTGACAGATAGGGATGGGAAAAAGTCATTAAGTCATTACTCAGGTTTTATTTTGTAACTGCTTAGAATAAGTGTATGTGTAAAAGGTGAGCGTAATGATGTGGTTTTAGCTGGAGCCAGATGCGGTTGTTCAGAAACAAGTAAGCGAATGGTTGCCAGACATTGACATGTCACTGGGCCTCATGTATGGTTGTCCAAGCTGGCGGCGCTCGTCATGAAGTAAGGTATAATGTACCTCCACCTTTCATCAGCAGAGAGGCTCCAAACATCATGGGACAGAGTAGATACTGGGTATATATTCCATCTCCATCACCCAAACAGATACCCCTTTAAAGATCCTAGATACTGAGTTAAGGCAACTTCACTGTTAATTACTGTGTCAGGAATTCTTTTCCTTGAAACAAAACCATATCAGCTCTGTGTCCTCATTAACTCTTTAGTTAAGTGCCTGGATGATGTATAGCTCTCCTTAGGGAGCTCTTTGTTGAAGAAAGAAAACCTAGTGACTGGCTTCACTGTTTGGGTTCTTAAATTTGTCTTCTTTATTATGTATCTACCAGGCCACTGGTCCTGAATGTTGCAATGTTTACATGGATCTCAGACCCTCTCATCTGATCCTCCATGCAACCAAGGCCAGTCAGTGATTGACCCCAAAATTGAAGGACTGACCAGGGTTGCATTTCATGCAAAGACTGTTTTGCCTTCTATCCTCTATGTTCCTTGCTCCTTCTATATGTTTTCTTGGTATCAGGTTTACAGACTTAAAATGGCTTGTGGTTTACTGTGAGCCTCACATCATCTTTACCTCTCAAGTTGAGAACTTCACATGTCAGCATTAGGCAATTTCTTTTCCCACTAGCACGGTCTTTTACTACTTTGCCATACTGAAGGGGCCCTTGATATGATCATCTATCTGAAAAATCTCAGGATTAAGAGTTATATTAAGTGTACATTAAACCTTCGTGTACTGTGTAACAGTGAGTTCTGTGAGTGACTGAAAGATTCTTATCACAGTGCCCAGGGATACAGATACTAGGACCCCAATATCTAGGGCCACTCTTCCTTCAGGGGTCAGACCTGGGCTACCCATGCCCTGACAGCACCTTTTTTGATGTCTTATCTCATCCACGAGGCTCCCTGTCCTCCTCTTCCTACCTCCACCAAGATCTCGCATCAGCTCCCTTCTCCTACCAGCCCTTCTGCCCCTACTGTGCTGTTTCAGGGCCGTCTCCCACATGAATTTGTTAAACAAACTTATACTTATTTAAACCTTCCCTGAAGTATAAACTGATATCAAGCACCAAATCCTGTTTTTAGATGTCATACAAATGGAGTCATATGGTACGTATCTTTTCTGTCTGACCACTGTGACTCAACACTGGGTCTGTGAGATTCACCCACGAGGTCGCGTTTATCTGGGTTTCACTGTTTGTTCCTGTTGAGCAGTGTTCCACTGTATGAATATGCCACAGTGTGTGTACCCACTAGTACTGTGGATGAACACTCTAGTTGTTTCCAATTTGGGGCTGTTTATGAATACAGTTTGTATAACTATATGTATATATATATATATGTAGATAGATGTAACACTTATTTCTGTTTGACTGTACAGCCATAAGAGGAATAGTAGGTTATTCGTATGAGATTTTTAATGGGAGAGATTGAATTTGATATTGAGAATTATGCTTTATAGTAAGCCTGATGGGGTATCTTTTTCCATGAGTTGAAAAATAACTCTAATACAGGTCTGACTACTTTTTTGCTTGATACTCTTAGAGAAACTTATTTCTCCAAGTTACCAGTGCCATTTTGAACATGAATTTAGATTTGTTTGTGTGTGTGTGTTTTTTTTTAAACCCCAAGACCACTTATTTATGCTCATGTGACTGTTTTTCTATCAATAGATTAGCCCTTTTTCTTTTCCAGCATTCAGATTATTTTTTAAAAATAACAACATGTGAGATCAGGGTCAACACTGTCAGAATCTTTCTTGTAAAATTACTCCTGGCTTGACATTGAACTACAGATGACAAGTTTGCCGGATTATATGAGGTAAAAGTAAAGTGAGGAGGTTAATTTTTTAAGTGGATGTATTTGGGCAGCAGGCATTTATGGAGCACTCTGTGAAGCCATTACTCTATCAAGTACCCCAAAATATAGCCATTATTTACAAGGAACTGACAGTTTGGTAGTGGGGGGCAGAAAAGGAAACCCGTGTATTTAATGTCCTTTAAATATTGCTTTGCATGTTAGAGGGGAGAATGGGACGGTGGGAGGGGATGGAAGGGGGAGGGTGGCAACACGGGAACATGGATATCGGGCATCTGAGTCAGGCTGAGACTCAGAGAGGGCTTCCTAGAGGAGTAGATTTTGAAAGAAGAGAAAAATTTAGATATTTTGGGGAGATAGGGTGGGGTCAAGAGTTTGTATTCCAGGCAAAGGTACCAAATAGCATATTTAAAGAAATGGAGGCATGAAAAAGTATTATCCATCCGGTTTCCAGTTTAGGGGATAAACCGTGTTCTGTTCCATTGGTGGTGCTCCTGCTGTATACACTTCTGCAGTGCCTCCTTTGTAATGACTTTCAGAGCTAATTTTCAAACTCCACCAGAAAATCACCGTCGATACTTTATAGCTTTGACCCAAATGATATTCCCCAGCTGGGTCCTCACCAGATTTTTCTCCGGAACGCTTTTCACTCATTCCAAAGCAATACAGTCTGTTTTCAGAAGGTTTAAGATGTACCACTATTGAGGACATTTAAACGGTTATGTGTGCCTCAGAACTCAGAAATCAATTCCAGAAGGCCAGCTGTGTGCAAAAAGCACTTATTGGAATACGTCTATAACCTCTTAAGGTTGAAGTTCAGTTTCAGCTTTTAACCAAGTTTCTATTTTAGAGATTTGATGTCAAAATTGGATCATTTTGTATGATGAGAAATAGTGGATATGCCTTATGCCAAGCCCAAGTGCTTCTGGAGGAAGAAATGTATTCTTGTAACATTATAACTAGCCCTGGATTTGGCAAAACTGGCTTGTAGACCATGGAATCAAGGGTCATCTGGGAGACAGCATTGAGAAATGAAAGCCACATCCTGGTGATAATTGTCTGTGATGTCTGCCAAATTGGGGTAACAGAAAGACAGATCCGTAAAGCCATGGAACAGAAGGGGAAAGATGAGGGAGGCTAACAGAACAGAGGGTTCAAGAAGGCAGGAGGTGGAATCTGGACAGTCAAAGAAGCTGACCGGCTCAGACAGTAATCAGTTAAATAGCCTTGCCTCCAGCTGTGTATTTTGAGTTGGCCTTTTCTTAGTTCAGTGACTCCTGTGACAAGTGAGCAAAAATAAACCAAAACCCTCCCCACTGTCAATGTAGATCTGACCTGTTATCTCTCGTGTATTTAGTTAATCAATCCTAGTTACTTTTGAAGATGGGAATCGTTTTATGGCTCAGTGAGTTGGGAGGGGAAAGGAAGACTGATCAACTTTTTATCTTAGGTCAAGACTTTATATTTAATGAGGGGCTAAACAATTGGAGCAGGTCTACACTGGTCTAAAAACTTACTTAAGATCCTGTTGGGTCTACTTCACTTATTTTCACTGTTCCAATAGCTCATGTGAGTTATTACTTTAACTTGGCTTAAACAGAGCCATCTATACCATGCACTTCAGAGTAATTAGATTCAAAAATCTGTTTCTGCTCATGTCTTCCCACACCCTGACCCCCCAGCCCAAATGCATTTATAGACTTTTTCCTTTAAGGTGTAAAGGCCCTATCTTAAACTAGCATGCTGCTGCTGCTGCTGCTGCTAAGTCGCTTCAGTCATGTCCGACTCTGTGCGACCCCATAGATGGCAGCCCACCAGGCTTCCCCGTCCCTGGGATTCTCCAGGCAAGAACACTGGAGTGGGTTGCCATTTCCTTCTCCAATGCATGAAAGGGAAAAGTGAAAGTGAAGTCGCTCAGTTGTGTCCTACTCTTAGCAACCCCATGGACTGTAGCCCACCAGGCTCCTCCGTCCATGGGATTTTCCAGGCAGGAGTACTGGAGTGGGGTGCCATTGCCTTCTCCATAAACTAGCATAGCAACCATTGATTTGCAAATAGCCCTACACACATTTGGGGATGCAGATCCTGAAGGTTGCCAGAGTTTTCATCTATCTGTCCACACGCATTACATGTTCTCATACAGTTCTGGTTAGAACCACAGTGAGGATCAACAGATTACCGCCCCCTCCAACCCCTACTCCGGGTTTCCAATATGGTTGTTGTAGTGGAAGGGGAGGGGCTTACTGGCGATTTTCACTCCCTTGTCATTTTATCTTGTATCTTCCATGGCCATCAATTTCCTGAGGCTGTCACTTCAGTGCAGAAGCACCAGCACTTAATTTCTCATGAACAGAAAATACTTTACAGTGGCCCTGCAAGTTCTACAACCAGCACCACATAATTTGTGTCTGAAAATATTGTTCAGCCATAAGGCAGCAAGCATCCTATACTCTGGTGGCTCAGATGGTAGAGTCTGCTTGCAATGCAGGAGACCCAGGTTTGATCCCTGGGTCAGGAAGATCCCCTGGAGAAGGAAATGGCAATCCACTGCAGTATTTTTGCCTGGAGAATTCCATGGACAGAGGAGGCTGGTGAGCTATAGTCCATGGGGTTGCAAGGAGTAGGACACGACTGAGCAACTGTCATTCACAAGGCAGCGTCCAAACAGATCTGTTCTTGGTTTTCAGAATCTTTCTTTCGCTGCTGGTGAAACATATGAAAACTACTGAAGAAAAGTTATCGGCCTTTGACTGTGCATTTGCCACTATAATATGTGGACACGTGTGTTGTGTGAGAGTGTGTTTTTCCCCTTGGAATGGAAGAAGCGCACTTAGCCTATAAAGAACTTGCTCTCTTGGCGCCTCTTCACCTCTTCCTACCATCGGAGCGAAAGCATTTCATATATTCTTTTCCAGCCATTGACCTTGCCTGTGTCTCCCTATTACTTAACTAATTTTATTTGTGCCCAGCACCCTTGCCACAAATTTGCTTTTCAAGTGGAAAACAGTAAATATTCCTCTACAGTGTTTATTGCTCTGCCGAATAAATGGGCAGAGGTTATAAAATGTGCATCCAGCACAATGGATTCTTCAGCTCCTCTCTGGAAATCTAGGAGCGTCAATCGGTGCCAAACTGGATTTCATTTTTCTGCTGTAAAAATTGTTACACGTTATGAATGGCTCTCCTCTTGGTGATCCTGAACACATTGGCACAGATCTCAATGTCTTTTGGGGAAAAATAAAAAATAAAAAAAAGGGAATGGCATTTACAAAAAGAGTCAAACGCTGGTCATTACTAGGCATCAACAGTCTACAGCAGTAGTCCCTGTCCTTTTTGGCACCAGGGACCGATTTTGCAGAAGACAGTTTTTCCAAGGGGGGTAGGGGAGTATAGTTTGGGGATGATTCAAGCCTAGTACATTTATTGTGCACTTTATTTCTTATCTAATGCCACCACTGATCTGACAGCAGGTACCGGTCTGTGGCCTGGAGGTTGGGGACCCCTGGTCTACAGACTGCCATTCATTCAGGGGGATTTTCTAGGGTGTGGGGCAGGGGAAGGAAGGATGCTGCTCATTCTATAGTTCTTCATCACCGATATTAACCCACATGGCTTTTTTTACTTCCTTGCAGTTAAATCATTAATAATCATGAAGAGTTTATAAACTCTGGATTTAATCTTCATTAATATATAAAACTCAGGGAGTGATGTCCTTTGAATATAAGTAGACCATTTCTCCTCTGTATACTTAAAACTGCATTTTCCCTTTTGGTTTCTGGGATCCCCTTAACTCTGAGAAGGGTGTGCCCCAGCATGATTTGGATCAGAGAACTTCAGGAACTGTTTCTTGACTTTGGACCCCATCCGTGTTTTGTGGGCTGGCCAAAGTTTATCATACAATGTCCACTCCAGGAATGTGCCCCAGTTGCTCAGCCTTGAGGGGCAGGGGAAATGGAGGAGTGTTTATGGGAAGCTTAGAAGAGATGCGTTTTCCTTTGAATTTCTATAGTGAGTGAAGTGGTCTGGTTTCAAATAAGCGCTGGTAGGTTATGCAGGCTACTTACTCCTTTCTTTGGAAACAAGACAAATTCAGATCCTTCTGTTGTTTTGGGGCACTGAAGGCAAGCCGGCTGGACCCCAGGGGCTGGGGCAGGCCGGCTCCCTACAGCCCAGTGCCTCTGAAGGGAGTGGGGGCAGGAGAGGACATAACAAACAGGGTTTGAGGACCTTCTCGGAACCCGGACCCCCACTAGGTGATCCCTCCAGGTTCCTCATCCTTCTTTCCTAGAATCTGGTGAGAGAAGCCTGCCCACTTTGATTTTTTTCAGATGTGAAAACTGAGATAACCCAGGATTACCGCACCCATAAGTAACATAAAGTGGCAGAACTGGAGCCCTTGTCCTCTGTGTGTTCCCTCTCATAGGTGTTCTCATTAAAATCATTTAGCTCTGATTCACAAGGAATTTTGGACCCATCTCAGCCAGGTCTGTAATTGCTAAATCATGATGTATGCACCCAGATCATCAAGAATTTCAGCTAAACCACTCTTTTCCAAAGTGTGGTCCGTGGACCACACACCTTGAAATCTCATAGGGCCTTTGCTGAAAATGCTGATTCCTGGGCCCTGCCTCTAATCAACTAGATTTCATGTTTTGAGGGTGGGGCCCAGGTATAAACACCATGGGAATTTCTGTGGTATCCCAAATTTGAGAGCTCTGGGGTACAATCTCTTCATAGCACTCTAGTAGAAAAATGTCTTGGGAAAAGGAATGACTAAACCAGTATGTCTGCAGCAACGAGTGTGTGAATTCTGCCTGAAGAGTGTCTGGTTCTAGCTCCTCATTCCTTTCAAAAGGAAACCGTGGTTTGGAAGGTTTAAGTAATGGTTAAATAAATTCTCCTAGCTTCTTTGCAGTAAAGCAGAGACAAGACCAGTTCTCCTCTTACCACACTGTAGTGCGCTGTCTCCAGCCTTTTAAAAATCAGCTAATCAAGGAAACTTGGATCCATTTCAATCCTTTCATTGACCCTACACTCCACATAAAAGATGAGTCCTGGGAGAACAACCATTCTGATTCACACTCATTTGAATGTTGAAAAAAACAGTGCATTTCTTCAGAGTTCTCTGTAGGAGGTGGAAAGATTCAATAAGCTAGCTAAAAAGGTTTCCATCTCTCTCTCTCACACACACACACCACCACCACCACCAAACAGCCTGGGTCTGTCACAACATGAGGGGTGGGGACTGGCAAGCGTCCATAGTGTAGGCAAGATTTTCATGGATTTTTCAGTAGTTGCAGGCGATTTGTTCAACCATCTATTAAAACAATTCTATAAAGATTAAGCTGGAATTTCACTGTGGCCTCAAACGGAAGAGGATTGGCGATTCTGGGATTCCTGTGCATATTTTAACGTGAGGCATTTCACCTTATGTCACAAGGAAGGTCTCACACGATGGCTGACATTTTTAATGTGTAGGACTGAACACATGGATTGCCAGACAATAACTAGACAAACAAAAAGGTGGAAGAGATTGTTTTGGAAAACTATTCAATTCAGTTAAGAAACACCTCTCTGCGTACAATTTACTTGTTAGTTCTCAGAGAATAATGCAGAAGATACTTCTTGGGTAATAATGCAGAAGATACTTCTTGGGTGGGGGTCCTTGGGACGAAACCAGATTTTGCTTATTCCCATTTTTACTTTGGATTCCAAATCATGGGGCTTTCTAGAAAGCTTGAACTTTGTCCCAAGGCCTGCCATAGGGGCTGACTTGTTTTGTTCCCTAATTGTTTAATTTGTAAGAATCTTCCCAATAAAGATGGTAAACATTTTTGGACCAGATCTGCATTTTGCATTTTCGTCCTTTCTTTAAACACCATCATGGGGTATAGTGCCTATCTTTACTTAATAAATAGTTTTGGGCACGAGAAGAGTTATATATTTATTCTTTCCACATAATACTGTTGAGCACCTTCTGTGCTCAACATTATAGTGATGCTCCATCCAGGTTACTGAACACAGCTGTACACAGTAGGTAGGTTATAGTCAAATATTTTTTGCTTTAGGTAAGGCGGAATGGGTTGTGTTTAATTAAGAGCATGTGTTTTGCGATGAGGCGGGTTGCACTTGAACCCCAGCAACGATGCTTGTTGCCCCTTGTTATCATCTTGGGAAGATTGCTTAACACCACTCTGCCTCAGTTTACCCTTCTGTGAGTTAATAGTAACTCTCAGTAATGTTTTGAAGATAAGTAGCAGACTGCGTCAGTAGGTGCTCAGTAAGTGACTAGTGCAATGGCTGTTATTATTGTTAGCAAGAACCATAACAATGATAGTCATTCCGTTATTCAAAGTATGGCTGTGCTGAATTATCTGTTTTTCTTATTTGACTTTTTGAACAGCTGCTGCTAAATCACTTCAGTCATGTCCGCCGACTCTTGTGCGACCCCAGAGATGGCAGCCCACCAGGCTCTGCCGTCCCTGGGATTCTCCAGGCAAGAACACTGGAGTGGGTTGCCATTTCCTTCTCCAATGCATGAAAGTGAAATGTGAAAGGGAAGTCGCTCAGTCGTGTCCGACTCTTAGCGACCCCATGGACTGCAGCCCACCAGACTTCTCCATCCATGGGATTTTCCAGGCAAGAGTACTGGAGTGGGGTGCCATTGAACAGCTAGGCTTGCTTAATTTCTGGGTTTGGTTTTCCGACCTCCCCCCTCAATTTGGTTTGTTGAGCTCGTATCTATATTTTGTGATGTTTCCTTTTGATCATATTACCTCAAGTTTACCAAGTTGAAATTTTAAGCATGGAAGCCTGAAGAGGTCTCCTTTTCTGAAAGGATTTTACTTTTTTTAATTTAATAAGTGTTGCTTCTTAAGTCACTGGTCTGATGAAAGGGCAATATTTCCTTGGCGGTTGGCCCAAAGACAAAACAATAGGAGCTGGTCCCTGAACAGAAATGTGGAGTTTGTGAGTGAAGAGTTGGTCACCCAGACAGCCCTCCTCACTCAGACACTCAGGTGCATTCTGGGAAAGCGAACTTAATTCAAAACCCTCACCTTGTCAGGGTCACCTTTAAGTGCCAGGCACAAAACCGTAATGAGCTTCCTTTCTCGTAATTCTTCTTTTCATGATTTTTCTCAGCTGGATTCTTCAAAGGATTATTTGTAAAGACCTTTATGGTGTGTTATGATTTAATCAGATGTAGCTCGAATTTCCCAAGATGTGTTAATTATCATTGCCACACAAGTGCATCAGAGGAAGCAAAATGTTTTTCATTTGGGCAGGTTGAGGGTTTGTTTAAAATGTACTTAGGGCCATTAGGATCAAATCAAAATATAGTGCATGGTAATTATGCATGAAATAAAAGATTACCTGCTGTTTAAGTAGCCAGTTTTCTGATAATATTGCAATAAAGTCTTGAGAGAAAATTGGTTTCCCAATAGCAGTAGAACGCCTTATTTAAGGGGACAAAGTGAACTGTATTTGATTGAAAAATGAGAAAGAGATAGGGAAAAGAAAAATAGATTTTATCATGAACATGATCAGTGGATACTATCCTCAGTCTTAAAGAAAAAATTGTTTTAGTTATTTCCCTGATCCAAATTGAGAATGATTTGTTTGCATTTAAATAGCAATGGAGTTGTTATATTTCAGATTTGATTAAATAAAGGAAAGAATATCTTATGTAAGAAGGGAAGGTATATGTTAGCCTCAGTATATGAGAGTAGTCAAAAACCTGACTTCAGAAATCAGACAAGTTCCCAAGTTGAAACCCAAACCCCAGGCTTACTAGTTACATGGCCTCCGCCATATTCCGTAACCTCCCTGACCCTCACTTTCTTTATCAGCAAAATGAGGCTGTTAATATAACACTCCTTGTGGTAAAGATTAAATGAGATAATGTAAGTAAAACACTTAACCAGACATGTTTATTGTGTAGGAGTGATGAATTAATATTAGATGTTGTTATTATCCTATCAGCTGGGTCTATGGCTGATTGAAAATAGTCTGAATAGAAGGGAAAGTTATTTTAAACTTTGGAATTCTGAACACATGTAGTATGTCTAAGGTAGACATCTCATTCTGTGTGTTGGAAATGGATGTTGCTTATGGAACTGTGATGGTGAGGGTAATATGAAGTGACAAATGCTGATACGGAGAATTTTCAGCATCACCCATTGGATCAGTACTTTTTATCTTTTGAAGAGAATTAAATGATGAAATAGACATGTGTGTAGTGATTTGGTTAGTTGATTTCTGAGAAGGTTTTCTTGTCACAGACCTGTCCTTGAAAAGTGAAAAGTGTTAGTCGCTTAGTCATGTCCAACTCTGTGTGACCCCATGGACTGTAGCCGTCCATTGACTCTGTCCATGGAATTCTCCAGGCAAGAATATTGGAGTGGGTTGCCATTCCCTTCTCCAGGGAATCTTCCTGACCAGGTCTCCTACATTGCAGGCAGATATTTTACAGTCTGAGCCACCAGGGAAGCCCACAGACCTATCCTTGGTGAAGAAGAAATAATTTTCTTGTTTAATCCTCCAATAAGAAATCTGGATTTTGCCTTTTTGTTCATGATCGGTAAAGTTTCTAGTTACTCCTTGTGATCTATCTGTGTGAATAGTTAACACATGCTGAGAGTTAAAAATTAACTAGTTACAGAAAGTTCCTTTTTTTTTTTTTTTTTAATTCTAAAAACGTAACTTCTTTTTGGGTATTAGAGAAAAAGTTCAAGCGAGTCACTGGTTAATATTTATTGAGCCAGTTACATATCTGGCAGTGTGGTAGTGTTTTCACAGTTTCTGTGTAACTTAATCAAGAATAACTGGAGGGGAAGAGGAAGAAAAAGATTCTTGTTCATATGAATTAGAAGACTATCCTTCAAGTTCTAAGAGTTGTCTATGGGCTTCTGAATTGCATGATTATCAATCTGCAAGACCTTGAGACTATTAAACAGGAAACTTCTGACCCCTGAATGCCAGCATCATTTTTGGTGGTCTCTGGACTGGCCCTTCTTGTTTTTCATGTATCCATTAATGAACAGAATGGAGGCAGTGCTTTTCTGCTGAGGGAGTCCTCAAATTGGCAGCACCATTTGGTTCTCGGTTGTTAATTGAACAGTAGCAATCAGCCTGCATGATCTTTAATATTCTCCGGCTGCTCAGTGATGCCGAGGACATCAGACATTCTGTAATCCTCTACAAAATCATTCTGTACTCAAGATCAAAGAAAAACAACATATCAGTTGGACCATGTTTTATCTTTATTTTCAAGGTCTAGATGATATGCTGGTTGTATCTTTCCGTGGTCTCGTTAACTCTCAGACACTCCATATCTCAAGCCTAACTTGAAAGGTTCTTGAGAGTTAGTTCTGGGGAAATCGTTTATTTCTGACTCTTCCTTTTACTTCATTTGTTTATCCAACAAATACTTATTGAATGTCCACTGTGTGCCAGGAGACATTCTTTTAAACACCTGGAGTGAACCAGCGAGTAAAACCAAGATTTCTGTTTGTGTGAAGTTTACACAACCCACTCCAGTATTCTTGCCTGGAGAATTCCATGAACAGAGGAGCCTGGTGCGCTACAGTCCATGGGGTCGCAAAGAGTTGGACATGACTGAGCGACTAAGCACAGCACAGCACGGCACACCCGTCATGAATAGAGGTGGTTGGGATTTTTTAAGGGATCCTTAGCCTCTTGTCATTGCATATGGAAAGAAGAATTAAATAAGAAGGTGAAATACTGTACAAATCTTATTTTGGTAAATTAACATCTATTCCTTCACCTTCCACTGCCGTCCCCAAACTGCCATGCATACACACCTTTCTGGGAAGAGGAAAGGAAAGCAATATAAAATTTATTGTACATGGCAGTGTTTGCTGTGGTCGTACCAAAGGTCTATTTAACTCAGCCTCCCAATCTTAATAATTGGCATTTTATAGAATCAGCTTTGACCGTCTCCTTCTTGCCCCCGCTGGACAGTTCTTTCTTGGTACCAAGAGTTCTGCCTTCTCCATAAATTCCCAGTTATGGTAGTTTTTATTTTCTTTTTCACGTGCAGTACTTTAGAAGCCAATGTGATAGCTGACCTCAGGGGATCCTTATAAAAACTTAGCAGATAGGAATTATAAGCACTTCATTGGAATTCTACTAATTCTGGATTTCAGATCAACTGGGAGGGTTGTCTAGACAGAAGCTTATCTTTGCTTTACATTGCTATCTTCAAAGATAATGTAAATTAAAAGGATGGAGGGGAAATATTTAAAGTATATAAGTAAACAAATGATAAAAAGCACTCTAATTCCCCAAAGCAGGCTCTTTGAGAATGCACAATGGTTTGTACTTAAAATTAGTATTCCATGTTTAATAGCTTTCACCAGCTTTAATCAGCATAACCATTTCATCAAAATTATTGAGACTTTGATGAAATGAACCTGACTCCCAAGGGGTGAGGCGGGGAGGTGGGTTGCATATAATAAAACTAATTTATATTTGGAGATAAACAGCCACCTACCCCAAACTCTTGGGAATAAAGTAGTTAACAGTGGCTAAATTTGATTTGCCACATTTACAGAAGCAACGCAAGCAGTTTCTGCTTTTCATAGCATAGATTCCTAGAAAGAAGAGCATTCCACATGGATAATGGCTTAATAGTTACTGTGTGGCTTGCAATACCTTCTTCTACCAGAAGGTGGTCGTTCTTTCAATTCAGGAAGCCAATCCTCTGGACCAGACTACCTGGTAAAGAATGAGGGAGAAAACAGTGACCAAAACTGACAAATACGGACTTTGTTGTGGCACTGCCTATATGGACGAGATCTGAGCCAACAGAAAGAAGGAAATGATTCCTTGCTAGTTTTTTCCCCTGTGCACTGATCATTACTAATTAATATCTGAGATCTCACCAAGACAGACTTTGTATCCTTCATTTATGGATGACACCAAGTGGAAAATTTATAGTTTACACAGAAAGTTGGGAGAGCCATGTCTGAGACCCCTTTAAGGCTGAAGTAGCAGCTTAGCCCAATGGCACCCCACTCCAGTACTCTTGCCTGGAAAATCCCATGGACGGAGGAGCCTGGTGGGCTGTGGTCCATGGGGTCGCTAAGAGTCGGACATGACTGAGCAACTTCACTTTGCCTTTTCACTTTCATGCATTGGAGAAGGAAATGGCAACCCACTCCAGTGTTCTTGCCTGGAGAATCCCAGGGACGACGGTGCCTGGTGGACTGCCGTCTATGGGGTCCCACAGAGTCAGACACGACTGAAGCGACTTAGCAGCAGCAGCAGCAGCTTAGCCCAGCAGATAAAGGCACTAGTCCAGGTACGTCTTGTAGTGAACCTGCAGTTTTTCTTGGATGTACTCCTGAGAAAGATCTAGTGATCCTTCAGATACAAGACCCATGCTTATCTTCTGCAGCAATACTTGTTCTCAACAGAAGGTCACTGAATAATCTCTTTATATTTGACTTTTTAAAATAAGTGCATGCAGGTTGCATGTTCGCAAGTGCATGCAGGTTGCATGTTCGCAAGTAGCTTCCAGTTTGAAAAAACTCATTTTAAAAGCTTTTAGGAATTCACAGGTATAGACTTATAAAATGTCAACTCAGCTCATAATGACTCTCTTGGTACATCCAGATTTCTCTGTGCTGGGTTTGCTTAAATTCACTGTAAATCTTAATTGCAAAGCATATTCAAGTCAGTGATTAATGTCAAAGATAACTGTTTACCCTCAGGCTTGTATGCTAGGATTTTTTTTTTTTTCCTCCCTCAATTCCATATGCTCTTTCCTTGACATCTGCTTCAAAATCAAGAAATGCTGTGGACAAGTAAATACCCTGAAATTTGGTCAAAGTAAGAGTCTCTTTAGGGTTTCCCAGGTGGCGCTAGCAGTAAAGAACCTGCCTGCTAATGCAGGTAACATAAGAGACAAAGCTTCGATCCCTGAGTTGGGAAGACCCTCTGAAGTAGGGTATGGCAACCCACTCCAGTATTTTTGGAGAATCCCATGGACAGAGGAGCCTGGCGGGCTACAGTCCATAGGGTTGCAAAGAGTGGGACACGACCAAAGCGACTCGCACGAATAAACCAGTGTCTCTTTAATACCACAGAAAATGGTATTGAGATGATTCTGCTTTTTTTAAAAAAAGTCAGGCAGCGTCTTGCACCTTCCAGGGTTTTCTCGCTGCTAGAATCAGCAGGATCAGGGCTGGGCATAGAATATCCCAGACAGATTTCACCCCTGTGCAATTCTTCCTTGTTATTATTTGAAAAACCAAGAATTCCTTGTAGCCCTTCAGTGTGCTGACACTCGCATAGTTTTCCGCAGTCCTCTCATAAACAGCAGCATCTAAATGAAATGTCAGATTTCACCGCCTCCACATCCTCTGTGGGCACAGCATTCACGATGCGCATATCATTTCTCCAAGATGGCCACCTCGGGCGGTCTATTCAGTCAAAACCAAGTTGTGCCTAAGTCATTTTAGTTTTACACACCTGCCTTCATTCACATTTCTCTCCATTTATTATGCATGGTGAAAGTTCCTCACTGCACAGATCCAGGTACTCATGATGATGCACTAAAGACCTCAAACTGTTTCCTAAGGTTCATTCTTTTCTCTCATTTCCTTTCTATCTCTTCTCAGTTGAGTGCCTCTAAGATGAGATGGTCGTGGTGGTGAATAATTTGTGTTGGGTCTAGGTGAGTAAAACCTGGAAAGGTCCATTAGGTTTGGAGCTTTTGGTAAGTTTTTGAAGAAAGTAAAGGTGGAGTGGGGGTAAAATGTTGGGGGTGCATTTAGATTACTTGCACAAAATAGCTTTTGCTATGAAAAATGCACATTTTATTCAATTTGCTGATTAATCCGTAGCTTGCGTTTTATATTTTCTCATGTATTATACATTCTCATTGTGCAAAATCTGATGTTCTAACAAATGGACTGGTCCTAACAACCCTGTGCGGTCAGGTGAAAGCTTTTGAGATGTTGAGTAACTTAACCATGGTTATAGAGAAAGTAAGTCACTAAACCGGGCCTTGGGGCACAGGTGGGGTAGGAACTTAGACATTCAGCCTTCTTCAGTGTGTGTTGCTCACCTGTAACACTGGGCTCCAGGGCCTGACTCAGGGTGTTTGGACAGTTGTATTATGGAGAAACATTGTGATGCATTCATTGTGAGCTTGGGTTCTGGAACTGAACACATAAGGGTTCAATCTCATTCTTTCCCTTACTCTCTGTGACCTCTAAGGTTCTCACCTGTGAAATAGAGATAAAGCATCATTGTCACAAGGGTGGTTGGAAGGTTAAGAAAGATAGTGGGAAGGGTTTATGTAGCATCTGTATCCATAGGTGGTGATGATGACAGTGGTGAAGACATGAAGATGGTGTAGATAACTGACTTGGTTACATTACCCTCTCCCTGTGTAGAGGCTTTCCTGGTGGCTTAGACAGTAACGAATCCGCCTGTAATGCAAGAGACCCGGGTTCCATTCCTGGGTCGAGAAGATCCCCTGGAGTAGGATATGGCAACCCACTCCATTATTCTTGCTTGGGAAATCCTATGGACAGACGAATCTGGCAGGCTATAGTCCATGGGGTTGCAAAGAGTTGGACAGGACTGAGTGACTAAGCAGGCACTCTCCCTGTGCAGGGCCCCCCTCCCTAATAAGCCCCCTTCCCCATGGCTATAGCTTGAGGGCACATCTGGTGAGGAATGCTAAGGTAGCAAAAGCACAAAGGATGAAACATCTTTGTTTGTGGGGAGCTTAAAGCAGAGCACAGTGATAGATGCTCCATGCGCAAGGCAGTGAAGGGTGGTGGTGAGACCAGGAAAGGAGGCAGGCCTCTGGGCAGGGCAGGCTTGTGTACCATGAGAGTTCTGTGTTTCCTCCAGAAAAGTGGCCTGTCCTTTGATGGCTTTCCGCAGTGAGAGCGCCTTTCCTAGGCAAGCCCGTCCACAGTCATTCTCATGCCCACACTCCAGGCACAACCTGTTTTCTAGGTGCAAGGAGGTGCTAGTTGAAGGAGGTGTCAAACATTAGAGGTCCTCAGGGTTCCTCTGGGGCCCTCTGGCTGATGGGCCCCTGCCTTAGAACTAGATCTGTGATAAAAGGCAGTAGTGGGGGAACCAGGGGGTCTAGGTAAACTCACCCTGCTTCTGGTTCGCAGTGGCTTCTGAGAAGAGACTTCCATATGGACTAAAATGAGGATATTTAATTGAAAAGCCAGAGGTAGTGAGTGCAAGACCCGTGGAGGGAGATGAATGGTGTATTAGGAAAAAACAAAAACAAAAACAAAAAAACAGCTCTTTGTGTCTATTTTTAACTGAATAAACTCCAATAAATTACTGACTTTTGACTGAACTAATTAAAAAAGTGTTCAGTTCTACTTGCAGGAACTAAAACTAGAGCCTGTGGGTACATAGTTAAATGCTCATGAATATTTGCTCTGAACTCCAATGAAGATTACTGTGTTGCTCTAATATTTTTAGTTTCAGTCAGTTCAGTTCATCCACTCAGTCGTGTCCAGCTCTTTGCGACCCCGTGGACTGCAGCACGCCAGGATTCCCTGTCCATCGCCAACTCCCGGAGCGTGCTCAAATTCATGTCCATCGAGTCGTTGATGCCATCAAACCATCTCATCCTCTGTCGTCCCCTTCTCCGTTGATACCATCCAAGCATCTCATCCTCTTGTCATCCCCTTCTCCTGCCCTCAAATCTTTCCCACCATCAGGGTCTTTTCCAATGAGTCAGTTCTTTGAATCAGGTGGCCAAAGTATTGGAGTTTCAGCTTCAGCATCAGTCCTTTCAATGAATATTCAGGACTGATTTCTTCAGGAATTTTCATTTATTTTATTTTTTTTTAATTTGGAAAGTAGGTAAGCAGTCTAAAAAATTATATTAGAATTAGTGATTTAAATAGAAGGAAATATGAGTGGTTAGTCTGTATGTGATTCACAAGCTATTTTGATGACCAAGTTTTGTTTTGGTTTATGGGTAGATTTGGTGTCAGTGTTTCTCAGTTATCCAGTTGTGGGGTAGGCTGGGCAGTGGTTTGTTTTAATTCAAGTGCTCAGTTGGTAAAGAATCTGCCTGCAATGCAGGAGACCCCTGTTTGATCCCTGGATTGGGAAGATCCCCTGGAGAAGGGATAGGTTACCCACTCCAGTATTCTTGGGCTTCCCTGGTGGCTCACCTGGTAAAGAATCCACCTGCAATGCGGGCGACCTGGGTTCGATCCCTGGGTTGGGAAGATCCCCTGGAGAAAGGAATGGCTACCTACTCCAGTATTCTGGCCTGGAGGATTCCATGGACTGTATAGTCCATGGGGTCACAAAGAGTCAGACACGACTGAGAGACTTTCACAAGTGAAAAACACACACTCCAAAGCAGGCTTGGTTCTTTTGGGAAGTCCAGTTCTTTGTAGGAGGTTTAGGGTCGTGTATAGAACTGTGATGACATCTCTGGATCTCATATCCTGAACCCTGTCACACACCCCTGCTGCTCGCTCTCCTCCACTCCTTCTTGTGTGCACTTGCAAAGCTGGATGCTTTCCTATGAGACAGGGTATTGCTTACAAAGACCTTTTCACTTGAGAGAAGACTTGGGGGACTCCCCCTCTGCTTTAACTTAGTCCCCATTTCAGTAAGTCTCTAAACCTTTGAAAAGAAAATGCATCTGTTAAGAAGACTTGTTACCAGGAAATCTTGGGGGTAGAGGTTGGTTTTGTTAAAGGAATTAGAAACTTCTCCCTTCTCCCTTCTTCAAAATAACCACTGAGTTCCACATTTACTAGTCCTCTTATTTTTAGAATGAGCTGGTGGTAATAGTCGGTTAAGATAAGATCGTTTCAGTATCTACAGGCATTATTCTAAGAAAGTCTATTTCAACAGAAACATAGTTAAGTATCTTGAACTGCACAGATATGCTTTCAACGTTGAGCTGGAAATGAGTATCTTTATCTTCTTTAAAGAATGAACAAAGGAAAAGGAAAAGAATGAACTTTTTAAACTCCCTCCACCCCATAACCTCCATTAAAAATTTAAAAAGTAGTGCAAATACTCTCGAATTTCTTGAAATTCAGTACTATGCCATTAAAATGTCTCTAAGTATATAAGCAAGACAGGATTTTGCTGTCTTAAAGATTTACCCTAGGGAACTTTGAGGAAAATGCATTTCTAACACCCCCACGCCTCACCTCTAAACACAGATGCACACACCTGTCTTGGTCAAATCCCCAGTCTTTTTCGGATAAGGCTGGGACTGTGCAGGCAAGAGTTGGACCATAAAGAAGGCTGAACGCCAAAGAATTGATGCTTTAGAACTGTGGTGCTGGAGAAGACTCTTGAGAATCTCTTTAACAGGAAGGAGATCAAACCAGTCAATCCTAAAGGAAATCAACCCTGAATATTAATTGGAAGTATTGATGCTGAATCTGAAGTTCCAATACTTTGGCCACCTCATGCGAGAAGCTGACTCATGGGAAAAGACACTGATGCTGGGAAAGATTGAGAGCAGGAAGAGAGGGAGTGAGAGAGGATGCACTGGTTGGATGGCATCGCCGACTCAGTGAGTTTGAGCAAGCTCTGGGAGATGGTGAAGGACAAGGAAGCCTTGTGTGCTGCAACTCAGTGGGATCGCAGAGTTGGACACACCTTAGCAACTGAACAACAGGGTGCAATTTTGTAGTAAGATGGAGTCCTGATTAAAACATTGTGTGGGGCTTATTAAGAACTTGTTTCAGTATGATTCTGGATTATTCATTCCACAACTTTGGTAGTAGTCCGTACCAGAGTCACCAATTGGTAGAAGTATGCTGGATCTCTCATCTTCTGGGGGCGGAAACATGGGCCAAGTGAGTGGAAGTGACTTCTGCAGGGCAAGACCAAGCTTGTCCCAGGGGCTCCTCATTTCCTATTTCAGGGTTCAAGGTCTGTCTCCCATTTAAGGATCCCCCAGTGAAGGATCTGCAGCTGAGGAATCGCAGCCTTTCTGTTCTGGGCAGAGGGCAGCACAAACTCATTGACACCGAAGGAATTACTGGTTGTTTATCAGAGCCCCTGGCGTCAATTTAATTTAGTGGCACTGTGTTGCTGGTTGAAGGGTTTGCAACTTTTCACAAGTGATGGATTTAACCAATTCCTCTGCTTTTATCCTGGCTTCTCAGCAGTCTTCAGAAAACATCAGCAGTAATGAGCTGATGCAGACTACTCTTAAAGCACGCACACTTCGCATCTTCTGCTCATCTCTTTGCTGCACTCTGAGCTTCTAAGACTCTTCACCTTGGTTGGAGTATAACTCTTTTGACTGCTAACATAGTGTTGTCGCCGAGACACAAAGCAGGGAGAACCACTTTTCCAGAACTTGTCAGGTGGTTCAAGTTAAAAAGCAAATTATGATTGTGTTGTTAGAGCCAGGAAAAGTGAAACTGGGTATTTCAAACTTGCCACTTCCTCTGTAAATTGCCCTTGTTGTAGGTTTGAATTTGGTGACCAGTTTCCAGTTCTCAGCCGGTGGTGCCCACTGGGAAGGCCTGTACCAGGGGTCTACTCTTCAGTGTGTTTCTACCCTGATCCTCCCCTTTCTCTCTTCTCTTCTGCTGTACATATGTATATTGATGCCCATTGGTAGGGAAACCTAGCTTGGAATGCCATTGCCTCTCACATTAGAATCTTAAGGTGAGAAATCAAAGCTAGCTCTTTTCTCTGTTTTAAAATACTTCCTTGCAGTCCTTCCTGCCTGTTTATGGGATTATAGTTGGGGTCTATGAACAGTAGTAAGGAAGTACTATTTTTACTCTCTGTTTTGCTATTTTAAAAAATCCATGCTTGTCATTTTGGGACCTTTTTCTGTAGCATCATTATTTATTAATAACCACACTTAAAAGAGATACAGGGAGTTTAGATGATCTGTATAAACAACAGCTATTTTAACATTACTATGATGTACTTTTGAATTCGTTGCTTTTGTGGCTGTTATTTTCGGATTCTGTCTTCTCTGAGTACTATTGATTATATATAGTAAGCAGACTGGCCGTGTCTGGGGTACCCTCCGGTTGGGTTGTGGTTCTAGGGGAGGCTGGTTTGGGCAGCAGTATGCTGTTGGCAGCACATTTCTTTCCATGATTCCCAGATGCAGGGAGTTGGCAGAATGGTGATGAAGTCTTGAATTATTAATATAACCTCGATGAGCTCTGTGGTGGGGTTTAAAGTAAGGCTTCAGATTCAGGCTTGGGTTTGACCTGGTGGTCTATTCTTGTCTGTATCGCTAGCAAAGATGGCTGTTACCCTCTCTAACAAGGAGTACAGTGATGGGGGTTTTTGACTGGGTTCATTCTTGACTCAGACACATAGGATTGTAGGTGCTTTATGCCCTTCCACGCTCCTGTCTCTGCACAGCTGTGTTGGTCACAAGTTGAGTCTCATTACATCAGGACAAGACAACTTCTGGAAGTTTCCTCCTTGGGTCGCCTCTAAGGAGCAAGAATGTCCCTGGATCCCCTTAATGGACTCTGTCTCAGCTTCCCACACTGGAGGGAGGGCAGAGACGAAACACCATGATGGCTAACCCAGCTGGGAGCCGAACTCTGAGGGGAATGGGAGCTGGAGTGGG
The DNA here is from genome assembly GCF_029378745.1 of Bos indicus. Classification (NCBI taxonomy): domain Eukaryota; kingdom Metazoa; phylum Chordata; class Mammalia; order Artiodactyla; family Bovidae; genus Bos; species Bos indicus. Next base: position 46,652,130 of record NC_091773.1, read on the forward strand.
GCTAGTCTCCCCCTGGAGCAGATGGCCTGGGGAAGAGAGTAAACACACGGTGAGGAGTCTGCTAAGAAGGCGGATGGAGACCAGCAATGGAGGTTGGGGGGACAGGGAGGAAGCTGGCCTCACCCTCAGTTGCCTCTGTTGAGAAATGAGGAGAAGTAGTACTTAATGGAATTATCGTGAGAATTCAGAGCTTCCCCCATGGCTCAGCAGGTGAGGAATCCACCTGCAATGCAGGAGACACAGGAGACGCAGATTCAATCTCTGGGTTTATGTCCACCTCCCCTGCAGGAGGGCATGGCAAGCCACTCCAGTGTTCTTGCCAGAAAAATTCCATGGGCAGAGGAGTCTGGGGATGGAGCGGGGCTGCAGTCCAAGGGGTTGCAGAGAGGCCAAGGTGACTGAGCGACTAAACACAGTGTTGTGAGAATCACATGAGTTAATTCTCTAAAACAACAGTCCCCAGTGTTTTTTGGCATCAGAGACAGATTTCGTAGAAGACAGTTTTTCCATGGACTGGTGCAGGGTGGTGGTGGGTGATGGTTTCAGGATGATTCAAGCACATGTATTTATTATGTGCTTTATTTCTAACCTGACTGGCGATACCAGTCCACAACCTGAAGGCCAGGAACCCTTGCTCTAAAGCACCTAAGAGAGGTCCACTCACATAATGAATATTCAATATGTGGTAGCTGTGATTATTACAGTAATGCAAGCATTACAGTCCATTGGTGGTGTAATACGTGTTAAATTTAAAACCAGTGATAAAAAAGTGCAGGGAATGACCCATTATATGGCTGCATAACAAACTACAGTCCAAACTGGAAGCAGAGGCATCCTTTGTTAGCTTTGTTTGGGTCTGGTCACTTGTCACATTGAACCTGAACATTTGGGGCTTTCAGGATCCATGTCAGCAGACGTATGGGCCACCGGATAGATTCCATCTGGGAGGAGCTAGAGAGAGCAGGCCCCTGAGAATGCACGTCATTGATTAGGCTGTAAGCTTTTTGGGGATTTACAGCACTGGAAAATACCTTTCGCAGAATAATGGGAGCAGAATGATCATTTCTCCCCGTAATCTGGGTCCCAGGCCCCGTTTTGCTAGCTACATAATTTTATGAGGATGGATTAAAGCAGTGATACATGTATTTATATTGCTGGATGAAGTGACAGCTGTGGGGCCAGCTGGGTTAGGACTCAAAATAAGATCATAGTCTTACAGATCCTCGGAGGTCCTGGCAAACAGGAGGGAGTTGTTATTTGGGACACAGTGGGGAAAGTGAATGACAAGAAGAGGGGCAGATTAATTAAAATACACACATCCTTGCCAGAATTAAAAGCGATTACATCTCTGGTTTTCTAACTGCATTATTCAGTCATTTACTAAATATGGCTTGTAATACATCAGCCAATAGATAACCTTTATATTACTGTAAAATTGATGAACCTCTTTGGTGCACACAAATCCATCTTTGGTGGCTTACCTCATTTCAGCCAATGCAGAATTGAAATGAGGGGTAAAGATTCTAAGATTTTATTGTAGAGTGCTTCTTGCCTACTTGTTTTTGAGTGTTGATTTTTGTTTTCCCGATAAATTATAAATTCCTTTAAGGAACTCTGTCAAGCTCATCCTCTATTCCTGCTCTTTAGCGGAGTATCTGGAATGAAGTATTTACTTTGTAAATGTTTGCTGAGTAGGTGTTGAAGGTGTGAACCAACTACATTGTAAAGACAATATGACACTAATTTTGTATTCAAATAACACGTTGGTATCTCATGCTTTATAATGTATATAACTAATGTGATTGCTACTTCATGAAAATGTGTGATAATGGGCATTTTTTTCTTAAAGATTATTTACGATTGACTTATGGGGGATATTTGTTCTAGGATGATCACCAAATACGCTTCATCAGAAGCCATTAGGAATCCCATTTTTGTGTGTGCTTGGTCGCTTAGTTGTGTCTGACACTTTGCGACCCATGGGCTGTACCAGGCTCCTCTGTCCATGGGGATTCTCCAGGCAAGAATACTGGAGTGAGTTGCCATGCCCTTCTGCAGGGGATCTTCCCAACGGAGGGATCGAACCCAGGTCTCCCACATTGCAGGCAGATTCTTTACTGTCTGAGCCACCACGAAAGCCTCCCCCATTTTTATGAATTCTAATAATTAAACTAATAATTTATGATGTTGATTCAGTTTACTTTTATCTTAGATGAGATCCAAACCATCTAGATCAGGGGTCAGCAAGCTTTTTTCTTTAAGAAGCCATGTGACAAATGGTCTTGTGGTCCATATGGTCTCCATCAGTTCTGTCCTTGTAGCAGGAAAGTAGCCACAAATAATACTTAAAAGAAGAAGTGTGGCTATGTTCCCCAAAATTATTTATGAACACTCAAATTTTAATTTCATATATTCTTCTTTGATTCCCCCCCCCCCCCAACCATTAAAATATGTAAAAATTATTCTTAGCTTGCAGGCCGTCCCAGCACAGGCCCTGGATTGTAATTGGGAGATCTCTTGTGTAGACCCAAGTCATCTACTCAGTGTGCTGTCACAGAGGAAGTGGTCTGCATAAAGAGCATAAATTGGAGAAATCAGGAGTAGGCAGAATGGCCTGTGTGCAGCCATTTGCACATACGTCTTTTACAGTCATAATTCCACTGGGTTTTGCTACATGTCTTTTTCTCATGGGCAGTAGGTGTCCCTTGTGAGGGCAGAGTCCTGGCCCATTCATTCTTCTCCATGGCGATGGCACCCCACTCCAGTACTTTGCCTGGAAAATCCCACGGATGGAGGAGCCTAGTGGGCTGCAGTCCATGGGGTCGCTGGGAGTCTGAAACGACTGAGCGACTTCACTTTCACTTTTCACTTTCGTGTATTGGAGAAGGAAATGGCAACCCACTCCAGTGTTCTTGCCTGGAGAATCCCAGGCATGGGGGAGCCTGGTGGCTGCCTATGGGATCACACAGAGTCAGACACGACTGAAGCGACTTAGCAGCAGCAGCAGTGCCTGTGAATGAATGAACGAAAGAATAAAAGCATCAATCCAATGTACATGTCACAGTAGGTGCTAGGTTACTGAATAAGAAAGGATGAAATTTCCTTTGAGAAAAACACAAAAACCAGAGGCCCACAGCATTGCTATCAGTTTGCCTACAGACACTGAACATTATAACTGGGCTTTGTGTAACACATGGAAGAGTAGCATGGGGGTGCTGTGTAAGGAGTGTGTTAGTTGCTCAGTTATGTCTGACTCTTTTATGAGTCCATGGACTGTAGCCCACTAGGCTTCTCTGTCCATGGAATTCTCCACGCAAGAATACTGGAGTGGGTTGCCGTGCTCTCCTCCAGGGGATTTTCCCTACCTAGGGATCAAACCCAGGTTTCCTGCATTGTAGGCAGATTCTTTACCATCTGAGCCACTGGGGAAGCCCTGTGTAAGGAGGGAAACTTGCAAATCATTCAGAAAGATTTCCATTCCCATGGACTCTGGGTTGCTGGGGCATTTTGGTTCTTCCCTTAAAGAAGATTGATCAGTCATCAATGATACTCTAAAATGTTACGTCTTCTTCAGCTTTATGTCTTTACAGAGGGACTGCTTAACACTCAGGAAAGGTTTCCATAAGGAAATGATCTCAAATAAGATTAGATTTTTTTTTTAAACTAGGACCCATCTTCTTATGTATATTGGTACCATTATTTCTGATGTTGATTTAATTGATCTTTAATTTGTTGTTGTTGTTATTCAGGTGCTCAGTCATGTCTGACTCTTTGAGAACCCATGGACTGCAGCATACCAGGTTTCCCTATCCTTCACCATCTCCCGGAGCTTGCTCAAAGCCATGTCCATTGAGTCAGTGATGCCATCCAACCATCTTTTCCTCTGTTTTCCCTTTCTCCTCCTGCCTTCAATCCTTCCCAGCATCAGGGTCTTTTCCAATGAGTCATCTCCCCCAAAATACAACTGTCCCCTTAGTTTAAAAGTAAAGAAACCCATGTTTTTTTAATGTTTCATTTTTGTTTCTCCATGGATAGTTTTGTTGTCGTTGTTCACTCAGTTGTGTCCGACTATTTGTGACCCCATGGGCTACAGCACACTGGGCTTCACCATCTCCCGGAGATTGTTCAAACTCATGTCCATTGAGTTAGTGATGCCATCCAACCATCTTGTCCTCTGCCGTCCCCTTCTCCTCATGCCCTCAATCTTTCTCTGCGTCAGAGTCTTGTCCAGTGAATTGACTAATAGCCAGTAAAATCCTATCTTAACATATGAGAAAAGGCTGATTATGCTCTGGGGTGGTTTCTGCTAAAACAATCCAGGTGAATTTGTGGATTATCTTTGAGCACAATTCGTAGGCCATCCACGTAATGCTCCGGTATATGGGTTTTGCTTTGTTTGCCTTTGGTGTGTCTGTCTTCTCCTTCCGTCTCTCACTCCTGTGTGTTCCTGCCTGCTTCTATCGGGTCAGGCTGATGTGAGCTTCAAAGGGACAGCTCAGACGGCCATGCTACTGGCTCCAGGCAGTTTGGCTCCTGTTGTGACCACTTCCATTTCACTGTTGTGATATTTTGACAAAGTGAAGGCTTATTGTGACAGGAGCTTAAATAAACAGGAAGTGGACTCCTACCCCCATTTCCAGGAAAAAATGGGAACAGCAGGTATTATCTGATGTAATTAAAGTGTACTGAACCCTGAACAGAGTCCTCATTGTAAATCCCCATTTGACCCTTACAACCAGCAAGTTTAGAACCAGGGGTGTGAGTGACCTGCTGGTTGGAAGCTCTGTGGCCTCTCTAAGGGCATGTAGAGTGCATGGCGAGCCTGTTACAGTTTTCCTTGGTAGTTTTTAGAAAGACACTTACATAGCATCCGGTCTCCCCTCTCTGAACCCCAGTTACCTTGTCTACCAAGTGGATATAATTTTATCTCCCATTGGGATTGATGTTGGTTGGGCTTAACAGAAGCATTTTAAATAAAGTGCTTAGCACAGTTTCTCAGATTAGCAGACCCTCAAGAGTAAGTGACTGTTACTACCTTTTCTTTTCTTCTGCTAAACATCCCCCAAAAGTCTTAATTAGTAAAATAATTCTTTCTTACTTGGTTGAAATCTTTACCATATAACCTAGTTTGTTTTATATTATTGGGGACTTTCTGTGGTATTAAACTTATGTATGAAATAGCTAAACTATGTTCAGATTTTTCTACCTTGATATGTGTGTCAGTCATATATATATATGTGTGTGTGTGTGTATAAGATATGTGTGTATCAATTATTAATATATATGTGTATGTATATATTGGGTTGGCCAAAAAGTTCATTCATGTTTTCCCATAAACTGCTATGGAAAAACCCAAATGAAAATTTTGGCCAACCCAATATATGTCTGTGTGTGTGTGAGTGTGTATATAAAATACATGCATATAATTTAAAAAGCAGGTGCTGACATTAGATTTACCTGCAAAATTATAAATATGTCAGCTGTCTCTTAGGGTCACTGATTTTTCTAATGCTTTCAAATATTTCTAGAACTATAAGTGTGTAGACTTATGATGGATCCTTTGACTTCAAACAGGTGTTTGTTGTTCAACCTAAATATTATTCATCCAGGTCCACTGCCTTCTCTTTTACCCAGATTAATTTTCTCTTTCTTCTAAGGATAGTCTTATATACAAACTGCCGACATATTGAAGATAACATGTTATGAAGTGAAGTCGCTCAGTCATGTCCAACTCTTTGCGACCCAATGGACTGTAGCCTACCAGGCTTCTCAGACCATGGGATTTTCCAGGCAAGACTACTGGAGTGGGTTGCCATTTCCTTCTCCAGGGAATCTTCCTGATCCAGGGATCGAACCTGCGTCTCCTGCATTGTATACAGATGCTTTACCCTCTGAGCCACCAGGGAAGCCCTAAAGATAATATGAATTGGGAAATTGATTGGGAATTTGCAGAATCATCTGGTTCTGGGTGAGAATGAGAATTTGGGATCTTTATCTCCCAAAGATACATAAACCTATCTCTTAAACACTCAACAAAGAATACTAGCATCGTTAGACAACATTTAAAATTCAGGCATATTCACCCTTCCAGTTCCAAGTTGGAATAGAGTTGTCTTCCACTGGGGAATAATTTGTCTCTATTAATTGAGAACAAACATGCATGGGTGTTTTAATTACACAATAAATTAGGAGAATTTAAGATGCAGAATATGTGGGAGCCAAGAATTCAAAACCAGCAGCTCAAAAACCAAAGTAGATTTAACAGGGAAAACATCTCAGCATACGAGTGCAAGCAGGTCCCAAGATAAAGAATGGAGAAAAACAAGATCCAGACCAATTATTTGGGTTTTACTAAAGCTCCTTTCAAGGAGAATGATTCTGACTTACGGTTATAAGTTGTTGCTGGCTGAACAGGACAGATGGAAGAAAACATATTCTTCCTGGGGTTCCTTCAAAATATCTGGCTTTCAGTGGCCCTTCTGTGCATTCAGTGAAGAATAACTTGAAGATTTCTTATATGAATTTGAGTGTTAGAGAAGCATTCAGTCTCTGTCCAAGGAACCCTGAGAGTATATGCAAAATCATATGATTATGAGCTTCTGTGAGGAAAGAGTCTAGAACTTTCTGTAGATTCTCAGTAGAGTCCTTGATCCTAAAATGTCTGAGGAATCAGAGCTGCTGCTTGAGTGATGTAGACTTTTGTTGACTTTGTTATCTGTCATTTGGCCAGAGTTGCCTTCTCATAAACTCTTACAGCTTCTGATTTTGTTGTTGTTGATCATTCGCTAACTTGTGTCCAACTCTTTGCGCCCCGTGGACTGCAGCGTGCCTGGCTCCTCTGTCCTCCACCATCACCCAGAATTTGCTCACATTTGTGTCCATTGAGTTGGTGATGCTACCTAACCATCTCATCCCCTGCCGTCCCCTTCTCCTTTTGCATTCAGTCTTTACCAGTATCTGATTTTTAGGTGAGGAGAATCAGAATTTTTTTTTTTTTTTTTTCCAGAGTGCTTTCAACCAAATTTGGTATTTCCCAGCAAGACCTGCCCATTTGTCACTAGTTCAGACCCTCTTTCTCTTTCTCCTGCAATATACATGTTTAGATACCGCTGTCTATTCTTTTTTATTAAAAAAGAAAATTGCCTGGGCATCTGAATGTTTGTTGTGAGCCACCTTAAATCCTTTCTGGAAGCAGGTTGGATGTGATAAAACACACACCTCCCTGAGATCTCAGAGTGCTGGTTGATTGATTACAGGGCAAGGGAGGCAGAGGATGTAGGTAATTCCTCAACCATCGTGAGGGACAGAAAACAGCCTCTAATGGTATGTTCTACTGATGGCAACTGGGAAAGGCCCTCTTCAAAAGAGAGGACGGCGGGGAGAATTAGGGACTCCCGCTGACCTCTGATAGAACTGAGATAATGGCTGCCTTCCCAGCACAACTGAGGCTAATTACTGGGTAATTACTTGTTTTTATGCTTCCAATAGGGGTTGTGTACGCGCAGGTTTATCTTGTTTCCCCCAGTGGACTTTGAGCTCCTTAAAAATGAGGACGCTCACTCTTTTTCTGTTGAGCATAATGTTTCTTTGGGCAGTGCTTCTCACATAGCTGGCAAAATGCGATTGAAGTTAATGATCAAGACACTGACTATTTGGGAACCTAACACTGCTTCACGGAGGACCTTGAGAACACCATGAGGAGTTTGTGGTAAACGTGTCATCATGTTCCAGAAAGTTTCAGAACTGAGTGATGATTTGTGCTTTCCCAAGACAAGCAACTCTGCCAGCGCTCGAGAGCAATGCTCCCTTCTAAACAGAGGGGATCAAGTTTAATTCATAGTAGCTGATTTCTGAAAGTTATAAGACATGGCTGTGTATTTTTTCCTCTAAACATTATCTCACAAGAAATCGAAAGAAAGAAAAAGGGTGACTCGGGGAAAATGTCAAGGATAATTTATTGTTTAAATCCTGAACTATCTGTGAGATCTTTAGGCCACTGAATACAGAACATTTTATCCTTCCGTCACTGGCATGGAAGTGTGTTTACCCATTGAGGGTGGTTTATTTCCTAGTTTATGTGTGTTGTGTGTGTATAATCACGTCTGCCTTTTCCTCTCCCTCACATCCTAAGTGGAATTAATCACTTATTATGGTCCCTTTAAACAAGACAGGGCAGATCTCTACGTAAAGCTTAGGCGCTTCCTTTATAACAGTGCTTGGCTCAGGCATCTCATGTGTGTACTTCTTAAAATTACATCCCATGATTGTAATGTCCTGAAATTGGCTTCAGAGGCACACATGGTGTCCTCTGTGAGAAGCTCATGAAGCAATGTAGAAGGAAGAAGGAAGCATTGTCAAGGAGGGGCCAGAAGTCAATGCTTTTTTATTCCCCAATATACGTTTCACTTTCCCCAAAGAGGAGGGTGGAAACTCCCTCAGGACTGTGCCAGGTGGCCTAAGGGCCAATGGCAAAGTCCACACGGGAACACGAGATGTTAATAATTAAAAAGCCCCAGGTCTCCCGCTCCCCTGGATGGATGCCTGGTGCTGAGACAAGTTTCAGGCCTGCTTCTGGTCCTCCTGCCAGGGCTCAGCTCTTTGTATTGACAAAGCTTTTTGTCTGCTTGCCTTATGATCCCAAGTTACGTGCTGGCTCCTGTGGGTTGTTCGGGCCCCTGGTTGTGTCTCTGCAGGCCCTGGCCTGTCTGTACTTTCCTCCCGTGTGACCGACCAGCTTCAGACACAAGCCCCAGAGGGTGCTGAGCTCCACGCAGCACTTAGGTATGGCATTCCACTGTTCTAGAGTGTCACATTGCCTTTTATTGGTTCTTGCTCAGAACTCTGATGTCAAGTGGAAAAAAAAAATCGTTACTTAGGCTTTAATGCCAAAGGGAAAGAAACAGAGTCAAGTCAAATGTGCCTTGCAAACAAATCCAAATGAAACTGGACTCCCTCTAAACCCCAACCACACTTTTTAGTATTCCATTGCAGTTTCCACAGACGTGACATGGGAATCTTAAACATCAACAGACACTTGCCAAATATTCTGTGACGCTAGACTCCTATGAGAAGGTCCATCTCAAAGAGGAAGATAGGGTCCCCCAGATCCATTAAACTTGGCCTTCTCTGTCCAAACGGCCACCAAAGGGAAGCTGTGGAGTCCAGTTTGGGAAAGTTGCCAGAGTCTCTTGGGGCTAACGTGGAGCTCACAGAGGGAGGGTGATGATTTGATTGAGGAAGGGTGACATGTTACAGATATTGGGACTGCTGGCATCCGTTTCTCATTTTGCAAACCTGCTAACCATATGATCTTAGTTATTTGGCCTCTCCAAGCCTCGGTTTCCGGTTTCCTCATCAATAAAGTGGTGACGCAAATGGGCTTATCTATTTTAGAACTTCACCCATAGGTCGTATCATATCATATCTCATTGTGACCCCAAGAATGGCTGTATCATTGCTATTTTGTTGTTGCTGTTATAACAATTATAACAATTGTTATAACAAATTATATAACAAATATAATTGTTGTTGTACTTTGAATTGTTGTACTTTGAATTTGGGGGAGTAGGTTTAAAAATTGAAACCATATCAGTAATAAAAATTGCCTATTCTTTTAATGGAGCTTCCCCTGGTGGCTCAGATGGTAAAGAGTCTGTTTTTTAAGTATGTATGTTGTTCCTTGGGAAGCATTCCAACCATGATCTGAATTTTTCTAGCTTAACAGTCATGGGGAAGTTCTGTCATAAAACTCATCATGTGTGTCATGTCTAAGTAGAGTGTTGGGTGCCTCGTAGCTGTAGTGAGGCAAAGCTGTCATCTGCTTCACTTCTTCACCTTCATCAAGTGGGAAAGAAAGTCAATAGCTCTGAAGAGTAGAAAAGAAGTACCTCAGTACCAGGACCACATGTGGCCTCAGGGGCCTTCCACTCCCTGTACTCATTTCACTTCCTGTAGTTAAAGGTAGAGTAGTGAAGTAAAGTGAAAGTCGCTCAGATGTGTCTGATTCTTTGCGACCCCATGGGACTACGGTCCATGGAATTCTCCAGGCCAGAATACTGGAGTGGGTATCCATTCCCTTCTCCAGGTATCTTCCCAAGCCAGGGATTGAACCTAGGTCTCTCACATTGCAGGTGGATTCTTTACTAGCTGAACTACAAGAGAAGCCCAAGAATACTGGAGTAGATAGCCTATCCCTTCTCCAGGGGATCTTCCTGACCCAGGAATTGAACCGGGGTCTCCTGCATTACAGGCGGATTCTTTACCACCTGAGCTATCAGGGAAGGGAGAGTAGAGGGGAATATCAACTAATAAAGGGCTTCCCAGGTGTTGCTAGTGGTAAAGAATCTGCCTGCCAGTGCAGGAGACTCTAGAGACGTGGATTCGATCCCGGGGTCAGGAAGATTCCCTGGAGTAGAAACTGGCAACCTACTGCAGTATTCTTGTCTGGAGAACTCCATGGACAGAGAAGCCTGTTGGGCTTACAGTCCATGGGTTCACAAAGAGGCGGACACAACTGAGTTATTGAGTGCAACTAAGAAAACCGCACAACCCCATCTCCCTTGTTCAGTTCAATTGCTCAGTCATGTCCAACTCTGCGACTCCATGGACTGTAGCACGCCAGGCTTCCCTGTCCATCACCAACTCTTGGAGCTTGCTCAAACTCATGTCAATTGAGTTGGTGATGCCATCCAACCATCTCATCCTCTGTCATCCCCTTCTCCTGCCTTCAGTCTCTCCCAGCATCAGGGTCTTTTCCAGTGAGTCAATTCTTCGCATCAGCTGGCCAAAGTATTGGAGCTTCAGCTTCAGCATCAGTCCTTCCAATGAATATTCAGGACTGATTTCCTTTAGGATTGACTGGTTTGATCTCCTTGCAGTCCAAGGGGCTCTCAGGAGTCTTCTCTAACACCACAGTTCAAAAGCATCAATCCTTCGGCGCTCAGCCTTCTTGATAGCCCAACACTCACTACCATACATGACTACTGGAAAAGCCAGTTTTGACTAGATGGACCTTTGTTGGAAAAGTAATGTCTCTGCTTTTTAATATGCTGTCTAGGTTGATCATAGCTTTTCTTCCAGGGAGCAAGTGTCTTTTAGTTTTATGGCGGCAGTCACCATCTGCAGTGATTTTGGAGCCTTGTATCTTGTATCTATTATCTCTGTGTCTAGTATTATCCCTCTGGAGCCTTGGATCTATTACATCTCCATAGGCAGAAATTGAGAGAGTGTCTCAGAAATATGATTGGAACTAAGCAGCCAGTATATGGGACAGTCAGTATAATGGGAAACAGACAGTGGAAGTGAGGCCATGGAGCTTGGTGAGGTTTGCTGACTAGACCTGCTAGAGTTATAGCATAGCTTACCCTGCAGCCAGAGCAGCAATGACATTAGGAATATGAGGCCTAAAGAACCAGCTGGATGTTCAAGGAGGTGGGGGTATCACACCCTAGCTCCCCAGCTTCTGGCCTATTTCACTTGGCAAATTAGAAACAAAATAGGTTATCACACTGGTAATAAATATTAACGGTAAAAACAGAAAGCACTTACCATCGTCTTACCTCTCAGATATTCCTGTTGATTGTGACCTGTGTGTCCATATGCGGATACACACACTGTATCTGGGCTCATGTACTTTCCTTTTTGTTTTTAATTTTCTCTTTTTTAAAAATTTATTTTGAACAGGGGGGTACTTGCTTTGCAATGTTGTGTTGGTTTCTCCTGTATGACAACGTGAATCAGCTGTAAGTATACATTCCCTCTCTCTTGAGCCCTCTCCTGCCCCCCTCCCACCCGTGTGGGTCATCACAGAGCAGCGCGGAGCTCCCTGCACTGCCCAGCAGCTTCCCACCGGCTGTGTATTTTACGCACAGCATTGTATGTATGTCAACACTACTCTTTGGGTTTGCCCCGCCCTTTCTTTTCCCTGCTGAGTCCACAAGTGTATTCTCTGTGTCTGCATCTCTATTCCTGCCCTGCACATAGGTTCATCATTGTGGACTTTCTTTTGCAAGAATATCATCTCTGCTGTCTCTTTTTTACCCGACAGTCTACCATAGACAGTTTTCCCTTCTATTGAATATACCTCTGTAAACCTTCTTTCTGTGTGACTGTTTAGTATTCCTTGGCATATGTGGACTATAATTTATTGATATAATCATATATGATTTTATCATGATTCTTATGATTATAAAAACACAGCCATTTCTTTGTGCACCTCCTTGGCTCTTTCTCCACAAAAGACCTCCCATTCCACTTTCTTTCCAGCAGTTTATAAATTTCTACTTACTCCCACTCTTGCTGGTATCAGGCAATTATTTTATGAAAAAAAATTTCTTGCCCATTTGTTAGGCTGAAAAAGCTCCCTTGCTTTAACTTGTATGTCTGTGATTACTAGTGAGGTTGCAAGTCTTTTCCTTTATTTATTGACTGTATGCATTTTTTTTTCTTTTGTGAAGGGCCTCCTCATGTTCTTTGCCTGAGTTGCTGTTACTGTGGCTCTATCTTATTTTATAAGAGCTCTTTTACATATTCAATCTATTTTCTCACTATTGGTCATAAATCTTGGCAGAATCTTCTGATGACAAGGAGCTGATCTTCCAGGAAAGAGAATATTCTGGACATAGTGATCTTCTGGAAGCAAGAGAAAAACAAAACCCAAGTACAGCAGTTTGCTTGGTTCTTCAGAAATAGGAAGACTTACTTTAGGGGATGTTTAGGGAATTCCAGGGGGTGCAGTGGTAAAGAATCTGCCTGCAGTGCAGGAGACACGAGAGAGGCAGGTTTGATCCCTGGGTCAGGAAAATCCCCTCAAGTAGGAAATGGCAACCCACTCCAGTATTCTTGCCTGGGAAACCCCATGGACAGAGGAGCCTGGGAGGCTACAGCCCATGGGGCTGCAAAGAGTCAGACATGACTGAGCAAGTGCAAGCATCCTTTCATCCTTTAGGGATTGGTTGCCATAAGTAAGGTACGTTTCTAGTGAATATTTCAGTGTTGCAGTTACATGTACTCAAGCAGTGTACTTGAGAGAAGACAGTTTCTACTTTGGTTATAGAACATTAAGAGCAATGAATTTTCTATCTCTACCTTTAAATAAAGATGGAATAAGAAAGCTATATCTGCAAACCAGTTACAGTGGCATGGTGGGGTATTCATGGTTTAAATCTGGATGCTTTAGGGCAAAATATCATATTTGCATTAAAGATTTAAATAAAACCAATTTTTTAATTGCCTAGATAAATGCTTCCTTACTCCATGAACATTTCATACATTTAAGGGAGCTATAGAAAATGATATAGGGACTGTTTTGTTTGAACATAAATATGTGTATCAACTATAGATTGGAAAGAATCCTTGTAACTACCGGAGAGCTTCAACCCAGTGGACTCCTGTTCCAATGATCCATGGATCCGAGGATGCTCTCTATTTTCTCAAGCTCATATGACTTCTACATGCCCAGGGCTAGGAGTAGACTCCACGCCATCTGACTTTTTATCAAATGTCAGTTTTGTTACATCAGCAGAACTTGGTGGATTTGTGAGTGTAGAAATTTGATCATTTACTCACATCAGCCACCCTGCTAGGCTCTGCGGATATAAAAGATATGGGCCGGGTCTGACCTCTGTGCCATTATAGTCTCATAGGTGAGAAAGTTACTGTAACCTCGGAAAGGTACAGTAAATAAGTAAGTGCCTCAGGTATCCAGGGGGTGTGATTATGGTCTCTGTACAAGGAAGATGAAGAGAAAAGTGTGATTTATTCGGAGTGAAGACTTAATGGAAGGAGGGAACCTTGAGCTGAGATTAAAGAGGTGAGGAACTGAGGTTTAAGGGATTAATGTGGCCTCCATGCACAAATGAATAAGTTGGAACATTTGGATATCAGTGCGGATAAGGAGGCAGCAGAAGGTGGTGGAAAGATGATGGACTGTGAAAACAGTTTGCCCTGTGCTTGTGTCCTGACTGTTTGAACAGTTGATATACTTTCTGTGAGCCTCAGTTGTCCTGTCTGGAAGTAGGACGATAATGTGTGTTGAATGTGTGGAATGCGGATTGCAGTCTCAGCACAGTGCCTAGTGGAATAAACGGCAGAGAGGACTAGCGGGGGTGGCAGTGGTGGCATTCACAGGGTGAGTGACAGGGCGGGGAGGCCTGAGACTCTCAGCTGCTGTGACCTTTCTTAACCTGTGTCGTACATTGGACGGCATGAGGCTGGACGTTGTGATTTTCACCCGGACTTTTCATTATAAAATGAGGAGTCCCATGAAGAAAAGAGACAGTGAGTTTTGCATGGAATGCTTTCTGAAGGACCCATTTTGGAGGAGCTGAGGATTTGGTACAAGGGTGTGAAATGGAAACAGAGCCCTTCTGTGCCTGCCCTCTTAAGGGGTCGGTGAGGGGTTGGGGCTGAAAAAGGTGCATTTACCATCAGCCCGGTCTGCACCATGTGTGGCGAAGGCCTTAGCTTCCTGCCACCCTAGTGACTAGTGTGCAAGGCTGTTTCTGAAGCTGACCCTGAAGAATCCAACCGTTTTCCAGCTTGTTGTTGCTCCCCTAGCTCCAGCCTTCCTGGAGTTTTCCCAGATCATCAGTTTTTTGTTTTTGTTTTTAAGTGATGAGCCTGGCCCATCATCTTTCTCCCTTTCTTAGTTTATGGTGGCCAAGTCCCCATTTTCAAGCTTGGCAAATTAGACATTGATTGATTTCCTCTGCTTCTCTAAAACTTGCCAGTGGCTTTGCGTTCTGCATAATAGACTTCCTACCATGACATTTGATACTCACCTCTGCAGGCTTGCATGCTTGGTCGCTACAGTTGTGTCTGACTCTTTGCGACCCCTTTGCAACTCTTTGGACTATAGCCTACCAGGCTCCTCTGCCCACGGGGTTCTCCAGGCAAGAATACTGGAGTGGGTTGCCGTTTCTTCCTCCAGGGGATCTTCCCAGCTGAGGGATTGGACCCACGTCTCCTGGGGCTCGAGCTACCTGGTATCCACCTGGACATCCTCTGTATTCATCAGGTATCCACATCCCTGCTCCCCTGGACAGTCTCTCTTCCTTGTTTGCTGCCTGCCCGCTGTCGTAGGTAGGGTTCTTTGGATGTGGATTCTCATGCAAGTGATTTACTGAGAGAATATTCACTATGGAAACCAGTGAAATCATGAAGGAAGCAGGAGAGGATGGGGCAAGAAGCTGGGCAAAGAGGACTGTAGGTTCATTGTAGTCACACCTCAGCCCTGGCTGGCCTGAGAGTCATCTCACCTTGAGGCTACAAGGCTGGGCCTTTGTATCTTGGTGTCGATCAGACATGGGCTACCTTCTGTGTGCAGGGAGGTAACCATTCAGGATTGCCGCTGGAGGTGACACTTATAACCTCAGCTATTAGGGCATTCTCTGGAGACGTTAATAGCCGGTGCTCACCGCACAGGGAGGACTGTACTGGCCCAGCATAAAGTGAATCTGGTCAGACCACCAAGCTTCAACTGTACCTGCCAATCAAACTCCTACTGATCCTTCAAGACCCAGACATGCCCAACACCATGTGAAGTGTTCTGTAGCCCAGAAGTCCTCATTCTCAGCTAATGATGTTATCTACCATCTCTGCTTTTTCTTTATGCCTCATTATAAGCCTTATCAAGATCCACTTTGTAGCACTGTGAAATGGCTTAATGTGAGGCACCCTGCTAGACTAATGAGTTTCTCCTTGAAGGCACAGTATGTTTTAATTCACCTTTAAATAGCTGCTCCCCAGGCCCCAGGACTGTCCCTCTGTAGCTCTCTAGTAAAGGTTCTCTGAATTGAAATGAGCTGGAACATTCTTCCAGGCTGCCGTGTGCTTTGTCCCCAAGGGGCTTTTCCTCCAAACCTTCCCAATTTGGGGGCGAGGGTTCTTTTCCAGGAATGCTAGCTCCGCCTGTTGTTCTTTGCTCCCCAGAATTCCAGAGCCATGGAGATTTTACAGCCTAATCTAAGTCTTCTGTCTGGACTTGTGTTTTCTTCCTCCTGCCCGCACCCCCCCCACCTCCCCCCACCCCCCAACCCAAATGTCACCTGACTTTATCTCCCTCGTGAGCCCAGGCAGGTAGCCTGCTGTCATCCGCTCCCTGCTTGGACTGGGCCCCCTGCAAGATGAAGTTGAAATAAGCATCTCGTCCTGAATGCCACTCTGGCTGCCACCCAGAACTTGGCAGTTGGTAAATTCCGGCTCGTGTCACTGAATGTCATGGCTCATTGGTCCAGCCGTGAAAATTGTTCAGAGGACAGCTGAGGCCTCTGTGGCTGACCCAAGAATCCTCTCTCGTGATGGAAAAGGACTACCACCTCGTAGTTTAGTCTAGAACCAGATTCAGAAAGTTGCGCTCTTAGTCCAGGAGTCACATGAAAACACTTGTCCTTTCATTCTTTTACCCCACGGTCTTTTCTTCCTTGTGTTCTATTTCTTGTGGGCTGGGTAGGGGAACAATGAATGAGCTGTAGTTTTTGCATTTGAGGAGTTTATAATCCAGGGAAGGAAATGGGATTGAGACAGGGGTGTACAAAACTTGCAATAATCAGAGGAATTATGAGGTATGTGCTGCAATGAGGGAAGCGTTTAGGGCGCTGGGGAAGAGTTTGGTCTCTGAAGTTCACCAGCCCTAGGTCATATCCCAGCTCTGTTACTATTGGCATTGGGACTTTGCACAAGTACTTTAAGTTTCTTGGCTTTACTTTTTTTCATCTGTCAAATGGAAGTAACAATGGCACCCACTTCACAGGGTATGGATTAAAAAAAGGTTATCCATGTAAAAGTATATAGCCTGGTGGAATTTATAAATATTAGATATCATTATGAATATTATTACTGGTGACACTGATGCTGAAGTTGTAGCTCCAGTACTTTGGCCACCTGATGAGAAGAACCAACTCATTGGGAAAGACCTTGATTCTGGAAAGATTGAAGGCAAAAAGACAAGAGGATGGCAGTGGATGAGATGATAGCATCACTGACTCAACATGAATTTTAGCAAACTCGGGAGAGTGAAGGATGGGGGAGCCTGGGGTGCTGCAGTCCTTGGGGTCAGACACAACTTCGCATCTGAACAACAGCAGAAAAACCAGTCTTCTGGAGGGGTTCATAGAATAGGTGGCATTTTAGTGAGGCCTTGAGTTTTCATAGGTGATAGAGGCTTCCAAAGGAAAGAAACAGCCTGAAAAAGAAGTGAGGGAATAATTTATTTGGGAATTAGCTAGTGGTCTGGACTGGGGAGGTACTGATCAATACTTGATGGGTTTCTCTGGGAACTGAAGCTATAAGACAGGTAGGGTCCAGTACCTGGCAGATAATGAGTCCTCAATAAATATTCCCCAAATTTCTTTGATCTGTGTATCTTGAGTTACTTTTTTATGTTCCTGCATTAGCCTTCATTCATATTAAAGGATACTGGTGGGCAAGAGGTCCAAGTTTATTTTATTGCAACATAAAAATAATTCTGAGCGTACCACTTTGAACAGGTAGGGGATTTTCAGAGATTTGGCCTGCTCCTGAAATCTGCACTGTCCAGCACACCAGCCATACGTAAGTCACATGGGGCCACCGAGCACTCCAAGTGTGGCTGGTTTGATGAAGAAACTGAGTTTTTAAATTTTCTTTAATTTTAATTAATTTACATTTAAAGAGCCCCGGGTGGCTGAGGGCAACCAGACCACATGGCATTGTGGTCCAGAAATGATTTTGGAGATCCAGAGGCAGTGTGCAGATGTGAAGCCCTGGATTTGGATTGGTGAGGTGCAGGGGGATGTTTCCTAGGGAGATTTCTGATCCTGTCATTCCAGAGAAGAGGGCCACTAAACCAGCTGTTTATTTTGATCAGTGTGGTTTCAGAGAGTCAGTCTCTGAAATAGGCTGCCTCTGACTAAAGTAAGCAGTTCTCCAATAGAGGGCCTTAAAAATACAAGGCAGATTACTGAATCCCCAGGAAGCAGTTGTCCTAATCAGACTCTGTTAATAAACTATAGACCACAAACCAGTGTGTGTTCCTGTCTCTTCTTTCTCTCCCGATTCAGTGCTCACTCTGGCACAAAGCGCACCACAGTTATTTTTCATCCAGCCTCAGATTTGAAACAAATGGCAGGATGCTCTGAAGCCCCTTGAGTTCAGGGGAAACCTTGCAGCCTTTCTTGCGCGGGAACAGCTAATGAGGGAGTCACTCTGACCACAGCTGGCTCTGTGTGCCGGCTGCTGGCCTCCAGCCTGTTGATTCGCTCACTGGGATGACTACACTCAGGTGGGCCGAGTTGAGCCACAGGGAGAGGGCAGCGTGAAGACGGGCAGGCTTCATAAATCAGGACAATTTGGCGAGATTGCATTTGCATTGACTCTGGGCCAGGGGCCTTCACGCCGCGGAGTGTCTGCTGTGGAAGCTGACATTTTAATGATTTGATTAGTTTAGGAAGAATATTTTTATGGGTTGTGTCATCGACCGTATTAAGTCCTGAGTGGAGTTGTTACATGATGATGAACTTCCATTACCTTGGCTGTGGACGAGTCTGTGCAGTGACTGCCGCTTGAGACCCTAAGGGTAATCTCGTGCAATCCTCTTAAAGAAAGCGCTGTTTAATGACTAAAGCTGTTAATCATATTAAATACACACAGCCATGCTGGGAAAAATTGCCAAACAAGCATAAATTTCTTAAAAAAGGGTTTTGAATTAGCTAAACAGGGTTTTCTGGAGGGATGTTGGATGCAGAAGTAGCAGTGGGGAAGGGAGTCGAGGAGGAGATGGAGAAAGATAGTAGTGATAACCTGGTGCTGTTTACTGATCTGTGTGGCTGGTACTGGCTTGACTGAGTGTATCGGGATGCTTCAGGCCACATATAAGAGACTGCCCAACCCCAAGTAGGTTACACAATAAGGAAAATTTACTATCTTGCAGGAAAAGAATTGAGATGGTAGACAGTTCTAAAGGGGCATTTCTTATTGCTGTGTCTTATAAATCACTGTGATGTCAGGGTTCCGGGTTGACTTTGTGGATGATGAGCTTGGTTTTCTCAAGATTTGGTCATTTTTGATGAGATGGACGTTTATTTCTCCATTGGAGTGTCTTCTTGACCAGTGGAGGTTTATGAGACTGGTTGGGACGTGAGGAGTCTCAAGTACATCTGTCGCAGGGAGGGGGACCCCTTCCAGGGCCTGAGAGTGGGCTCTTGTCTAGCATCCGACAAGGAATTCTCCAAGGAGACACACGTGCTGACAAAGCAAGAGATTTTATTGAGGAGGGGCGCCCGGGGGGACAGTAGCAGGGTTAGGGAGCCCAGGAGAACTGTGCTGCCACGTGGCTCGCGGTCTCGGGTTTTATGATCACGGGGTTAGTTTTCCTGGTTGTCTCTGGCCCATCATTCTGACTCAGGGTCCTTCCTGGTGGTGTGTGCATCGTTCAGCCAAGATGAATTCCAGCAAGAAGGATTCTGGGAGGTTAATAGGACATTTGGACTGGAGTCTTCCCTCTCCTTTTGACCTTGCCCAAATTCTTCTGGTCGGTGGTAGCTTGTTAGTTTCATGTTCCTTACCAGGACCTCCTGTTTTAAGATAACTCATGCAAATGGTTACTATCATGTCTGGACAGGGCAGGCGTTTTCCATCAGTAGTTCTGACAGTGGAATTTAGAGCTTCTGGATCAGTACTCCACTGGAGGTGTTGGCTGAGAGCAGACTCCAACCAGAGGGTAATCTGGGAAGTTCCAGTCCTGAAGGTAACCCTCTCCTCCCATCCACCAGCATCCATTTTGTGTTCTTTGCATGCATCTCAGGGGAATTATGTTGCCAAATCAGGCCACCATTTTACTTGAGCAAATATGGGTGCACAGTTTTCCAAATACAGAGGCTTTGTGGGGTGATGGGCTGATCTGAAAAAGGAACAAGCCCTCTCTTTCCTTAGCCCTTGTGTTGTCTTAGGTAAGAGCTGATAAAAGCAGTTCATTCATTCCCCTCTGCCTGGCGTTCTGTCAAGAAACAGGGAGCTTTGAACACAGCATTGAGCTATCGAGGTTGGTTGTCATTAAATATTAAATACCTGCCCTTCAAATTTACAACCAAGTGTTTTGACAACCCGAGTTCTCTCTGTACCTGTGATTTCCTGTGTTAAGATACTGTGACAGAGGTCTGAACATTAAAACATATAAAATAAGGGTATGAGTTACCAAAATACATATTTGCATTGGGATATTCAAGAACACAGAGTTTGAGTGCCGCAGGGTTGTAAGCGTGATAGGTGACTAAACAGGATTTTGTGCAAGAAAAAGACTTGGGTCTGAGGAATGGAAAGATGACTGAGTGAAAATCAGGGGCTTAATGGTGGCAGTGATGGTATCTGCCCTCTACCCCGGCAACTGCTGTGTTGTTTCCTAAGAGCCGCTCCAGGGGGGTGGGCTCCCTAATGCCCATGACCATCTAATTCTCACCACCGTCCTAGGAGGTTTACAGGTCTTCATTTTAGAGATGAAGAAACTGAGGCGACCGGCGTTTAGTAAGCATCAGAGCAGATTTTCAAGCCCAGATCTGTTTTGATAACAAAGCTCTGAGCCTTTCTCCCTGAGGATGCTCTGTAAGCTGTGTTCTGCTGAATCCTCAAGAATCCCTAGGTTAGATGAACGTGTGGGATCAAGTCAGGGCGAGAGGACTGGAGTAGCTTTGTGGCTCCCGACCTCTGCTCTTAATTGTTCTTATATCTTGAGGTTTAACATTTTTGTGGAGGAAAAGCTTCTGTGCTTTAAAAATTAATAATAAAATAAGAAGCATGTAGACCCATGTCCTGTCCCACAGTACTTAATTCTGTTTTCCTTTTACTTGCAGTGTAAGCCAGAGTAGGGAGGAATTCTGGGCTTGCTTGCTTTATCTCGCTCTTTCTTAATTGAAGTATAGTTGATTTACAGTGCTGTGTCAGTTTCAGGCATATAGCAAAGTGATTCAGTTGTGCACATATATCTATTCTTTTTCAGATTCTTTTCCATTATAGGTTATTATATAGACTATGGTTCCCTGTGCTATGCAGGAGGCCCTTGTTGTTTATCTATTTTTTATGTAATAGTATGTATACGTTAATCCCAAATTCCTAGTTTATTTCCCTCCACCAAGCCGCCTTTCCTCTTTGGAGCTCTGGGTTTTCAAAGCACCCATCTGGCTAACTCCCTGGGAATTCACTGCCCATCGGCTTTCATTCTGTAGCCACAAACTGAAAGGCATGAGCCCTTTGAAGAGACAGACGAAAGCAAAGAGGGTCATCAAGATGAGAAGGAAGGGAAGTGGAGTGTGACATTCCGTGGAGGAAATTTCCCCAGTGGCTACTGCCTCCAGAGCTTCCGCACTGAAGCTTAATGGGCAATGGCTTCCTGGTCTCCGCCAAAGCCCTGGGGACCTCTCCCCACTCGTGGGCAGCTCCCCAGGCCCTCCCATCTCTCCTTATTAGAGGCCCAGAGCTTGCCTGCCTCCCTCTTCTCTTATTAAAGCCAGCTCTGTTTCCACCCTGCCTGTCTGCTTCCCTGGACCCCTTCTTCCTGAAGGCAAGTAAAAGAGTTTTGTTTTGTTTTCTTTTTTAAAGACATTACTCACTATTTGGGGACAGATGGAGGAGAACAAAACAAGCTCCTCAGGATCCCGGGCTTCTGTGTCAGGGGCTGGGGTGCGGTGGGGAGGGGGGCTCTGAAAGGGTGCGGGTGTGTCTCAGACTCAAGGGGTTGCAAAACATTGTACTGAAGCAATGCACATCAGAGAAGGCACAGGCTGTTCTGGGTGGGAAAGCTAACCTTTGTTCAGAGTTGGAGTCAAGAGCGGAAGTGCTGGCAGGATGGTGGCAGAGGTTCTCAGAGCTGGAGCCAGGCGGGGAGGGTTCATGGCCCTGGGAAGCGGGCAGCCCCAGGTGGAGCCAGGCCCTCCCCACCCAGCCTGTGAGCCGGAGTCTGGACTTGATAATTTGGAAACGAAATAAGAAAAGTGTAATGAACAGGTTCAAAAGGGGGATCGTGGGCAGAGCTGAATAGAAGGGATAGTTGCATCACCTTTCTATGCCCTGTGCTATGCAGTTCTTCATTCATTTGTTCATTTAACAAACTATTGATTGATCATATAAAATGGGCTCAGGCATGTGGGTGTTGTCATTTGCTGTTTAGTCCCTAAGTCGTGTCTGACCCTTTGAGACCCCATGAGCTGTAGTCTTCCAGGCAACTCTGTCCATGGAATTTTCTAGGCAAGGTGGAGTGGGTTGCCATTTCCTCCTGCAGGGGATCTTCCTGACTCAGGGAGCAAACCCATGTCTCTTGCATTGCTGGCAGATTCTTTACCACTAAGCCACTGGGGGATTCAGGAATATGGGATAAAACTATAAAAAAGACCAAGAAAGGCCCTGCTCTCATGGGGCTTATATTCTGTAGACAGAGAGTAAACAAACTAGCCAATGTAGTGCCACCTGGGAAGTCCTAGATTAAAATATACATGGGTCATGAAGGCTATACAGAGAATTAAAATAGGTTTATGACGTGCTTGAAAGTGACTGAATCTACTGAGACCAGGAGGGCTCTCTGAGCAGGGCTTTTAGGCAGAACAGGAGTAGAGAAAGGTGCCAGTCTTGTGAAATAGAGGAAGAATATACCACAAAGGGAGGACAGTCAGTGCAAAGACCCTGAGGCAGACAAGAGAGTATAGTCAGGGAGCAGCGGGAAGCCCAGTGCAGCTGGATGTGAGAGAGCGAGGAAGGGGGAAGAGTGTTAGGAGTATTAGGTTTTTGTTTTAGATTTATTTATTTGGAGCTGCGTTCAGTCTTAACCGTGGCATGTGGGCTCTTCATGGCAGTGTGCCGGCTTGGTTGCCTCATGGCATGTGGGATCTTGGTTCCCCGACCAGGGATTGAATATCCCCTGTGTTGGAAGGTGGCCGCCTAATCACTGGACCACCAGGGGGACCCCGGAGTATTAGCTTTATATTCCTACTGAGTGTCCTTGAACAACTTCCTCAGTCTCTCTGTACTACCGCACACTTGCTGCCAGCTCTGGGTCTCACATACTGGATTTTGGATGTCCACAGATGTGAACCCAAATTCCTTCATTTCTTGTTTCCAAGAACAGTTGTAAAAGCATTTTCTGGGTTCTCATGATGCTCCTAGGACCGAGCAAAGCGGTGGATTTCATAACTGTTGATGTTTGTTTTGTGCCTGTGAGTCCAGGCAGTCGGTACCATGTGTATGTCATGAGTTGGATTCCCATTTTTATATGTCAGCTTGCCACATTTCTTGGAAGTAGTCTTAGCTGGTGTCTGCTCTAACTTTGTTTCCCTCTGCTCCCAGACTCAGTAATTGGATTAGCTACCATTTAATGCAGCTTTCAATGCCTCAGAACTAGCCTTATCTTCATTTGAACAAAGTACCTCTTCAGATTTACCCAAGTGACTACTCAGTAAAATCAGCATGAAGGGATTGCTTCCTGGTCTACATTTGGGGAAGCCGAAGTCTGATTATCTTGAGCTTGCAAAGAAAACTTTGAAGTTCCTAATAACTTTTTGTTCAACCTTCTTATGTTAAAGGAAGTTAAAGGACCCCCAAAATCTTAAATATGGAACCCAACAGAGCTCTGTTTTTCTACTGTAGAACTCAACTTGGACCAATGGCTTTTAGCAAAACATGATCTCAAATCAAAGTCATTGACATTTCTTTGGTTTTTAAAATTTTCTATTTGTGCATAAGGAGTAACATTTCAATAAAAATAATTTGAGGGAATACATTTACTTAATGCTTTTCCACATGGGTATTTCCTTCTTCACATGTGGTCCATATTACTTAAGTTTGAGAGTCACTGCTCCAGTTTAAAAAATGAGCTATGAAGCCTTTCAAGTGGTCAGAATACTAAGACCCAGATAGGATGATGCAGAGCTTTGGGATTCTGACCTGAGCCACCAAAGAAACCTTAAGGGATGAATACAGTTATCGCTATGATGCCCCGATAAAGGAAGAGGAGGGACAAAGGAATGAGACTTTGCAGCATGTAGCTGTTCTTCACTGGTATTTCCTGAGTCAGGCCCCTTTGGAAGGGTACTTTTGAAAACAGATGTCTTCAGCCTCTCCCTACCTTTTATTTTTGGCTTCTGGATGACCAGTGAACTTGGTAAGATTCATCTTGTGTGTGTGTGCTCAGTTGTGTCCAACTCTTTGCAGCCCCATGGACCACCAGGCTCATCTGTCCCTGGCATTTTCCAGGCAAGAATGCTGGAGTTGGTTGCCATTTCCCCCTCCAGGGGATCTTCCCAACCCGGGGATCATACCCATGTCTCCTGTGTCTCCTGCATTGGCAAGCAGATTTTTTTATCACTAGCACCACTGCAAAGCTTAAAATCCATCTTAATATCTAGCTAATTACCACTTCTAGGCGTTTGCTTTTTCTCTCTCCTTCCCACCCTCCTCATCTCTCCTCAACCTCCTTCCCTCCCTTATACATTCTTGCACGCACACACACACACACACACACTCTCTCTCTCTTTCTCACAAATACACACCTTATATTTCAGTGTAGCTTTAAAGATTTATTAGTTCCTCAACATCTCAATATACCCAGTTCCTAATCGTGTCTCCACTGCTGTGTGTCCAGGAAATGTGTTCATCAATCAGTCTGCTTGACTGTTGAAGAACACTCTGTTACCTCTTCTTTATATATTTAAACTCGATAGACATTTTTGCCACCATCTTCTCTTCTCTTCTCCCATATCCTCCAGTCCTAATCCATTTTTGGAAATGACTTTTGGAAGGGGTGGACCAGATGTGGATATACAGAGATAAGTCTGCCCATTTTCCAAATGAAGACGTCTGTGTGGTCTCTGACACCTTGATTGTGTGGATAAATGTTCTACTCTTTTGAACATTTGGCTAAAATAATTCATTTGCATTCGGTTGCCCAGATCTGTCTTCATAGCCTGGGGAGAGATGATGGTTGTCACTCACGGTTCCCTCCCACTCCCCACATTTCATTTGGTGCTCCATCTCGTCCTCTGGGTGTCTGTGAGCATCTCAAGAAAATTGTTGGCTGGCCCACTTGTGGGGGTGACAGTGAGTGACAGGCAGTCTCGCACTTCTGGATTCAGGATAAGATCACCCATTTGGCCAGCTTTCCACGCTTCTATCAAACACATGGCTACGGATAGAGGCCCGTCTTAAAAGAAGCATCGGGCTGCCCGGGCTTTGCAGTTAACTGCTGGGCAGATCTTCATCTTTGGTTCACTTCCCTCAACCTTGCCCCTCTGACCCTGACAGGAACAGTTCTGGGGAATCTGTCATGAATCTCACCAGAAAAATCCATTGAGCCTACTTATAGTTCTTTGGTTTTTCTTTTCTTTTCGGTCATTATTTTCCATCAGTCCGTTCGTTCGACAGTTACTCAGCTCCCACTCCATGCCTGCTCACCACTTTCCTGGCTGGTCTGTGAGCACAGCAGTGGGAGGCCAGTGCAGATGGTTTATTGCTGTGTTCCCTGGCACCTTCCACGTTGCATAGCACGCAGTAGGTGTGTGTATTCCTGTTTTGTGCATGGAGTGATTGGGGGAGGTGCTCAGAGAAAGAGGTGCTGCTTAGGTTTAAGTCACCTGCCTGTAGACAGTCTTTTTTGAGCTTGTGTCTGGTATCTCCACAGTGTGTATATTTTTCTGCCTTCTTTGAGGGAGCTCTCTCTCGAGTTCAGCATTGCAGACATTACAACACAGAACACTACTTGGTCAGACTTAACCCATAAATAGACAACATGTACTGAGCACTTACTTTATACCCAGCACTCTTTCATGCATGGCATATCATGAGCTACTTTCCTCCTTGCAGTGACTTACAAGGTATAAGTGTCTATGAGGACCCCTTTGGCTTTTGCTAAAGCCAAAGAACAGGACGGATTGAGACTTGGCTCAAGTGACCCACCACAAAGGAAGTTTCTTAATCAACCCAGGGCTCACGAGTTCAGTGTTCGATTTGGCCTTGGGCTTTTGAGGTTGTTTTAATGGGAACATAATTCAAAGTCCTTGGTCTTTGCACGCTCATTTTAGTCAATGTCATAAGCACTCCATACAGAAATGGTCTCTCTTTTACTTTTCTCTTTTAAAAGACAATTTAAAAAAATTCCTTCTCTGTAATGCATTGGTCTAATCTTTTTGTTTTTGAAATATCGACCCATGTGTCAAGAAACCCTGTGGGCTTGAACACACGCATCTCTCGTCACATCTGACAGACATTCAGGCCCTGGACTGAGGTTTCATGTATTTGAGAGTTACCAGGCAAGGAGACTTATTACTGAATTCTGTTGGATGTAAGATCTGAGTCGGCTGCCATTGAGATCTCTCCGCCTTCCTCTATTGTCATGTTCTAAATCAGTGTTATTGCTCTTATCATCATCATCATTATTTTACGGTCCCTGTTTGGTGTTTTTCCAAAGAGGCATTCCTTCCTTGAAGGGCTTAAAAAGAAAACTGGAGATTTTTAAGAAAGTTTAAGTAAAGGAAACATCGAAATGTTTAGATTCTGTGCCTCCTGAGAAATAATT
This sequence comes from Bos indicus, assembly GCF_029378745.1. Taxonomy (NCBI): domain Eukaryota; kingdom Metazoa; phylum Chordata; class Mammalia; order Artiodactyla; family Bovidae; genus Bos; species Bos indicus. Next base: position 46,678,657 of record NC_091773.1, read on the forward strand.
TATTTTTTTGCCTTTTTGGTTTGTTCCTTCATTTACATATGCATACATACATACTTGAGTGTTCAACCAGGTATTAATTACATACGAGCAGTGAACAGAGCAGTTCAACAGTTCTCATCAAATGGAACTTGATGTAGCTGAAAGAGCAACAGACTTGGTTTTTATCCTGTCTTCCCAGAACTAACTGTTCATTCTTTGACGAGTCACCCCAATGTCCAGCTGTTTACCCCAAAATGAAGCCTCTGTCCTCGAGGTTCTCTTTTGACTCCGAAGGTCTAAGATATTGATGATAAGGGCAGAGATATATGAGTTCAGGTCATCAGCAACATCATTTCAATCCTCTTCTGTGAGGAGGAAGTCGCCTTCTCAACTGGAGGCTCCACTGAACAAGTATCGTGTCCTCTTCTGCCCCTCGGCTTTCTCATTTGACCATAGCCGCTTGTGTGAAAGAGAGCTGTTTGTAAGCCAGAGACAGATGTTTGCAGATCTTAGCCTGAAAGCAGCCCCAACCACATAATTTAAAGGGTCTTTGTTGTTGTGTGGTCACTCAGTTGTATCTGACTCTTTGTGACTCCGTGGACTGCAGCACATCAGGCTTCCCTGTCCTTCACTACATCCCAGAGTTTTCTTATTAGACTCATGTCCACTGAGTCGATAATGCCATCCAACCATCTCATCTTCTGTCGCCCTCTTCCTTTCCTGCCCTGAATCTTTCCCATCATCAGGGTCTTTTGCAGTGAGTCGACTCTTGGCATCAGGTGGCCAAAGTATTGGAGCTTCAGCTTCAGTATCAGTCCTTCCAATGAATATTCAGGACTGATTTCCTTTAGAATGGACTGGTTGGATATCCTTGCAGTCCAAGGGATTGCAAGGAAGTCCAAGTCAAGAATTTTCTCTGGCAACACATATTGAAAGCTTCAGTTCTTCAGCACTCTGCCTTCTTTATGGTCCAACTCTCACATCCATACATGACTACTGGAAAAACCAGAGCTTTGGCTAGATGTTAAAGGGTCTAGCACCAAATGAAAATGCAGGCTCCTGATTAAGAAATTGTTAAGATGCACAGGAGAGCATTAAACCAAGCCTAGGATGCTTCTGAGAGAGCTGGATTTCTTTGTCATTGCCTGGGCCACCCACTCCTGAAGTCAGCTTTCCCTTCGACCAAATCTGATATAAAGACAGAAGTATTTTGTAAGCTGATTAAGTGTATACTCCACAGTTTCACCTTGTATAAATTCTTGCTGCTACTGTTGCTGCTGCTAAGTCACTTCAATCGTGTCCAAGTCTGTGCGACCCCATAGATGGCAGCCCACCAGGCTCCTCTGTCCCTTGGATTCTCCAGGCAAGAATACTGGAGTGGGTGGCCATTTCCTTCTCCATTCTTCTTGCTACTATAATGTTGTTATCATGTAGTGATTAGAATCATTTTATTTTAGTTTTCACTGTGCTGGGCCTTAGCTGCAGCATGTGGATCTTCTGCTGCGGTATGCAGGCTCCAGAGTGCATAGGCTCAGTAGCTGTGGCACACAGGCTTTGTGGCCACACAGCACGTGGGACCTTAGTTCCCTGATCTGGGGTCGAACCCACGTCCTGTGCGTTGTAAGGCTTATTCTTAATTGCCGGACCGCCAGGAAGTCCCTATCATTATTGTTTTAAATGGCACTGCTGCCTCTGCCCATCTTCCTTTGTGAGAGTATGAACTCTCTTGGACAGGGATTATAGCTTACTTGATTTTTTATCCCTCTCTGCCCCCCATCCCTCAACCAGATACCTGGCGTATGTTTGTTAAATACAGTGAATGCCATGTTTACTTGTAAGAAGAAATTGTGAAAAAAAATTTTTTTTCCAGAGACCGCTTTTTCCAGGGAATGGATTTTAAAAATCCAATTCAGGGAGTTCCCTGGTAGTCCCAATGCTTAGGCTTCCAGGCTTTCAGCTCTGGGGAACTAGGTTCCTGCCCCGGGGAACTAAGATCCTGCAAGTTGCATGGAATGGACAAAACGACATCAAAAACATGCAAATAAACCCAAAAATCAGTTTGAAGAAGGCAGAGTAATACTTAATATGATGTGTGTGGCAATTAAGATGGGCTGTTCCCTGAGCTGCTTGGAAGGAGAACAGACACTGGGCAGTGAAAAGGAAGGAGCCATAAAGCAGTGAGATGAATTTGTTTTGGTTTCATTTGAAATCTTTTCGATGCAACACAGTTCAGTGTTTTTGTTGCTGGTTGGGACTTCCTGGAAGATGATAACCAGATGAGGGGAGGACTAAGAAAACCAGGAAGTGAAATGTATAGACTGTGGTGTCGGCAGCCCTGCATTTCTTCCAGGTGATATTATAAGTGTGTTCTTATGGAGGGGATGGTTGTTGTGCTAAGTTGCTTCAGTTGTGTCTGACTCTCTGTGACCCTGTGGACTTTAGCCCACCAGGCTCTTCTGTCCATGTGATTCTCCAGGTAAGAATACTGGAGTGGGGTGCTGTGCCCTCCTCCAGGGAATCTTCCTGACTCAGGAATCGAACTTGTGTTTCTTTTCTCTCCTACATTGGAAGGCAGGCTCTTTACCACTAGGGCCACCTGGGAAGCCCAGGGATGATTGTTACTATACTGTTATGACATATCCCACATGGCTGAGAATCCCAAAGAGGGCTCGCTGAAGGAGTAATAAATTGCATGTGTAAGCAGCTGGACTTCTGTGGGTCGGTAAAGCCTCTGAGATGAGATTGATGAAGGACATTATGCTATTTGGGGCTTTAGTTGTTAGTGTTCTTCTAGAATTTTTGACATGTCTTTAACCAAGAGACATGAGCAGTGTGGTTATTTTCAATAACCTGGACTCTTTAGGAAAATTAAAAAATCCATCCAAAAAGAAGGTAAAGAAAGATGTTTATAAGCAGAGCCTTCTCTGTAAGTGTTTTCATTGGAGATGGATTGTCTAAATCCTTGGAGTTGAACCATCCACCCTCTTTCCTTACCTTATTCTCTTTAGTCACCTGAATTGTCACTTTGGCTTCAGTGACTGCCCTCTTTCTCTCCCCTCCCTGCCCCAGTTTTTTAGAAGCCAGGTGTATTTATGAGCTAAAGTATTTAGGTGCTTGAATTTACCCAGTAATTTGGGCAGTTAATGACCTTCTATGGATTCCATTCTCACGCACCATCACTCTTTGTCTGTACGGAGCCAGGACGCTCTGCATTAATGATGCAGCTGGAGTGATGAAATGCTATATGCAAGAAAGTAGGGGAAACAGAGCAGTAAGTTCAGTGGACGTTGAAGTAGAGACCCTGTCTGGTATTTTATCTGGTCCTCTTCGGAAGAACTCACCTGGCTGCTCTTCCTTAGGATCACAAACTGTAAAGCAGTGGTCACTTTAGATCCATTTAGGGGCCAATGTGCATGCATGTGTACATGCTAAGTCACTTTAGTCATGTCTGACTCTTTGTGATTCTATGGACTGTAGCCTGCCAGGCTCCTCTGTCCATAGGATTTTCCAGGCAAGAACACTGGAGTGGGTTGCTGTGCCCTTCTCCAGGGAATTTTCCCGACCTAGGGATTGAACCTGCATGTCTTATGTCTCCTGCATTGGCAGACAGGTTCTTGACCAGTAGTGCCACCTGGGAAGCCCTTGGGGGCCCATAAATGTCTCTGAAATACTTTAAGTAGACAAAGAGAAGTTCTACCACCCAAATGATCTAAAGAACGAGATCACAGTTTGCCCTGACAAGTGCATTGGGAATATACCGAGTTAACTGACTATGTTCCTATGAAGATGCTCACCATTGTCCCTTAGAGTGAGGGTGTCAACATTCTGGAGGGGAAAGAAGCATGAACCAGGGGAGGCCAGCCTGGGATCCAGTCCAGGCTCTTCTAACTTGAACTAGACCTGAATCAGACTGCTTAACCTTCTGGGTCCCAGTTTCCTTAACTTTCAAATGAAAAAGCTCATAGAAACAACATGGGACCTGACTATTGCAGGATCCTAGGGCTTTCGGCCCAGAATACCTCAGATATATTCTCATACACCTGGAACCATGTGCCTTCTGTAACTGGAAAAGGCTATGAAGTGACGATGGTACCATTTGTCTTTTGGAGAAAAAAGTCCTTTTCTCTGCATAGTTCTGCCGCAGCTTTGAAATACTGTACCAGGTCTCCCCCTTCAATCATAAGTTGTGGGTTATGTTTTGTTTGGTTCACTGATCCATTCATTCTTTCTCAACACTTAGGTGCCAGTGTTATATTAAATGCTGTGGAAAGAACTGACGAAAAGGCAGATGCAGTTCCTGTCCTTGTACCTCTTAGAGCTGCCTCCTGTCATGTGAAGAAAGCCATAAACTATAGCTGGGGTGGGGGAGTCACATCATAGAACATTTAAAAAGCATTCTCGTTTTCTAATCTAAAGATATCCACAGTGGCACTGGGCGGGTATTAACATAGTCACTTCTTTTTAAAAACTTTTTATTTTGTATTGAGGTGTAGCCGATTCCCAGGTGGCGCTAGTGGTTAAGAACCCACCTGTGAATGCAGGAGACATAAGAACCTTGGGTCAGGAAGATCCCTGGGTCAGGAAGATCTCCTGGAGGAGGGCGTGGCAACCCACTGCAGTATTCTTGCCTGGAGAATCCCAAGGACACAGGAGCCTGGCGGGCTACAGCGCATAGCGTTGCAGAGAATCGGACACAACTGAAGCAACTTAGAATGCTTAGCCGATTAACAGACAATGTTGTGGTAGTTTCGGGTGAACAGAGAAGGAACTCAGCCATAAACATACATAGCGTAGTCCCTTCTTACCTAAAACATTTCTAGTCTATCTTCTGGAATATTTTCCTCCATAAGAATATGTCTGTATTTATAATGAAAATCATTTCAGAGTCAGAAACTAACAGAATACCTACTTGTGAGTTTATTAGGGAAACAGGTTGCTGAGATTTAAGCATCATTTAATGAGCCCATTACATATCAAAAATTTGATACATTTCAAGAGCCATTTACTTACATGCTTTGTTGATAATGCTTGTTTCTGATATTAAAATCCCCTTTGAACCAACAGACTCCAACATGCAGAATAAAGGGATGTTAATTTTGCCTAATCTTTATCACACTTGGGTCAGGTTTCGTGTCCTCCTGAACCATAGCGGACCAGACTTTCCCTTCTCCCTCTGCTCCTCTTCCCTCTACATCTGTTGTGTAGAAAGCTGTGTGTTTCTCTGATTTCCTTCTCACTCTACCTGTTTGCCCTGTAATGATCAGTATTTTTCTCTGAAGCATATGATGTAACCATGGAGGCCAATGTGAGGTCAGTGGTACCCACATGGCACCATAATTACTGGCAGCTGCTGATTGTCTTTGTGCTCAGACTTATAAAGATGTTGCATAAAGGCGTAAACAGATCATTTCCTTTTAGCCTCTGTTAACAATACAACCTAAAGGGATTCTACTCATTGAGCATTGCTCCCCCTTGGTTTTTATAGCAGCCAAAAATACCCGCCCCTCACCGCTCCTGGATACGAGGTAGCTGATGACATGTAAAGTCAATCTCTTAATCCCATGTGAGCTATAGATGGGATCAGCTAGTTTTCTGCAGTAGCTCTAGCCCAGTGCCATGTACAGAGAGGGCACTGATTATGTCACTAATACAGTAGAAATAGAGGAAAGAATTTTGGCCAAATCAGTCTGTATGAATCATCTCATTATTTTCTTAAAATGCAGGTTGTGATTCTAAATGATTCTAAATCTACTAAATCTCCGTAGATTCTAAATGAAGGCAGAGTCTAAAATTCTGCATTTCTAACACTTTGTTCCCATAGGATGTCAGTTCCCCTGGTCCCAGAGCCTCCTTTGAGTACCAGTTAGGCAGTGCTGGGGCCAGAATCCCGCTGTTGTGACTCCCACGCTGGGAGTCCTTTCCAGGACATCAGTGATAGCAAATGCCTCTTTCCTCTTACGTGGTCCCCACCACTGACTGACTGCGAAGCTCATTGTCTCTGAGCCCCCAAGATGCTGCATCAGCATCATTCTAATGGGGTGATTCATGCCCCAACTGCCATGTGCATTGAATTTTATTCCAGATCATACTTGGGGCGGGGAGGCAGAGAAGGGAGTCACCCTTACACTCCCTGTTGCTTCTCTAAGTCAGCTAACTACAGTAAGTCTCCTACCTGTGAACCCTCAGGTTGTGAGCTTTCAAAGATGAGAACATGCATTCGCATGCCCAATCACAGAAGTCCTTGTGTCTGGCATGCGTTGTCACAAGTGTGCAACGCCTACAAATGCTTGTGCTTTTGTGTACTTTACAGTATTCTATAGAGTACAGTACTACAGTAACACTACAAAGTACTAGTAGTACTTTGTACTACTTTTAAAAGTACATTACTGAAAGATTAAAAATATTTTATTTTTTGTGTTTGTTTTTTATGTATTATTTGTGTGAGAAGTATTATAAACCTATCATAGTACAGTACTAGATGAGTGAGTGAAAGTCTCTCAGCTGTGTCCAAATCTTTGTGACCCCATGAACTGTAGCCTGACAGACTCTTCTGTCCATGAAATTCTCTAGGCAATTCTACTGGAGTGGGTTGCCATTTCCTTCTCCTGGGGATCTTCCCAGCCCAGGGATCGAACCCAGGTCTCCTGCATTGCAGGCGGATTCTTCACAATCTGAGCCACCAGGGAAGCCCACGGTATTATATAGTTGATTGTATTATTTGGATGCTAGGTTAACTTTGTTGAACTTATGAACAAATCGGACTTATAAATGAACTCTCAGAACAGAACTTGTTCATGTGTAGGGGACTTATTGATATTGATCATCCAAATTCCCATCAAACATTAGCCTTAGCAAATGATACCTCTTTATCCTCTGGTAAGTCCAGTGAGGATTCTTTGCAGAAAATCATAGAAACTGACTTTGACTGAGTTCACCAGAGAAAGAAATTACTGAGGAATCTTGGACTGTTCATAGCATTGACAGGGTGGTGAGAACTTGACTGGGAGTACTGGTTGGAACCTTAACTGTGACCTTCTCAGAAGCAGCCCAGACACACTGGGTGCTAGGCAGTGCCTCCACTGGATCCTGAGAGCCTCAGGTTGGCCACCTTAGGTTCTACTTCTAACCCATCCTGGGAAAGGGAGGTAAGGGGAGAGAGAAGCTGGGCTCCTCCCTGCTTCCATAATGAAAAGAAATCTTGTCCACCCCCTCTCCGCCCCCCATGGATTCTCACAGTGGGAAATTTCTCTATCATAGAAAAGGGGATCATTTATTGGGCAGCCAAAGAGGTAGATGTCCACAGTAATTTTCATGCTTGGCAAAGTTACTTAGCAAAATATTCTGCTGCTGCTAAGTCACTTCAGTCATGTCCGTCTCTGTGCGACCCCGTAGACAGCAGCCCACCAGGCTCTGCCATGTCTGGGATTCTCCAGGCAAGAACACTGGAGTGGGTTCCCATTTCCTTCTCCAATGCATGAAAGTGAAAAGTGAAAGTGAAGTTGATCAGTCATGTCCAACGCTTTGCGACCCCATGAACTGCAGCCTACCAGCCTCCTCCACCCATGGGATTTTCCAGGCAAGAGTACTGCAGTGGGCTGCCATTGCCTTCTCTGAGCAAAAGGTTCTAAATGCTGCTAAAACTTAGTTACCAGTCAACTCTAATAACATAGTGCAGAGTGCCCCTCTGTTCTTTTAATTGATGCCAATTGATGTTGGAAATCAGTTGGCCTCTTCAAATGGATGGAGACATCTCCTTCTTTAGGAAGTAGGGTGGGGTGCTGGGCATGGAAGTGTTAAGGGCTGTGTGGTTCAAGTTGCCTGTGAATTTCTGGAAGACATATCTCCTTTGCAGGAGTTGTTGCCTTTGAACCAAATGGATTATCTCCCCCAGCAGCAAATCCAATTGACAATTGAATGTCTGCAGTTCTTACAGGCATTTTAGTAAAACTTTTGAAGCTGCCTTTATGTAACTGGGGTTAAAAAAAAAAAAAAAGTCTACATAAAGAGAGATAATCCTTTATGAAGTTTGAGCGTATAGTTCTGTTTCTTCAATTGTGAATGTTTTCCAGGCAGATGAACAAACTTTCTGGAATGTTGAGTATATGCAAACATTCCAATCAAGGCTAATTGTTGTGTCTGTGTGCTTTGACTCTGATTTCACTTTCTCTTCATCTTCTGCTGTATCCTATAGGAATGTGATCACAGACTTAGAAATAGAATTTGCGTTGATATAAATAATGCCCAAGCTATTTGGAGAAAAGACTTAATGTCTAGGGCATACTGTTTGGAGATGGCGTTTTCTGCCTCAAACTAGGCTTGGTTTAGGTAATACAAATCACACTTTTATTTGTCCAAACATCAGAGTTCACTTGCCACCTTTCCATCTGTCCTTTCATTTGATCTTCATTCCAACCTCACAAAGTTGGCCAAATGGGCATTATTATTTCTCATTTTGCCAGTGAGGGAGTGATGCTTAGAAGAAGGCATCTAGATGAGAGATTTCTAGGTAATGTTCATAATGACATCCTCCAGTATTACCCTGTCAGGTATATTAGCAGGTGGCTGTTTCCTCCCTTCATGAATGGGACGTCTTTATGTGTCTCAGAGCTGCCTGGTGAGACTTAATGAGCAGTGTCTGTAAGATGCACCAAAATCCTCAGATAAGAGGGACACCGCTTAGTATTTATTTACTATGAAAGAGCAAGGCTTTTTGAGTAGCTGCTCCTGTGTCATTAATGACACTGGCCAGAGGAGTTGCTGGGTACCTGGGCTTTGTCTGAAGGCTTTAGCGGTCATTACCATCAGGAAATGTACCTCGATCAGGATGTTACTTCATAAGCTGTAAGTGCATTTTTGGAACAGAGAAAGGAAAATAGAAATTGCCTTTTTGATATAACATGTTAAAAGATGACCTTTATCATTACTGTGACCCTGAGTTCTCCAAATTTGAAGATATACCTTTGTTCTGAATTTTACATCGACTGGGTTTTAGGGGTGGTGGGGGCCTATAGAGCCACGATAGTGATGGGGTCTCACTGAGTCTTGGAGAGGGGCACAGCGGGCTCTTTTCTGAACCAGCACTCCTGGAACCCCAGGACAGCTGTGGATAAGTCATCTTAACCACCATAGACCTATTTCCTCCTCCTGCCAGTAATCCCGAAGATAATGATGCTGACCCTACTTCCTCAGACATTTGGCAAGAGTAGCTAATGTAAAGTAAGAGGGCTTGCAGTGTATACAAGCATGCTGGAAACTTGAACTGCAAGGTAGCAGTTAGTAGTGCTTATTGTGGCCTAAGTACCATCCTGAAAAGGGCTCGGGACCCCCCTAGGGCAGGATCCTTGCTGCCAGGCCCTCCCAGTGTGCTGACTGCACCATGGTCATCTGTGCATGTCTGCAAGAGCTCAGAGCATGTGGCTGCCAAGTCAGTGAGTGAGGGAAGGGAAAGGAGAGGATGAGGTGCCTACAGTGCCCCCCAAGAGAATACCTCTGGGATGGAATGTATGATTGCTTGTCCAGGCACACCCTCATCTCCTGTTCTCTCTTTTCTCCTATAAGACACCCACCACTCAACTGGACACACAGAAGCGATATGGGTATTATTATGAGAATGTGCAAATATGCTCATCATACCAGGTCCAAGGAGAGTTCTGAGTCTCTGAGGCTATTCCATTAGTTCTGTTAAATCAGTATTACACCATCCACCTCCAGAATTGGGAGTGAGAATTTTATGAAAGTGTCTTAACATTGAAAATATCCAAGAAGCATAAGCAGGTTTTTAGATTTTCCTATGAGTATGAGGATGAAGATAAGAAATGACGGTCGCAGGAGGAAGCTACTTACGAAAAGATGTCTTTACAGGGTGGTAGCTTATGACAATCCTTTTCCTCTTCTCTTTTTTGTTCCTTCCCATCAGTACTAGTACTAATATTACTATATTGGTACTGTCTGGGGAGAAGGGAATTGATTTTGATAGATTTTCTTGAATTATTATATTCCCTCTTAGCCATTATTATCTGAAATAGCTTTCTCTTAATATTGTTAATAAGAGTTAGAAATCTGAATTTTTATTGGCAGTGCTGTTTCCAACTTTAATTCTGTCATTTTAAACTTCTTTCTACCTTGTCATGCCTTTTTAGTAAGATAGGTATAGATATACCTATTGTAGATATACAACTTTATTATAATATACAATTATATAATATATGGATTATATAGAAAATATATGTTAATTATATATAAATTATAAAATTATAATATATACCTTTATTATATAAAGTATAATACATAATTGTCCTTACAAAACTAAGATGCAAGCCTCTATCCTGATAATTATAAATCTCTTAGGAAAGAGGTGCCTACCTGGGTTTCCTGGGTGATGGATATAGTATTATGTGCGTCTGTGTATGTGTGCACCTGCATGCTGATACTCTGGGTCCTGGAGCCTGGTATCAGAATTACTCTGACCTGAAACCTCACTCTAGATTTTAACACACCTCCAGGCAAAGAGAGGCAAACACACGTGCAGCATGGAATTATCGGTGGCATTACCACGCAGGTGTCAAGGAAATGAAGCTTTTCTATGACAAGATTGCAGTAAATCATACAAGACGCTGACAGCCTCGTTACCATGGGTAAAGTTACTGTGATTTATGTATAAATAACTTTTCTGTGTCAGGACGTAGTATCATTCAGTCCCTCCAGAATTAACATCTCTTCCATGAAGAAAGGGAAATGCCACAAAAAGCCGGTTCTGTCAAAGAAAGCCACAGAAGACAGTGGTTTCCTCCTATCAAACTGGCTCTGACACAGCCCACAGCATCTCTGCTTTATAATTTTAGGTTTTCCTTTCAGCCAAAACAGAATATTTTAGGCCTTATCTCAAATAGTGATTTGCTATACTGTTGGCTTTGATGCATCAATTGTCTGGGAACCAGTTTAGAGCCAGATTACATAAGGACCTCTGTGGTGTCCTTTGGAAAAGGGGCTGTGTTGGGTGAAGGGTCTCTACTATTGATTTTATACTCAACTCATGGCGATAGCCAAAAGGCTTCTCCACGTGGTTTAAGGAGAGATTTTCCCAGGGCTCCTGGCATAGTGAAAACATCTAGAGAGAGATCCTGAGCACGCCTCATGCTCTGAGGTCCCTGGAACTAGAAGTGAGGCAAGTAGTTCCAAGGCATTCACTTTGCTTTTGCGTTAAGGCCTGGACAGGCAAGCAAGGGAGGCCCATACCCTCGTGTGAGCAGGAGTTCCTCGGACAAGCTGGCATCTTCGAACAAATGCTGAGTATACCAACTTGAACTCTATCACTCACATTTATTCTTCTCTCAGTTCTGCTGTGGCTGTAATTATCTGGAACCGATCTCATAGTTTTCAGTATGAGACTAGTGATAGAAATACCAGCTTGGATGTTCACGTAAATTCTGGGACGGAATTTTGATTCAATTGTGCTTGACCTGGGGTGCTATATTCATATACTTCCTGGTGCCATGTTGTACAGTGAGTGATAGGCGATTCACTGCTTATGGTCAGGATCCAGTCTGGCCAGAATAGACTCATTGCACTTTGTAGTTCCACCATGGCCTCTGCAACCAGGCACCATAAGCATGTTCCTGAGATTGGTGTAGGTAACCGAAAGAACACGGAGCCCCAAATTTAGGAGGTCTGTGTCCTAGGCCCAGCTTGATTTCTCTGAAGATTCCAGTTTTCTTGTCGGTACATGAGGCTACTGAAATTAATAACTTTCAGGATCTCTTCTAGCCTTGAAGGAAGATTTTTCTTTCTTTTTAATTAGTTTTTTAAACATAAAATTTTAGTTATTTTTTAAACATTAATTACAACTTGATCATTCACATAAACAAATGAAAGAGTAAGGAAAAGAATAAAGTAAAAAGTCAAAATTTTCCTGTCTCCTTCCTTGTTGTTGTTCAATTGCTCAGTCATGTTTAACTCTCTGCAGCCCCATGGACTGCAGCACGCCAGGCTTCCCTGTCCTTCTCCATCTCCTGGAGCTTGCTCAAACTCACATCCATTGAGTCGGTGATGCCATCTGACCATCTCATCCTCTGTTGCCCCCTTCTCCGCCTGCCCTCAATCTTTCCCAGAATCAGGGTCTTTTCTAATGAGTCAGTGCTTTGCATCAGGTGGCCAAAATATCTGAGCTTCAGTCCAGTCCTTCCAATGAATATTCAGGGTTGATTTCATTTAGAATTGACTGGTTTGATCTCTTTGTTGTCCAAGGGACTCTCAAGAGGTTTTGTTTTTTTTTTTTTCCTTTGTTTCTTAGGTCTTTAAATATACAGTTTTAAAGGGGGAAATCTGAGTTAGGAAGAGATGAGCTCTTTAATTGTTTTTAAAAAATATTTATTTCTTTGCCTGTGCTGGGTCTTAGCTGCTGCATGAGGGATCTTTAGTTGTGCCGTGGGAACTCTTCCTTGCAGCATGTGGGGTCTAGTTCCCTGACCAGGGATAGAACCCCGGCCCCTTGCATCGGGAGCACATAGTCTTTGCCACTGGACCCCAAGGCAAGTCCTGAGATGATCTCTCTACATTACTCTTAGAAGTAATCTCTAATGATGACAACATGCAGGTCTTGTAAGGTTTTCTACATGCTATTCGGCAAGTGTGTGAGGCTGAGCCATTCCAAGGGAAAGATTCTTAGCTGCAGTCTTTGTCTCTTTCCCTTGCACAGATTTAAGTAGGTCTCATGAGCCAGTGGGCTTCTCCGGTGACTTAGCAGTAAAGAATCCACCTGTAATGCAGGAGACACAGGAGACTTGGGTTCAAACCCTGGGTCAGGAATACCCCCTGGAAGAGGAAATGGCAACCCACTCCAGTGTTCTTGCCTGGGAAATCCTATGGACAGAGGAGCCTGGTGGGCTACAGTCCACGGGGTCTGAAAGAGCTGGACATGACTGAGCACACATGAGCCTGTTTGTGGTTACATTACTTGTACCAGTGACACCTAACAGCAAAGCCGTTTCTCAGACTCACACCTGAGCACTCATGGATCACTATTTGCTTATCTAGAGTCTTGTGGATCTTGCCATAATCTTGTGGAAAAAATATTGGTCACCTAGCTAGGTTTTCTAAACCCTGGCAGTTCATCTATAAAATGAGGACAATGACCCTTGATGAGGTTGTGGCCTGGTTAAACTGTGTAACATACATGAAGCGGAGCCTGGACTCTCACATAGTGGTTCTCAGATTACTTCCTTTTTCCCAACCCCCACCATCAGTTCCTCTTCCTTCTTCCCTTCATTTCCTGATTTTTCTCACTTGCAGTCACTCTTGTGACTTCAACTTATCTATTGCCAGGCTGTAGTTCCAAGTAGCAGAAAAGCAGAACTGAATGTGTTTATTGCTGTCTCAAGCTTGTGTTTGTAAGCTGGGGTTAGATCCCACACAAGATGGACTGTCTTCCCTGGAGTTCTGGAGAGGAAAGAAAGCCTTGTTGTTGTTTTAGTCAGTCATGTCCAACTCTTTGCAACCCCATGGACTGCAGTACCCCAGGCTCCTCTGTCCTTCGGAGTTTGCTCAAATTCATGTCCATTGAATCAGTGATGCCATCCAACCATCTCATCCTCTGCCACCTCCTCCTCCTGCCTTCAGTCTTTCTCCGCATCAGGATCTTTTGTAATGAGTTGGCTCTTTGCATCAAGTGGCCAGAGTATTGAAGCTTCAGCTTCAACATCAGTCCTTCCAACGAATATTCATGGATGATTTTCTTTAGGATTGACTGGTTTGATCTTCTTGCTGTCCAAGGGACTTTCAGGAGTCTTCTCTAGCACCACAGTTCGAAAACATCAGTTCTTTGACACTCAACCTTCTTTATGGTTCAACTGTCACATCCATACATGACTACTGGAAAAAGCATAGCTTTGACTATATGGACTTTTGTCAGCAAGGCGATGTCTCTGCTTTTTAATGTGCTGTGGAGGTTGTCCTAGCTTTCTTTCCATGGAACAAGTGTTTTTTAATTTCATGGCTGCAGTCACCATCCGCAGTGATTTTGGAGCCCAAGAAAATAAAATTTCTCACTCCTTCTACTTTTTCCCTTTCTATTTGCCATGAAGTGATGGGACTAGATGCTATGATGTTAGTTTTTTGAATGTTGAGTTTTGAGCCTGTTGGTAGACAAATGTGCCACAGGAAGAGGTGGCTAGCTTGTGGAATATATTCTCATTCTGTTATCTCTTTCCTTTTTTAAAAAAGTATTTATTTATTTGGCCTCTCTGGATCTTTAGCTGTAGCTTGCAAACTCTTAGTTGTGTCTTATGGGATCTAGTTTCCTGACCAGGGATCAAACCCAGGACCCTTGCATTGGGACCATGAAATCTTAGCCACTCAGCCACCAGGAAAGTCCCTGGGAGTCATTCTTCTGGGAGTAATTATATCTGCACCAGCAGTGCATCTTGTCCTCCCAAGACTTGACATGTGCACTCCTACTGGAGCTTGTAAAAATGATGTGAGTCTGGCAGAAGCATTTAATCCACTGTGGAGACACCCTCCTTAAAGGAAATAGAATGCAGATTACATTTATCATGGGGAATGCATATTAGACCTCTCCTAGACCTCTCATATATAAATTCATTTTTACACTTTCTCCAGCAGGAGTTTCCATGAAAGGGAAATGATGGCAATGACAGGATTTCCCTGCTGGTCCAGTGGTTAAGACTTCACCTTCTAATGCAGGGGGTGCAGATTTGAACCCAAGTTGGAGAGCTAAGATCCCATATGTCTCATGGCCTAAAAATCAGAACATAAACAACAAAAGCAATATTATAGCATTCAATAAAGACGTTTTTTAAAAAGCAAAATTTAAAAAAAAATGATAATGAACCAATGATTGCAAATGAATGGAGCACCCCCACTGTGATTTTTTTCTTTCTAAATGATTAAGAGCATCGAGTTATACACATAAGAAATAAAAGTAAGTTTTTAAGATAGGTAAGTCACCAGCAATTATAGGACTGCAAATCAGCCTTTCCTTTTTTAACTTTTTATTTTGAAATAACTTTATACTTAGAGAAAAGTTCCAAAAATAGTATGGCGAGTTCTTTTATATCCTTCACACAGCATTCCCTAAAGTTAACATATTATGTAACCATAGTGTAATTATTCAAACTAAGAAATTAGCATTGGCGGTAATACTATTAATTAAGCCACAGATTATTTGGATTCTTTTTTTTCTTTTTTCCCACTGCTTCTCTTTCTGTTCCTGGATCCAGACCAGGATCCTACCCTGCCTTTAGTCTTGTCTTTTTTTAGTCTCCTCCAATCTGTGGCAGTCCCCAGTCTTTACTTATCCATCATGACATTAACCGTGATTATGCATTTTTTAATACTTCTTTTCAGTCCTTATCTCTAACTTCTTTTATAGTCAACATTATACTGCCGTAGTAAATCTTTTTTCACTTAGCATCCCAATATGTGAAATTTTCAGTGCATGGCTTATTAAGTGACTAGAATTTCTCTCTGCCATAAATTTCAGAATTTGGAAAAAAAAAAAAAAGAATTTGGCTAGTGATTCAGTTCTTAATCCTTCCCAGGTGGCACAGTGTTAAAGATTTTACCTGCTAAGCCAGGAGACCCAAGAGATGAGAGTTCAATCTCTAGATCAGAAAGATCCCCTGGAGAAGGGTATGGCAACCCACTCCAGTATTCTTGCCTGGAGAGAGGAGCCTGACGGGCTACAGTCCATAGGGTCCCAAAGAGACGGGCACAACTGAGCACATGCATGCTGCTACGCCACTGCTCAGCTCTTAATACTCACAGAATGAACTACAAAAGCACTTCTGATAGTTTCCTCCAAGGACTCTTGCCTTGAGCATAAATAGAGGGGAGAGGAGTAAGGGGACACAGGGAGGATCATGGTTAGTGGAGAAATGCAGTCCTAGCCTGTTGTCACATGGGAACCACCCTTAAACCCTCCAAAGTTTTCCCTTCACAGTTGGAATTAAATCTAGTGGCTACTGGCCTCAGCCTGGCCCCCCTCCCTCCTTCATGATTTTCTAGTCTCTCTTCCTCAAACATCCCGAGCTCATTCTTCCCTCCTATCTCAGGGCCTTGCTCTTGAAAGCTATCGATTTCATTTTGATTTTCCTAAAAGCTTCTCACTATAATCCGTGACTTCAATGATAAATATTGGCTTAGACAATAAGCAGAGCTGTCTCTTCTAATCGTAAACTGGCCTCGACATGTTTTGTTTGCTTTATTAAGTCTTCCCTGCATTGCTGTCCGCTATAGAATGGGCTTCCCTGGTGGCTCAGATGGTAGAATCCGCCTGCAATGCAGGAGACCTGGGTTCCACCCCTGGGTTGGGAAGATCCCCTGGAGGAGGGCATGGCAACCCACTCCAGTATTCTTACCTGCAGAATCCCTATGGACAGAGGAGCCTGGTGGGCTACTGTCCAAAGACACAACTGAGCAAATCAGCAGAGCACATGGAATGGGAACTTCTAGGGAGTTAAGAACCTCAGTCTGCTCACAACTGTCTCCTCAGGTCCAGAACATGCCTGGCATCTGAGAAATAGCTCAGTAGTTATCCGCGGACTGAGTGAGTACATTTTCTGAGAGCTGTGGTTACAGGAAAAGAGCCCTGTTCATCCCTTTCTCCCACAGCCTGTGAGAAACATCTTTCCTGGGTTACCTGGTCACCAGGAATTTGTTGGCGGTCTCCCTGCGTAGCATCACAATAGGGCTTTTTAAAATCTGCCCTCTTCTCCCCACTGTTTCCTGTTTAGCTTGAATACTATAAGGGACAGAGAGCAAAAAAGATGAGCATTTCAAAGGCTTTTAAATCAGTCAGCACTGCCACTAGGCCTTTGGTGGGTTCCATTCAGTGAGAAATCCACCCCTTCTATAAAGGTGGTATAGGATATCTCCTTCCCAAGCATTTGGGGTGAGGCTATACTGTCTTTGAAGGATAATAAAATGCCAAGGCTTAAATACGTTTCTGTTACTTTTGACAGCTCTGTTATTACTCCTTTGTCATTGGAGGGGCTCCTGAGGGGCTGTGAAAGGCCTTCAACCTGCAGATCAAAAGACTGAAGGCACCTCCGGGTTTAGCAGCCTAAAACAAGAGGACAGTGGCTTCCTTTCTGAGGCCTGTGCCCCGCCCCTGACTAGGCTTTACACTGTTAGATCTGGGTGGAGACCTGTTTGATTTGAGAGCTGGGTCAGCTTTCATTAAAAAATTTGTTTTTCCTTTATGAAGTTTCCTTAGCCAACTTGTTTGGTACGAATTACGGAGGCTACTGTAGACAAGCCTGCTGTCATGACAAGGAATGAACAAAATGCATTATCCTCTACCTGTTTTAAACGAGTGGGACATAAAGAAATGCCAGATCAGGTCATTCATATGTGATTAGAAATATAAAACTATCCTTTTCATTTAGATCAAAAATCCCACTTCTAACATACTATCCTTATAATGGTATCAATCCATTTCCTGATGAGAATGCTGGGCTTTGAAAAGATTGGGTGCTGCTGTGCTGTACTTAATCGCTCAGTCGTGTCCAATTCTGCTACCTCATGGGCTGTAGCCCACCAGGCTCCTCTGTCCATGGGGATTCTCTAGATAAAAATACTAGCATGGGTTGCCATGCCCTCCTCCAGGAGATCTTCAATTTTTCTTTCTTTCTTTCAAGTTCCAACCCAAGGATGGAACCCAGATTCCAAATATTTATATTTATTTCAAGTTCCAATCCAGGGAAGGAACCCAGGTCTCCTGCATTGCAGGTGGATTCTTTTACTGTCTGAGCCACCAGGGAAGCCCAAGAATACTGGAGTAGGTAGCCTATCCCTTCTCCAGTAATTGACCCAGTAATCTTCCCAGCCCAGTAATCGAACCAGGGTCTCCTGCATTGCAGGTGGCTTCTTTACCAGCTGAGCTCAAAAAGATCAGAAAGTAGCCAGTAACAGGTGAACCAAAGTATTTAAGAAATTATATGCATAAATGTATTGAATTCTGCTTGTGGAGCGCAGGCATTATCCTGGTTCCACTTAGTGAATTGGATGAGTGATGAATAGGTTCTAAAAAGACTTTTTGGTGTTTGTTCCCACTTTGTTTTATATTTATTTCAAATTCACCAAACAACCAAGGTTAGATTGAGCAAGAGTTCCTTGAAAAGGAAGGCCAGATATGGACCCAGGGGGCCTGGGTGCTGCCTGATCTCTTTCTGTCACCAGCTAAGTTATTTGTGAATTGGGGCAGCAAATAGCTCTTTAGGCCACAGTCTCCTTTATCTGGCTAATTCTAAGTTATTATCCTTGTCTGATTCTGTGACAAAATAATTTTTTAAAGAAAGTGATTTGTAAGAGATATACAGGCTTTAAAGTTCAATTTTTTTTAAGTTTTGGAAAGGAGTTATCTTAAAAAAACAGATATCATTCCCCTTAATTCTATATTATTGATAACATTTCTTTACTTAAAGAGACTTTCTCATGCACAATATTTAGTGGATAACAAATAAACGTTGCCTAAATTAGTGAAAATGTTGTTTGGCCAAAATGAACCAAAAAGTTGTTTCTTTAAAGTTTAGACCATATTTCAGAAAAAGAAATGTAATCCATGTTGATAAGATTGTCCCTTGACCTTACAGATTACAAGGAAGCAGGATAGCTCTCATCCAAAATGTTTCTTAGTTAATGTTATCTGCTAAGTGTAAAAATCCCACAGGCAGCTGGTGTACTTTATAAGGCTTATAAATACCAGAACTTACAAACAGGCTGATCAGCAAGCTTTATAGTTTGCATTAAAAAGTAAGAGCTTCCCAATGGTGGAGAAATATCTCCAGTTCATTTGTTTTTAAAATGTGAATTTCATCAAGAAACCTAGGATGGATTCTTACCAAGTGAAGTGTGGTATGACAGTAAACTTCACAGCCCACTTTATTAATTCATATGTAATATGGGAGAAAGAGTGCCTATTGAAAACAGCAAAGCGAGAGGGTATGCCTCATTCAGAGTATCTCATTTTCCAGTGTTAATAATTAACAGAGCTTTTCATTTTAAGTGTCACTACGAAAGTGCCACTGTGCTCAGCAGTCAGTGATTGCAGAAGGTTGTTTTAAGGTAATGGTGTTCTCACTGACAGCATAAGTCACAGGTTGGGCAGGATACATTCTTATTGTCAGATACAGGCATCATCCTGAAATAGGCTTTGTGGATTGTTCCCCAACTCTTTGCACATAACTCTAATGCAGATACCCAGAGCAAGCATTTTCTGATGTTCAGAAGCTTGGAAATTAGGACTGAAAGTGGAACAAGTTTTTTTTTTGTTAAAAAAGTATCACTTATTAATAATTAATAATGATTATTATTAAATTAATCATTTAACAATTATTACTTCTGTTATTTTTGACTGCACTGGGTCAGAATGGGCTGTAGGCGTCTTTGCTGCCTGTAGGCTTTCTCTAGTTGCAGCAAGTGGGGGCTACTGTCTTATGGTGTGTGGGTTTCTCATTCCAGTGGCTTCTTTTCTTGCAGAGCATGGACTCTAGGGCACATGGGCTTCAGAAGTTGGGGCTCTCAAGCTTTGGAGCACAGGCTCAGGAGTTGTGGTGTACTAGGGAAGTCCTGGAATGAGGTTGTTGATGGTGCAAATTGCTAAACCCTTAGATGGGCAGATTGTTTTAGCTATTAAGATGCCAACATTTCGTGGTTACCTTTTGTGTTTGAGCAAGAATCTGGATATTAGTGGGCTTGCCTGTGTAAAAGCATTTGCTTCATTAAGGTAGCCTTTTTGGATCTGAGAATGGTTTGAGGGGGGGTGTGCGCAGTGGAGGATGTCAAGAAAGAAGTCCATGAGGAAGGCTCTGCCCTTTAATAGAGAATTCAGGACTGCTATGGGTGAATTTCATACTTCACTGGTGGATCAGTGGTAAAGATTCCACCTGCCAGTACAGAAGAGCAGGAGATGTGGGTCGAGAAGATCCCCTGGAGAAGGAAATGGCAACCTGCTCGAGTATTCTTGCCTGGGAAATCCCATGGACAGAGGATCCCCATGGCGAGCTACAGTCCATGGGGTCACAAAGAGTTTGACATGACTTGGCAACTAAACAACAACATGGGTGGATGTGCAGAGTCAGGCATGGTCTGGGTTGTCATCATCATACTGAGGGATGCGGGGGATGTGTTAAAAAACAGGCAGTCTCCCTTCCCTTGTTTGTTTTCTGCACTTAGAAGTCTCCAGATTTTGAGTAATAATAGTTTCGTATTAGCCAGATGGGTTAAGACCTGTGTGACATGACCTTTGTCTTCTGATCTACTAGATCTGACACCTGCTAATGTCACCATATTCTTAAAATAGATGTGAAACATATGCACAATCTTCTTTTCCAAGGAGACAAGTGTTTTCCCAGGAAAATATTTACAGTTCATTAATTTTTCAGATACCCTTTTTTTTTTTTTTTTTAAACCGTCTTTTTTTGTTACTGTTTTGAGGTATACCAATTGCATGTAAAAAGCTTAACACACAAAATATGAATGTTCTGGGATCTAAGGAATTATACAGGAAATAGGGCATGTGATGGAACAGATTTTTGAAAATGTGCTTTGAGGTTACAAGGTCTTGGAGAGCTGTCGTTTGGGAGGATATTTATCCCTGGGGATGACTAATGGATTTCAATGGGTGGCAACTCATATTAATTGGTGGTGGTTTCCTGGACTGCTGTGTTGAGAAGGATTCAGAGGGATTTTGAACTCAGTGGGAAAGAAATCTATTTCTTATGTCTGTCATGGGCATGAGTCTTGTCATTTGTTTTAGCATTCCTGGTTTATATACTCCGCTGATGTGAGACTCAGCAGGGACTTAGCATAAAGCACTGTTTAGTTGGGTTCTGAACCAATGTTCCAGAATTAAATTAGGTCCAGGAATGAAGTCTGTCAGAATCAAATCTTTGTTGAGTTCTTACCCCGTGCTGTATGCTGTGCAAAAAACAAATTTGCAAAGTTAAATGGAAACATAAGACACTGAATGCTGGGAAATGGTCAAGTAATAATAATTGCATAAAGAATTAGGAAGAGAATACCAAACTGAGAATCAGGAGAATCAGAGATAATAAAGAATGGCAAAGGGGGAGCCATTCTTGCGGGGAGAGATGGTTTTATATAAACAAAGGCAGCTAGCACAATGTACAGCCTTTTCAGAGGAATGTTAGGACTTCACCCTATTTGGAAAGATTGTTATTTGGAGAAAATGGGAACCACTACCTGGTAGAGGGCCTTAGAAATGGATTGTTTTCATGGTTTTCTTCTTCTTGCTACTTTGTTCTAGACTCCAAGAAACTGGTTATCAGTCACCTTGTTTTATTCACCAAGATCTGTTAAGCAGCCCACCATATGTCAGGCACCATATTAAGATGATTAGACTTGGTTTGGACTCTGGCCTGGAGAATTTTTCAGAGTGGAATAGAAATAGGGAAGACTATGACTACCCATTCATACCTGTAAGCCTTTTTAAAGGAACTCATGGTTAGCTCTATTGTACAGAAGACAAAACTGAGGCTCATAAATGTTAATTTGCTTAAGGTCACACAGCAGACTGGAAAGACATTTAAAGTAAGCATTTTTTTTAAACTAAGCATTTTTAATGAAGCATAATATTCACATTGAAAAAGTCCACAAATTATTAATATTCAACCTGACCGGTTTTCACAAAATGAACACACTCCTTGGTGTGTGGTTCACAAAATGAACCACGAGGAACTCAGGCGTTTCCCTGATGACTCAGATGGTAAAGAATCTGCCTACAAAGCAGGAGACCCAGGTTCGATCCCTGGACTGGAAAGATAACCTGGAGAAGGAAATGGCAACCCACTCCAGTATTCTTGCCTGGAGAATCCCATGGACAGAGCATGGTAGGCTACAGTCTGTGGGGTCACAGAATCGGACAAGACTGAACAACTAACACACTCAGAAGAACTTAATGCATTTCACGTATTTAAAGTGAGTGGAAATTGACCATAAGGTAAGTACTTTTTGCATATTTCCTCTCTCTCCGTTCTTCCCTTCTTTCCTCCTTCTTCCTCTTCTCCTATTCCCCATTCCTCTGCCTCTTTTTTCCCTCATTTCTTCCAAGCTAAAGTGTTCCCTTAAATTTTTTGATTACAGAACTCTGTTCCAGAGGACATCCAAACTTTGTGGTTTGGAGGGGACAGTGCTTGTTTTGGGGAATCATTTCAGTTACAGAGAACATGAGAAATGCCAGCAATGTTGAGTGCTGATTTCATTCTCTTAAAGCCACCTTCTACTCACATAAAATGTACCAATCACTGTGATACCTGTGGCAGATTCATTTTGATATTTGGCAAAACTAATACAATTATGTAAAGTCTAAAAATAAAATAAAAAAAAAAGAATATTTGCATGTCAATCTTCACAGATACACCCATTTTTGCCTACAAAGACACTGAAATTCAAAGCGGTTAGGTGACTTTTGCAAAGTTATATACAACCTAATAAATGGTATATTTCTTTTACTCTCATCTATTTTTCCTTAAAATGCATCCTAGTTGCCTTTTACCTTGGCTCTTTGCTAAACTAAGTTTGCATGACTAAAAATAAAACTAAATTAGTGCAAAAGGGCATAGAAACACCAGGTTTGTTACAGGAACTGCTTCCCTCCTGCACCCCCCCACCTCCACCCCACCCCCCCGTTTCTTTTTTAGAATACGAACTCTGATTCCAGATAATTGCAGTCCTGGAAATAGAGACACAGTCTCATATTTTGAGAAGCTGTTCTCACATTTCCAGATCTCTGTAAGAGCCCATCTTTGCAGCCCTGTTCATAGTTATCCTGTTGGCGTAAAGCTGATGCAACTGGTTTTCTTAGAACCAAAAGTTCCTGAAGCGATACTGACAAGAGATAAATCAGCCTTCTTTGTGTTCTGGTTAATTACAAAAACAAATTTTAAAAACCTCAGGTCAATTACTGTCCCTTGAGTAACCCATGTTCCTAGGAAGTACTTTAAATGCCCTTTGAGTGATACAAATGCAGTTCATGAGAAGGGCATCTAAGAATTTGTTTACAACTTCTGTCATTAGAGCAACTCTTACAGTGGAGTTCTTTTGATGTGAGAGTCTCCTTTATTAATTGTAGTTCCTTCTCATGCCTTTGCAAACTCAGTGTTGGGATTAAGCCTCTCCTTAGATTATTAATTAGAGGCGCCGTTTAACTTGGTATTTGGACAAAGACTGCTGTATGTCATTTTGTAAGACTGACTTCTCTGTACAAGCAAATGGCCAGCAAAGAGGAGGAAATGAGTTTCAGTAGAGCTCATTGGAGATTGAAAATAATTTTTTACACTCTATGACTCCTTTCAAGAATTCCATTTTTATTTCTGTTCAGTTGAATCCATGATAAATCTTTGTTTCCATGTTTTTTAAGAGTCAGTTCTAACTCAGGGGTGATCTGGGATATCTCTAAAATGCTCTAGTATATTCATAATAAACATATATTTTTAACATAAAAAATGAGAGCAGTTTCTTTTTCTTCTTTTGAGAGCATTTTCTTTCCTCTCATCACTCATCAGGGAGTTTGGGCTCATCAAGGGAGTATGTTCTGTTGGTATCTGGGAATCCCTAGAGCTAAATGAACACCCTCTCCCTTCCTCTGGTCTATTCCTTAATCTCTACAGGAGTAGTGGAGTTTTTGCTTTGGCAGTTTCCTACTGCTTCTTATCTTTAGTTTGAGCCTTCAGATACGGTTTGAGCCTGAACATAATAAAACACTCCCCAAATAGGCGAATACCGGCAGGACAAATACATGGTTTGATGCTTCCTTTGTGCTGGGCTTGATTTTCTAGACAAATACCATCTTGTGTGCATATTAAGAACTTAATAAATATGGATAGAATGAATGAAAAATTTATGACAACGAAGGTTGTATAACCCAGTAGTGATATGCACAGATCTTGGATTAGTCCTCTTGTTTGTAGAACTGAAAAACGGACTTTCCTTTTATAAGATTGGAGATTTGATGGGAACATCAAAGAACACCTAAGGGGCTAAAGGAAAGAAATCTCTAGCACGCAGATTGTGGAGTGTGTCTGTAAAATCGCTCTCTCTGACAATGACAGGCCTCTAAAGGTTCAAGTGCTAAATCAAGAAGCTGAGAGCCTCCTTGGCCATGAGAGAGGAGAAAGGAAAACACGAATGGGAGAAGATGAAAAATGTATTGTTGCACTCACAGGGTTCTCCCCTCTTGTTTGCATAGGTTTACCGAAGGCTGTAGCAGGCTATTGGATTGTTTTCTTGTATGTGTGTGTGCACGCGCACGGGTGCTCAGTTGCTCAGTCGTGTCTAACTCTTTGTGACCTTATGGACTGTACCCCACCAAGCTCCACCGTCCCTGGGATTCTCCAGGCAAGAACACTGGAGTGGGTTGCCATTTCCTTCTCCAATTCATGAAAGTGAAAAGGGAAAGTGAAGTTGCTCAGTCATGTCTGACTCTTAGCGACCCCATGGACTGAAGCCTACCAGGCTCCTCCGCCCATGGGATTTCCCAGGCAAGAGTACTGGAGTGGGGTGCCATTGCCTTCTCTGGACCCAACTCTAGATGGCATTTATTGATGACAGATGGCATTTATTGCTGATCAGAATTCTGGCTTCACTGGGACTTCTTACTGGGTACTTTCGGCTTCCACACAAGACTGAATTCTTGCAGAGTTTATGCAGTGTCTACTTGGTAGGAATCAGAGCATGCTGCCAATGGCATAGTAGGCTTTGGGGTCAGATAGACTTGTGCTGGAACCGTGACTGTTCTACTCATTAGCTATATGTCCCTGGGTGTGTTACTTAACGTCTGAACCTCATCAGTAAATCTGAGGAAAGGTATCCTCTTCCTCCTCAAGTCACAATGACTTGAGGAAAAATAACTATTAATACCAATGGATGGTAGCTACTAGTTCATACAAAAAGAAAGATTCCCCTTTCATTCTAGGAGCCATCAAGTCTATTGCTGAAAGGGAATCACAAGGGACTGTGAGAGCAGGGGGCTTGGAAATAGCAGACCAAGTCTTGGAGTTTGGCTCTCCAACTAACTAAGCTGTTGGGGTCATTCACCTTGGTCTCTGCAACTAGGAAACATGATAGTTTCCCCTATTTGTCAGTAATGGGGGTGGAACAGATTCCTATCCCAGAATTAGACTTGTGGGAAAGACCAGTCTGCAACAATACATTTCATAGCTTCAGTGACAATGCCCAGCCCTGTGGCCACTCTATGTCTTGAACTGGAACGAACTCAGTAAGCAACTATGCCCAGGTATTCTCTGTCAGACAATAACAATACAAGGCAATTGTTTTGAACTTGCTCTTAAAAACAAAGAGCATCGTCATATGATCTTCATGTAAGAAAAGTACACAACATTTATTGATCCTATGCCTTTGGAGAGTGACGGTGCTGATGTTGCCTTAGCAAATGTTGTTCTGCTTAGCTGGATGCTTCAAGACCAGCACCTAACTCAGGTGTCATCTCTGGCCATCTTTCCTCGTCTCCTGGTGGACTTTCTCCTGATCATGCTCCCACAGAACACTTCTCTCAAAATACCCCCCACACTGTATAGAATGAATGAGTCATAAGTTGGCTTATCCCAGTAAGACCTGAGCCCCATGAAGGTGAGGACCTTCCTGTGGTCAGTCAACATGATGCATCCATATCCTAGCCCAACGCCTGGCATGGAACTTGGTCCTTTTTGCTGTGATTGATCTCAACGTCACCAGTGCATTTAAGGGGTTTCTTCCTCTTGTAGAGGAAGATTCAACTCCAGTTTGAGTTCAGGTTTTCTCTCAGGGAGCATACACAGAGTGCAAGGTAGGGTATTTTGACATCAAGGGTTCTACGCTCAGACTGCCACACAGAGAGAACCACTTTCCGCATTCGTATACTTTCCTGATCCAACCCCAAAAGAAGGCATCAACTGTAAAACTGCAGTGGCCGATAAGCTTTGATTTTTATGTTGGTTACATTTTCCTTGCTGCTTCTTCAAAACACAGGCCTGCACGTTGCCTCTGAGACATCCTCTCTGGTCTCCCCCATCTCTCTAGATTGGATTAATAGATTGATATAGCTGTTGAACACATGCTGCCTCAGAACACTTGTGTTTTAACCCAGTAGGAACCCCAGCTGATCCCTTCGAAAGCAACTTTTAAGAGAAACTGATGTCTTGTGAACACGTTAGCAAGCTGTCATTGCGAGTTTGTCAGCAGGCTCATCTTAGAGAGGCTGCAGACATGTTTCAAGGTTGCCTAATTATTTATATACTGGGTCATGCTCCTTTCCAGTGGTAGGCTGAGACTGAGCTGGTTCTTAAATACAGGAAGATATGTTCTGA
The DNA here is from genome assembly GCF_029378745.1 of Bos indicus. Classification (NCBI taxonomy): domain Eukaryota; kingdom Metazoa; phylum Chordata; class Mammalia; order Artiodactyla; family Bovidae; genus Bos; species Bos indicus. The sequence continues at coordinate 46,704,975 of NC_091773.1, forward strand.
ATCCTTTACCATTAAAACAGGTTACTTTTCTATTATGTTTTCCAAAGTCCTAACAATAGCATTTTGTTTTCAGTTGCTAAGTTGTGTCTGACTCTTTGCAACCTCATGGACTGTAGCCTACCAGGCTTCTCTGTCTGTAGAATTTTTCAGACAAGAATACTGGAGTGGGTTGCCGTTTTCTTCTCCAGGTGATTTTCCTGATCCAGGGATTGAACCCGAGTCTCTTGCATTGACAGGTGGATTCTTTGCCACTGAGCCACCAGGGAAGCCCAAATGCTAGCATTAGAATATATTAGAATATTAGAATAAAGCTAGCATTAGAAAATACTGTTTCTACCAGCTTCTAAAAATACAGAACTGTTCTTTCAAAAACTTGCTTTTTAGTGTTTGCAAATATGAGCACTGCATGTCTTACTATTGGTTTTTAAAATAAATGTGTGCCTGGTGTGAGTATGTGTGTGTGTATTTAGACAGACAATGTAAATTTCATCCCAGTAAGTGTTTATTCTGAAGACCATCCTCTCTTTAGTGTAAATGTGTGCTTATCAGTATGGAATAAATGTATTCCCCCAAAGTAGGAGAGTAAATGGCCTTTTATTCAAATTGTATTTTTTTTTATAATCGTAAAAGCTTTATTATCAAGTACATCATTTTTCTCCACCTACAGATTTGGAGGGTAGAAAAAGAAAGCATTTGGGGGCCAGTTCTTTGAATCAAAGCAAATCAAGAGTTGGCAAAACTGTAGTTTCCTGACTATTTACCAACCTGATTGGTATCATTTTCTGAGCTTGGGAGAACGGTATTCATTCATTTTTATTTTACTTCTGCAGACTGAGTTTAGTAAGTAATGTGGAAACCATCTAACATAAATAAATTGCTGCAAGATAACAAACAGAATTGGAATTCATGCTTGTGTTCCCTTGGTTCTTTTTCTTCTTCTTTTTCCTCCCTTCTACCCAGCTCTGCCTGAAAAGGCCCATAATATGCTTTTCAGCATGTTGAACAGTCTAACTTACCAAGCTTCACGTGGCCCTCAGTCATTCATACGTTTTACAAAACCATAAAGGTGGCAGTGAGGAAGTTCAAACTCAACTTGTCATAGAGGCATAATTTAACAATAGCTGAATCAAAAAATATGTGATTAAAATCATACCTGCTAATATGAGGACACCACGATTCTGTTAAACCAGGCGGCATTTCTGAGCCACTTCTGTCAAACTCAGCATTTCCATGGCTTTAAAGTCCCTAGCCCCTCCTGTCTGCCAAATTTGCAAGACTGGAACTAGAAGGTGGAGTGAATGTTCAGAAGACCCCCAAGATGGCTTTGTCTGGGACAGTATGCCTAGCATCCCACAGGGAAGCACTTCCTCCAAGAACTGACTCCATAGACATTGCTTCTGAGGAGAAGGAAATCAAAGTAGAGACTCCAGTATGAAGTCATGGAAGCCCCTTGCCGTCCGTGGTTCATCTGAAGCTTTGATTGCAAAACCTGGCTACCTCCACTCTGGGTCTTTCTCCTCAGGATACTGCTTCATGAAGAAACGATACGGCATTGTGCTTTGGTGTTGAGACAAGTTCAGTTCATCGTTCAGTCGTGTCCGACTCTTTGCGACCCCATGGACTGCAGCACACCTGGCAAGTTAGGGAGCCCATTCTTGGCTTTGTTTCCTGTTGACAGGCTTGTAGGTAAAAGCTGTGTGCAGATAGTTTTGTCTACTATGGCGAGAACAACTAGTTCTGTCTGACTTTCTTTTTTTAAAACTAGCTGCCCCTTTGGTGTCATAGAAACATAGCGTTAGTCTCCTATTCTTCCCTGTCAAAAAATTACAATGCAGTGGCCCAGCATAGTCAGAGGAGCTGGCAGATGAGGGCGGTTTTGGAGCAGGGAGGAGGCTGAGCACCGTCCTTAGAGGTGATGGGACAGGAACTAGTGCATTGGTACCCGAGGAGGGAAGAAGTTATGGACAGGGTTCATCCTTCTCCCTCGGGATAGAAACCTTAAAAGTGAACCCTTCGTTTAAGGGCAGTGAATTCAGAAGGCAGCTCATCTATTTGTCCCCTGTTCTTTCTCTCAGTGTAATTAAGGAGACTTTGAAGAAGGAATATTGTGCTAAAGCCTAGATAAGAGCCGCTCTCCATCCATCTCTGCAAATCCCTCAAACCTCGTTTGATTTTAATATTTTTCTTGTGGATTCCACTGTGCTGCTGTGAGGGGAAGCAGGTGGGGTGGGGGCAGAGAGGACGGTTCCTGGGGCAGCAGAAGCCCTCGTGGAAACCCGTTTTTAATCTGGATGATGGCTTGGTAATGTAAGCAGTGAGAGTTGGCAGAGGAGTGAAAACTGTAGGATTAATGGCCTCAAGCCTAATTCCCTGATACCTTTTAAAAGGCCAGCTAAGCAGCTGGCTGTCTCCTTTCGTTCCACATACACACTCTCCCATATCCTGAAATTTTTTTTTTTTTTACCTTTAGCCATTTTTAACCCCTTTCCTGATTTTTAGCATCAAATAAGGGTCAAATGAATCGGCTCTACTCCAATATAAAATAAAAAGTTTTTTAAAAATGTGTGTCAGAGAGAGTTGTATGTATATGATTATATGAATCAAAGATGCTTAATATTCTAATGGGAAGACTTGGTCATGAAACTTGAGATGGTTGGTTGCATTACAAAGTGATCTGGGATTTTTTTTTCCCCGTGGTGCAAATTTTTAAAAATATAAACTCTTACATGGCTATGTGCACAAGCTCACACGCATGTACATTCCTGCCTATGTGCACGGCTGTGATTTTCCATTTAAACTCTCGGAATATGTGATTTCTTATGGAAGTAGAAGTAAAACCCAACAAATGTTCCCAATTCTTGTTGATGTTCCAGATACAATGTAAAGGCAGGACTCTCCTCGTACTTTAAAATCTTACTGCTTTATCCACGTTTTCCTCTAATGTCAGGCTGAAACTCATGGGATCTTTAAGAGAGGCAAGCCAGGGTAGCCATACACAGCTGGTCTGGGCACGTCCGTGTGAACCCCTACAGGTGTAAGTGTGGAGGTAATGATCATTACTTCAGGTGCGAGCGGAAGCACCAGGCAGGAAGCAAAAGGAGTGTGACTGACTCCGGCAAACAAGAAGTTGATGAGTGTTTCCAGCATGAAGCCTTTGAAGTGGGTCAGCAGGAAAGGAAGAAAAGGCAAGGCAGCGAGTTGCAGGGAGAAGAAAATTTCTTGTTGCCTAGGTTATTCCAGGCAACTCTGATATACCGGTCCTTATTAGTGTGGTGGGTAAACAGTCTCATTACTGCTGTCATTTGCATTATTATTGGAAGATAATTAACGAGACAAAGATTTTCATATAACACTCAGACCTGGATGGGTCTTTTGGAGATCCCTTCATTCTTGTGTGAAGTCGTTTACTGGTTGATTGTGGAGTGCTGGAAACCACTTGTGGTTTGCTCTGGTTGTGAGTGGACCCTGCTGTGCCTGATATGTTTTGTAATCTGATTGCATTGGCCATACCAGTAGACTGGCTTAATTCTTTCCGCCCTCGTCTAATGCCTGGAAGTATAGATGTTCGGTAACAATCAAGGTGATTACAGTATGCATTAAACCAAAATATGGGAGCCTTTGTATAATTCTTGTTGTCACGACTGGTTTATGTCCGTAGATAACATCTGATGTTTGGGGATCGTGGGTGTGCTTTTCCCAAATCACAGATAAACCCCCTCACATGTCTCTATGAGAGCCAAGTCAAACAAGCCAGAATGTTATCAAGTTGCTCCCTGTAACTTCATAGACTTGCTTGGTTAACAGCCATTCTGATCATGTCATCTCTAGATTTCCCATTGACAGTGGATTAGTCCCCCCACCCAGAGTTCTCGCCAATTTGATTATATCAAGCCCACAACACTTCTAGAGACTGAATTCACCAGTTGATGCTTGAGCCAGTCTTCCTGTTTAGATTCAGTTACACACTCACATTTACACATTTCCATGTTTTCTTTAGCTCCTTTCTCCACCGCTTCCCTTCATTTCCCTTAGCAGGCTCCTCCCCTCTTCAAATGCAATGCAGGGATTAAACTGGAGGCCGTGATAAAGGAGGCAGTGTCATTTGAAGCATGTTTCTTATAATGCATTTAATTTGCCCCAGTCAGGATAAGCCGAGGGCTCTCTAACGACAAGTGACAGAGGTGGCAGCCTTGGGGAGGAGATGGGTATACTGTCCATGCTCTGCTTTGAAACAGGACCCTGCTCATGGTGGAAAGGATAACTAATTCAGAGTCACTTTACATTCATGGCAGACAGGAACATATTTCTCCAGTATTACTTAAAAAGGACTTGGAGGTGGGAATGAAGGCAGAAGGCAGAATTAGGAATGTAAGTACAAATAGGGCTGTCGTCTTTGTGGTTGTCCCTCTGGACGGAAGCTGTTAATTTTAACAGCGTTGTGAAAGAGAGAGAGACTCGGGAACTTTGTGCTACAATCAGTTGCTCACTCGCCTTCCCACCAGCTTCATACAGAACCCAATCCACCCGCCATGGAGGGAGGGAGTCCAAGAGGCGTTGCCACTGCTGCTCACTGTCTGTTCTCAGGAAACATGAACCAGAAGTACAGCAAGGGTGTCAAGAGTTTTTACCACTTCACAGTGAGGGTAGTTCCACACTAAGGTGAGAGCAGAAGGCGCCAGGGATTAGGGACAGGCTCAGATGTTCGGCAGCACCCTAGGGGTTGATCGGCCCACTTGAGTGCCAATCTCTTGAATTGATGTTGTTGTCTGTACCCCAGGGAGGTCAGCCTGGAAGCTTCTTGCCTCACTGCCCAAATTCCATTTGCACCCAGCAACCCTCAGAGGATTGCAGAGACCTTTTGTTTCTTCATGCCATTCTCCCTGTGAGCTTCCCATATGGCCTTGGCATGAAACAGGTGGATCTAAACCCCAGGGTATTAACAACACAGCTTTGGTTGTTCTCAGAGACCTTTGCTTCTGTCCAAATGGCTTTTCTGTGCCTCCTCTCTCGAAAGATTACAAAATGCTCACGTTTTCCCCTCTGACTTCATCATAATTCTGTGCTTAGTTACTTAGCTGAAGGTTCACAGGGATAAGAAAGATGGTATATCATGGCCATTTTTGTTCAGGAAGAAATGACCCCCTCAAGGGAAGATGAAAAAAAGGGTGCGTCAACCAGCCATCAGTCACTTGGATGTATATACAGACACATACATATACATACAGATAAATATCTACACACTTGTGTCTCAGACAGTAACGAATTTGCCTGCAATGCCAGAGACCCGGGTTTGATCTCTGGGTCGGGAAAATCCCCTGGAAAAGCGAATAGCTACACACTCCAGTATTCTTGCCTGGAGAATTCCATGGATAGAGGAGCCTAGCAGACTCCAGTCCATGGGGTCGCAAAGAGTCAGACTCTGAGCAACTAACACACTTATGTATGTATGTATATGTGTGTGTATAGATGTGGCTATAATAATGTGTCAGATACTTTTCCAGGATTGTCAAGAAGTGAAACAGGGAGTACAGTTTTAAACATGTAAGATTATATTTTGGAATAATATGTCTACAGCCAAGTCTTCCTTCACCCTCCCAGATATGCAACTTCTGCTCTTTTCTCATCTCAGAAAAAAAGCAAGTCCTCTCTCTGTTTGCTCAGGCCAAAAACCTTGATCTTGCCCTTGACTCTTTTCTCTCATAAACCATGTCCAGCTCACGGGAACATCCTGTTTGTTGTAACTTTGGGAGACAGCCAGAGCCCAGCCATCGTCTTATCTCCAGGGGCTTATCTCCAGGGCTTCCTCCTGAATCTCAGTCAGGGTCACCTCTCACCTGACCATTATGGCGGCTTCTTAGTGCACAGGGGCTGCCAGAGAAAAACACCCCAGACTGGGTGGCTTCTCAGCAACAGACATCTATTTCTCACAGTTCCGGCGACTGGAAGTCCGAGGTCAGGGTGCCAGCATGGTTGGGTGAGGGCCCTCTTCAGGGTCACAGGCTCCTTGCTGTGTCCTCACATAGTGGAAGGGGCAAGGGAGCTCTTGGGCCTCTTTACAGGGGCATTCATCTCATTCCTGAGGGACTTCCCTGCTGGTCTGGTGGTTTAAGAATCTGCCTGCCAATGTGGGGACACTGGTTCTATCCCTGGCCCAAGAATTAGGATCCCACATGCAGTGGGGTAGCTAAGCCCGTGCACCAGAACTACTGAGCATGCGTGCAGCAGCTGCTGAAGTCTGGGAGCCTAGAGCCTGTGCTCCACCATCAGAGAAGCACCACAGTGAGAAGCCTGCACACCACAACTAGGGAGTAGCCCCTACTCGCCGCAACTAGAGAAAGCCTGCTTGCAGTAGTGAAGACCCAGTGCACCCAAAACAAGAGAGAGAGAGAGAGAGAGAGAGAGAAAAGTCTAATTTATGGGGGCTTTGCCCTCGTGGCCATATTCAGCTTTCAAAAACCCCACCTCCAAATACCATCGCATTGAACATAAGGATTTCAACCAAAATTTGGGGGACAGGACACAAACATTCAGACCACAGTAGCTTCTTAATTATCCTTCCTGCTTATCCCACTCACTTTTGGCCCACTACCAGTTCTCCACCCTGCAGCCACCAGAGGAAAGCTTGGAAAAGAAAAGTCGGTTCTTACCCTTCCTTTGCTCACAACCCTTAACAGCTTCCCGTCTCACTCACAAGAGATCCATATCTCCTCCAGGATCTACAAGATGCTGTCTGATGTCATATCCTAACTCTTCTCTTCATCACTCATCTCCCAATTGACACATATGCTCCAAACAGTAGTAGCTGTAGCAGAACTGGAAGTAGAAGTAATTTTCTTATCAGACAGACTTAAGCTGACTTTTGCTACCTAGAGTCTTCCCATTGGAAAGTATCCTTATAAGATCACTTGCTTTGGGGTCATGGGTTTTTGAGCATGAGCTACCCATTCTCCTTTCTTGGCCCTGCAGTAAAGCTTTTTCTGCTCCGGGGGGGAAAAAAAATCACTTACTTTGGGCATTTTCCTAGGTGGGTGCGTTTGAGACCTTGCTGACAAATCCTGGGGCCTTACCTTGCAGTGGCTGTATTGTTTTGAGGTTCCTCACATCTTCTACTGAGTGTCCAAAGCTCAGGAGATGATGAAACTGGAAATAGAAGGCATGTCAGGGATCAGCCTTTGTCCTCAGTGGGCTTGTGCCAAGAGGCCTCCCCTGCCCCTCATTTGTCCTCAGGACAGTGCCTTCAGCCAGGGCCCCTGGGCTGGAGGGAAGCCCTTCTGAATGTTTTCTGTATCTGGATTAGTGAGAAGCAAACTAGACACTGTGGCATTTGGTCCTCCTGCCACGTGTAAAAGCGCTCAGTGACTTCTTTTGACTTCATATAAGAAGCATCTTTAAACAGATTGAATCCAAGGCAATGATGTTGATCACACCCACTCTGTCTTCCTGACTCGGAGCCTTTTTTTCCCCCCTCAAGGGCATTTCCAACAAAGGAGTATAGCTTTCAGATTTGTAAACTGCCACCTTATTATCCTATTAGTCAATTACAGCTGCTGAAGAGCAGGGTGAGTGACAGTATGGCAGATTACAGCAATTTATTTGCCGTTCTCATCGTCTTGTTCAGCATATCATCAGGCTGTTTAAATTTAATGATAGGACTTTTACATGTGTCTTAGAGCAGTTGAAGTTGTAATCAAAATGTTTAGGAAAAACCCCTACTGACCTGGGTAAGTGCTGCCTCCTTCAGCATTGCTGGTCATGCCTTATCGTCATTTTTATTAGCAGAGCTGATTCTAATTAGGAGAAGCAACCTCTTTTGAAAAGAAAAATAGGGCTTTTTGGTGTGTACAGAGCTCAAGAAAGATGGTGAGGATGGAAATCTCTTACTTAGGTTGATGTGCAAATAAGCGCCAAGTAGCTAACTTTTCCTGAGAAGCTTGATGGAGGCTGGGAATGGAGGAGGTTGTGGGTGTGAGGTCAGGATGGGGTATACAACATTGGCACTGGGAGTAGCTTGGAGGAAGGAGAGCTATGAAGGAAAAAATAACTGCCCTCTGGATGTCTAGTTCTCTTTCAAGCTAAGCACCATCATTTTTTAGTAGTGGCTGCAGTGAAACAAAATCTGTATAAAAAGAAAAAGCAGTTGAGAACTTAGAATCTTTGGATCTTATGGTCAGGATGACATAGTAGAGGACCTTTTGCCTTGAACTCGTCCACACCTTCAGTTTCATTGGTGGACGTGAGGGGCTGTTGTTAATAACTAAATAATGGGGAGACTTCAGTTTTGGCAATACCCAGCTTATTCTAAACTTCAGTATACTCTCTGGTCCTCACTGATAATTAAAGACTTCATTATTATTGAGCTCTCAGGATACCATATCAATTGTAAAGTCAACAACAACTGGTCTCCTATGAGGTTAAGCTCAAGAGTTTAAGACCAATAATCTCAGGGATATGTGAGACCAGGGTTTCTCAGTCTTGATACTATTGGTTGGATAATTCATTGTTATAGGGGCTGCTCTCTGCATTATAGGATGTTTAGCAACATCCCCAACCTCTACCCCATGGATGCCAATAAGACCCACCTATCACCCAACTGTGACAACCAAAAATGTTTCTAGATAGTGCTGAAGGTCCTGTGGAAGCCAAAATCAACTATTCCTGATAATTCACACTTTACATTGTCACTAGCAAGTAACTCAGACTTTTGGGGTACACTTAACAAATATGTAATGAATATCTACTCTGTGTAAGTCAGCAGAGAAGGGACTGAAACAAGATACTTATTTACTGTTTTGTGACAGTGTATAGTACTTGTTGGTATAAGATATATATCCCAAAGTGAAAGTCACTCAGTCGTGTCCGACTCTTTGCCACCCCATGGACTGTACAGTCCATGGAATTCTCCAGGCCAGAATACTGAAGTGGTATTCTTCTCAAGGGGATTTTACCAACCCAGGGATTGAACCCAGGTCTCTAGCACTGCAGGCAGATTCTTTACCAGCTGAGCCACAAGGGAAGCCCATATTTCATAGTTCACTGGGGGAGACAGTTTTTTCATTCATTTTTGGAGATCATATATTTGAAAGTTATTTCAAATGGTTTTCTGAGAGAAATCATCATTTTGTTATATCAAATTTTACATCATGTGCCAGAGTCTAGCTGTAGGTTTTTCAGAGTTGGCAGAGTAATTGAATAGTCTGGGCACTGTATGCTGTAAAGCCATATGGTGGTGTTGCTTGAACTTTCTTAAGCAGTTAGACCTAAAGATGCTATCATATTTTTAGCACATTGCTTTCTTTCCATAATATTGGATCACTGAATTCAAAGTATGTGCTTAGGTCACCTGAGTTACTTAGTCGTTCAGGGAGAATACGGTAAACAAGGGCCAAGTGGTGGTGGTGTTGGTGGTTAAATCACTAAGTGGTTCCCACCCTGGGACTCCGTGGACTGTAGCCCACCAGGTGCCTCTGTCCATGGGATTTTCCAGGCAAGAATACTCTAGGGGATCTTCCTGACCCAGGACTTGAATCCGTGTCTCCTGCATTGGCAGGCAGATTTTTTACCACTGAGCCCCTGGGAAACCCGACAACTGATGGTACTGGAATTTAAATAAAGCATGTTATCAGAGTCCAAGACAGTCAAGGAAGGCAAAGGAAAAGAGTTGGGAGTTGAGAAGGCCTTGAAAGAAAGACAGAGCTTGGAGAAGCAGAAAAGTGGGGAAACCAGAGTCCATTATAAAAGCTACATCAGCTGCTGTCTTCCTTAGAAGTCACAGTTCAAAGGCATTTAGCTAAGACCTGAGAGCAATGAAGGACCAGGTGCCTTGGGTTCTAGCAAGCATTCAGTTTTCTCTAAACCATTTACAGAACCCTTAACTAACCCCTATTGCCCTTTTTAGGATATATAAATATGGTATGTTACTAGAATGAGAAACATTATATAACCTTCTTCTGCCTATTTCCAAAGCTGTTAAGAAACTAAGAGTTCTGAGACTCATGCTCTTAACATCTACAAGGATCATGAATCTTTCATGAATCTACAAGATTCATGAATCTATATGAATGTAATTGTATTGTTTAATCTATTATTATATCATCTATTTTTGTTATCACCATAATGTTGAGATAGTTCAGTACAGCATAAAATGGTAACCTCTGTGAAAATGACTTGACATGTATTTCTACTAACTTCATGTTTATTTAGATACCATAAGAATTTTTGTTTTTAGTATTCTTAAAAATAGGTATTCTGAGAAGCACTATTATATTTGAATAGAACAGTCTTATTTTTATCAATTTTTATAATATCTTTCAAATTGTGGATATTTGATCAAACAGAGAAGTCAGATGAGCAATGAGAGAGAGAGAGAAATTATTGTATGAAAAGAATAAGGGATTGGAGGCGTTCCTGGAAACGTTTTGCTTGGTGGCGTGTCCTTATAATATTTTTGAAAGATTAAATGTAGCATGGTATTTCTTAGTAGAGACAAGATAAAGAAATATCTCTGAATCATATAATATCATTCTGTGTAAGCCTATAGCTCTATCTAAAGAATTATTAGCCAGTAGATGTCTTAGAAAATTAAGATATGGCCTGGAAAATAGATGTAACTATTTCTTATACGTTACCAAGGTAAGACAAAGGTTACCACTTTTCATGAAAAGAAAGCTTTCTTGGCTAAACTGTTAAGCAGAGGTTTTATTATTGGTAGAGTGCTTCCAATGATTTATTTCTCTTTTTAAAAGATTTTTAAAATATTTATTTATTTGGCCATGCCTGGTCTTAGCTGTGGCATGTGGGATCTTCTGTCTTTGTTGCAGCAAGCAGAATCTTTAGTTGCAGTATGTGGGATCTAGTTCCCTGATGAGGGTTGGAACCTGGACCCCCTACATTAGGAGTGTGGAATCTTACAGCCACTGTACCACCAGGGAAGTCTCGCCAATGATTTATTTCATTCCCGTTTCATAAATGTGTAGTGGAGGAACATAGATTACTTAACAGACTCAAAGTCACAAACTAGTAAGTTGTGAAACAGATTCAAACTTTGGTGAACCAGCATCAGATCCTAAGCTTTTGTTTGTTTGTTTGTTTGTTTTAATCCTAGGATTTTAACCTCTATCCTATGTCATATGGAATTTCAATCTAGGAATATCAAAGCCCTTGAGTTAATTTTACCCATTTAAAGCAAGGTGAGCGGGTAAGAAGCCTACCTTCTGAAACTGGGATATGAGATGAATGTAATTGACTTGGCTACCTTGACCACAGAATGAGAAGACATAGGAAAAGTAGTGATCTAGTGGTTCCTACTGGGTCTTGCCCAGTGACTGGATAAATATCTAGTTTCTGTCTCTCAGGGATAACTTTCCTTTAGAATTTGATTTTTTTTTTTTTTTTTTGTGCTCAGCCAATTTGCAGGTAAATCCGTTACATCTGTCATGCTATGGTGCTGCCAGTTTGGTTTAGTAAATGTTTATTAAGTCAACAGCCTAGCTGTTTTGCCTCTAAGAGTAGGAATGCTGACACTCATTCTTGTATGGAGGACACAGTTGGTAGCCACTAAATATTTGTGGCATCAAACTGACTGATAGGTCATCTTTGTCGTGTTCCCACTAGAGCTCACACTGAAATGGAAAGAAGCTAAACTGAAACTCTAGTGCCTGGCATTCACCACCAGACTGAATTCAGTGCAGTACAAGGTGCTCCATTTGTTATTCTGCCCAAGAGGGCTTAATTGCTGACACATCAAAAGAACAAATTCTGAAGCCAGTTCACTTACAAGTTATATACTTTTACATATAATGTTGTTGCCATTAAAAAAAAAAAAACTCTATATTAAATGCCTGCTGCTAGGAGTCAAACATGACTGAGCGACTTCACTTTCACTTTTCCCTTTCACGCACTGGAGAAGGAAATGGCAACCCACTCCAGTGTTCTTGCCTGGAGAATCCCAGGGACGGCGGAGCCTGGTGGGCTGCCGTCTTTGGGGTCGCACAGAGTTGGACACGACTGAAGAGACTTAGCAGCAGCAGCAGCGGCACTATATTTTGAGCCAGGAGATGTGTTTCTTCCCTCTTCCTGGTATGTCATCCTTTTGAACCTGTAGGAGGCGCTGTTGTGTGTTCCTATCTCAGAGTTGCCAGTCTACATTTTTCTTTTTCTCTGTTTTGTCTCATTTTCAAACAAACAAACAAAATAACCAAAGAACTATTTTAGGGTCCTTTTTCACCACCACCAATATTAGCATCAATATTACTAAGACAACTTAAGCTTTTAGATATAAAGAAACATTGATATAATATAGCAATTTGTTTTTGCTGTTTAATTTACATTTAAATCTAGACAAGCTCCCACATTTTAATATTTACTTAAAATATTTACTTTTACACATATACACAGCACTTGATAGGAATGCATTGAAGATGAGTGTTGATTTACTTGATTTGTTTTTTAGTAAGTAATGCTGTCTGTATTGCAGTGTGTTCCAAGGCGGTCATTACATCAGCAGCTCTTCAGTCTGAAGAGTGTATTGATGTGTAGGCTCTGCCCTCACACCCTTTTCTGTACTCTGATGGTGTCATGGTAGCTTTCAAAATAAAGCTACCTATTTGTAGCTGTTTTTAGATTCATCTCTAATGCATTACTCAAGGAGAAAAAAAACAAACTCAGCAGACCCTCTGTTAATTGGGAAGCCCCTTCTGTGTTGCATTTCAATCTGTTTTTAAGCTGAAGCTGATTTGCACTTTGTGAAAAGTGAATCTAAATCTTTTGTGCTAACCAAGGGACATTGAGCCATGTTGTTACTGCGGAAAGCTGGAAGGAGGAATGGATAAAATGGCAAGTGTCTTTTATTATTATTATTATTATTAACTATACAGTGTATAGCTTGGTGCCACACCTACCCTCTTCCCTAACAGACACCATTACTAAGTGCTGGTTTAATAAAGCAACCTAGCAGGTGAATATTTAGGGTTTAGTGGAATTCGGATAGTTTCACTTCAGTGCAGTAGAGAGAGGAGAATTTGGGGATGGGGCCATTTCCAGCATGCTGTTAAGGAAAGTGTGCGAGCTGACATACATTATGACACAATCGTAATTTTGAAGCATGATGTGTTTGTGAATTGGCTGTGTTTACTGTAATTTGTGGCTGTTCATCCTTGGGTGGTGTTTTCAGATGCAGGTTTTATCGTTATTATTCAGATATGGTGGGGCTGACAGACCAGGAAGTGATTGCTATTGAAAAGATAGTTTGTTACTGACAGTTTTTGGGTGGAGGTGGGGCATGCTGTTCATTCAGGGCCATGTGGGGAAGCACCTGGGTTATTTAGGAGGCAGAGGAAGCAAGGGAGGAACCTAGACAAGTGTGTGTGGGGGTAGGAAGGGATTTGATGGGAAGGAAAGGGTGAGTCCCAGTAAACAGTCTTATGATTGACTAGTTGAGAATCACTTCAGCCAACTGACTCTGGAGCACCCAGGCTGTCTCTTATCTGGTACCTGGCCCTGGAATGAATAGGGTCAGGGGATGGTGGCATGGGGTATAAAACCCTAATAGAGGAGGGGATTGGAGGTGTGGGTTCTGGGCTGATGGGTTTATAGTCTGTAGGAATTAGCTAGCTCTGAGAGGGGCAGTCCCTTCAGTGTCCACCAGGTCCCAGACGCCAAAAATACCTGTATAAAGATAAGCTTAATACAGGTGGTACGAAGCTCCCTGCCCCTTGGACGGCTGGCACTGATGATTGCATATGACACTCATCTACCTCTGCCACCTCCAGATGCCACAAGCTGGGCAGGTGGGTGCATCGTCTTGACCTACAGCTGATTGCATTCTTTACCAAGCAGTGGCACCAAAGAGTCATTTGTTGATTCTCTTCCCCCTTCATTTTTCTTTCAAGGCTCTTGAGAATGTGAGACTCCTCTTTGTTTTCTTACTGCCTAGTATGGCGCAAGGAACGATGCCAGGGAATCGGGTGGAGAAGAGGGAGGGAGGTCTCATAGTATTTAGTTTTGTTCTTTTTCATGCTTAAACAGACTTAAGGAATTTTCAGAGCAGAGTCTTGTTTCAAGTATATGACCATTTTTCAATTAGAGTCACTTATTAACCTCCACTTCCATGAGCAGAAGCTCCCAAGTCTCTTTGAAGGCACAGACCAAAGATTTCCTTCCTCCCTCCAACCCTGTCCAAATCCCCAATGCTACTCCTAAGCTGGTTGAGAGGTTGAAAAGCTCACAGATGTGAAGACAGAAGCAGATTTGCACCTTTATGGCATGAACACTTTGATGTCTTCTTACAGAGAAACTATCCTGTGTAATTCAGAATTTTTTAATGTACATGCAAAACTGACTGCACTTTACCTGCTGCTGCTGCTGCTAAGTCACTTCAGTCGTGTCCGACTCTGTGCGACCCCATAGACGGAAGCCCACCAGGCTCCGCCATCCCTGGGATTCTCCAGGCAAGAACGTTGGAGTGGGTTGCCATTTCCTTCTCCAATGCATGAAAGTGAAAAGTGAAAGTGAAGTCGCTCAGTCGTGTCTGACTTCTAGCAACTCCATGGACTGCAGCCTACCAGGCTCCTCTGTCCATGGGATTTTCCAGGCAAGAGTACTGGAGTGGGGTGCCATTGCCTTCTCTGAGTTTACCTGCTAATGCTGTTAAATGGTATCTGGCCTTGACTCCAGCTGGTCTGTGGTCTCTGAAAAGACAGCCACACAGAGCCACTCCAGAGCTCTCTGCCCTCTGGAAGCTGTCTCCAGGGCGCACTCCACTGAGATGGTGCACTCCACCATTGCTTAGATAGGGCCCTTTCCTGAGGATAACTCCAGTTTGGGTTTGTCTAGTTGTACGCTGCCAAGGTAACAAGGAATCTCAGAAAACTAGAAGGAGAAGTGGCATCAATAGAAGTTCCTTGAGAAGAGGGCCTGAATTGACTCAAGCTCCATTAGCTTGAGTCAGCTTCAGAATTGCCAATGGGTGTTTCATGGCTGTGATGATTTTCATGAGCTATTATTGTTGCTTTCACTGGCAGGACCTTTCAGGGCCAGTGAGGAGAAGCACTGTCTAGGGAAGAGCAGTTCCTGTGATTTTCTGGAAGTGAGTTGTAATCTCAGAAGTTGCGGCACAAAGGCCAAAAGGAGGTAGAAGTTGCCTAGGTGGTGGTGGTGTAGTCACTGAGTCGTGTCCGACTCATGTGACCCCATGGACTACAGTCTGCCAGGCTCCTCTGTCCATGGGATTCTCCAGGCAAGAATACTGGAGTGGGTTGCTATATATTTCCTTCTCCAGGGGATCTTCCTGTCCCAGGTCTCCTGCATTGCAGGCAGATTCTTTGCCGACTGAGCTAGGAGGGGAGCCAGAAGTTGACCAGGAGATGATGTCAAACAAATGAAACCTTAAGTTGATATTTTTTTCCCCCATGCTGGGTGCCCAGGACCACGTTTAAATGCCAGTACTTAAAAGGATAATTCAAAATCACATCCCCTTTTTTAGATCCCATTTTTTAGTAGATCCCCTTTTTCATAACAAAAATATGTAATTGAAGACAATATGTGTGCTTTGGGGATGGTTTATCTGGGTTAGAACTCTTCACTGAATATTGTGTGTCTTTATGCTTATTGCTTTCTTTCTTGATATTTCCCAGATGGCAAAACCTTTTTAAAAAATTGTAGTGTATAGTGCCACATTATATTTTTAATACTCATAGCACTTAGCACACTGATAGACCCAAAGGATTGATTGCATAACCTTGCTTTAGAGGAAGTAAGTTAACTTACAGACCCTGATGCTGGGCAAGATTGAGGGCAGGAGGAGAAGGGAGTGACAGAGGATGAGATGGTTGGATGGCATCACCGACTCAGTGGACATGAGTTTGAGCAAGCTCCAGGAGATAGTGAAGGACAGGAAAGCCTGACGTTCCGCAGTCCATGGAGTTGCAAACAGTCATCTCTGACTTAACAACTGAACAACAACAAACAAGAAAACGTCTAAAGCTGCGAAGTAATGATCCATGTCCTTTTTCTACTCTGGGGATTTTGCTGAGGCTGATTGCGAACTGGTGGAACTGAGTATTAATGAGGGTAAAGGGTCTTAATGGCAGTGACATTAAGACAATAGGAAATTACAGTAGCCTGCTAGACGTTGCCTCCTCCCCGCAGCCACGAGCCCCACAAACAAACCTGCCATTGGCCATTTAAAAGAAACTAAATAACATTAAAAGACGCTTACTCCTTGGAAGGAAAGTTAAGACCAACCTAGATAGCATATTGAAAAGCAGAGACATTACTTTGCCAACAAGGTCCGTCTAGTCAAGGCTATGGTTTTTCCTGTGGTCATGTATGGATGTGAGATTTGGACTGTGAAGAAAGCTGAGAGCCGAAGAATTGATGCTTTTGAACTGTGGTGTTGGAGAAGACTCTTGAGAGTCCCTTGGACTGCAAGGAGATCCAACCAGTCCATCCTGAAGGAGATCAGCCCTGGGATTTCTTTGGAAGGACTGATGCTAAAGCTGAAACTCCAATACTTTGGCCACCTCATGCGAAGAGTTGACTCATTGGAAAAGACTCTGATGCTGGGAGGGATTGGGGGCAGGAGGAGAAGGGGACAAAAGAGGATGAGGTGGCTGGATGGCATCACCGACTCAATGGATGTGGGTTTGAGTGAACTCCGGGAGCTGGTGATGGACAGGGAGGCCTGGCGTGCTGCGATTCATGGGATCGCAAAGAGTCGGACACGACTGAGCGACTGAACTGAACTGAACTGAAATAACAACGATAAAAATCCAACTCTTTTGCTTTTGTCTGGCTACCGTTTCCTTCATAGGCTTAGATCTTGAGGTGCGTGTTACCTGGCAGAAAATTCTCATTAGATTTATCACTACTTGATTTCTTAATAGTATTTCTCATCAGAATAACATTTGGGGAAGATACTTTATGCCAAGGCAGTCCCAGGGAACCTGTGGAAGAAGGCCTGTATTTTTTGTCTGCAGCAGCAACTACAGTTTAGGAGAAGCACTGGGCGTGGTTTTGTGGCTTGTCTCTTTTTAGGGCTGCTCATCACTTCAACCACAAAATCACTGCCGACCTTCAGAAGGGGAAAAAATACTGGCCAACTGACTTTTTCTTTGCTTTTTTTTAATGACAGTCAGTGACTTCGGTTCTTAGAGACCAGGCCCCTGAGTTGCGTTTGGAGTTCCCCAATACAGTCTTTGTAGAAATGTGGGTTAGTTTCTACATTGCTACAAACCAATCCTCTGCATTAGGGTTGGCCTCTGTCCTGGAACCACAGAAGTGGTTTGCTCTACCAGTTGACTCATCCTGCTTAACTTCCGTATCACCGTGAAGAAAGAGCCCATGAAGCTGTGAGACAGGGAACCTTACAATGAGTGGTAAAGACTGGCCAACCTTCATTAAAAACCAAGAATCATTCATTTGTTCATTCATTCATTCAACTGTTTTTATGGACTTCTCTAAATGACCCAGGCAGTTCTCCAAAAGCTATGTGGATGCAGTAATGAACTAGACCTACAATTGCAAAACTTTTTCTTTGAAGTGCCAGATAGTAAATATTTTAGGTTTTGCAGGCCTTAACTGTTCCTGTTATAGCTCAACTCTGCCTGTATTTGGGGTTTTTTGTTAGTGTGTGTGTGTGTGTGTGTGTGATTTTGTTGGTGTGTAGGTGTGTGTGTGTGTGTGCACAGTAGTAGCCATATTGTTGTTGTTTAGCTGTGTCTGACTTTTTTGCTACTCCATGGACTGTCTGTCTGTGGAGTCCTCTGTCCATGGGATTTCCCAGGTAATAATACTGAAGTGGGTTGCCATTTCCTTCTCCACGGGGCCTTCCTAATCCAGGGATTGAATCAGCATCTCTTGCATTGGCAGGCAGGTTTTTTTTTTTTACCACTGAACCACCAGGGAAGCCCCAGTAGCATATGAATAGCCATAGCAGGGTATAAATGCCTATTAGTGTATAAATGTGTTTTAATGAAACTTGATTTATAAAAACAGGTAACATGTGACTCACTCTTTACCACCCCTAAACTAGACCATGATATTCTTGCCTTTGTTGAGTGTACATTCCAATAGTCTGCATTTAATTTCTACAAGGTAGTTGTATTTTATGCAGAAGATATGTTCCTAAAGGCCTCACGTAATTCAAAGCAAGAAAAGTTCAAAACTTAAAAGCTTAGGTTTAAAGTAAAAGACTCCTGAAGATGTTAAGATGTCAATGTAACCAGCAAATAGAAAAACTTATCGTGTAAGAGTCAAAACAAAGCAATATTTTAAAAAAAACACATTTTAATAGTTCATTATTACTAATGATTAGTAACTATGGAATATAATTTCTAGATATTAAACATCCACAAGAAAACTAAATCATCTGTAGTTTTTGATGAACTGATCATTCCTTTAATGCTATAAAGACAGAGTAGAAACTTGTCACCAATTTCAGAAATCTAAAGCTCTTAAGAACACCCCATCCCATACATCAAAACTACTGCAAATAGTTTCAGACCCAGAGATTGAACACAAAGACGTTTCTGGTGTCTCCTACATTGACAGGCGGATTCTTTACCACTAGTGCCACCTTAGGCCGGCACCTGTATGGCTGGTGAGTTTCTAATAAGTGGAAGGCTCAATGTTTCTAGAGTAGGTAAAAAAAAATCAACTCAGCCTTTTTTTTTTTTTTTTTTTAGAACCACAGCTTTTCAGGAGTGATCAGAGACTGAACTGAACCATTTCTAGTTCCCCTTTGTGTTTCTTAGGAAAAACCATGAAATATTCCTTAGCTCTAGGTGGTACATGCCCTTGTACTTGCTCATTCTGACTTTCAGAGAGTTAAAAAAAAAAAAAAAAAAGACAATGTTAGGTTTCTTTAGTGTCATGGAATCACCATTGCCAAGCCTTACAGGAACTGAAATCAACATCAGAAATGCTGGGTATGTGGCTGGATATTTTTCCGCATGTTGTTTAGAAACTGGAACGCCTAGGACGCCCTTCTGATTTGGTAAGATTTTCCTTTCCAGTGTTATAATTCCATGTAATTGCTACAGAATAAAAATTCAAGAGGTCTGTGTTACCCCAGCACTGTCTCTTTCCACATGTCAGTGTAAAGTATCATATGGATCTCAGGAAGGATTTACTAGCTGCAAAGTAAAATGCCATCTTCCACACTGTAATTTCTTGAGTTCCTTTTCCTTCATGTGGGAAGGAATGATTGAGGGGGAAAAGAAACTGTTTGACATCTAACTACAGAAGGAAAAATTAGTCTCCTCCAACTTCTTCAGTTTCTGTTTTTGTTTCATTCTGCATCCTGTGTGCTTCTGGTCTGGTGAGGAATTATGATGTAAAAGGGAGTTATTTTCTTTTAGAAGATTCAGTCACCATTTAATAGTAATCACAAGTTTGGGAAAATTGAAGGGTTGGCAATACTCTACATCTTTCTGGGTCATCGGGTACACTCTGATGAATGCTGCAACCTACCCATCGTTGACTGTTTTGTTGGCCACTCCTGCCCGTAGGATAATGATATATTCTTGCCCTGTTGACCTCCAGCTGTTATTCTGTTTTGGGCAATGAAATAGTGAGCTCAAATCACCTGTGTCACTTACGACGAAAAGCTTTAAGAGCCTTTGAGTGGTTCCATCGTTGTCTTTGTTCCTGCTCACCCGAAGGTAGTCAGGGCTCCCTGGAGGCAAGCTGCTTGGGTTCCCTAGTGAGACATGGAGCACAGCCCTCAGTTGACTGACAGTGACCATGTTGTGGAAAGCCATTGATACAGTGCTGGGGTCATTTATTACTGCAGCATAGCTTAGCCAAGCAGACTGGCATCCTATGCTTACCATACTCTAGTGCCAGCTCATGCTTCTCTGGTTCTAGGATGGAAATCACTGAAAGCTGTAAACTATCACCTGTGGAATTATGAGAGGAGGAGAGGGCTCTGGGCCAGTTGCGGTTAGAACAATGGATTTTTCAGACTACAATAACTGTGTTGAAAATCTTCTTCCCGCTTTCTGCTGCTACTGCTAAGTCACTTCAGTCGTGTCCAACTCTGTGCGACCCCATAGACAGGCAGCCCACCAGGCTCCCCCGTCCCTGGGATTCTCCAGGCAAGAACACTGGAGTCAGTTGCCATTTCCTTCTCCAATACATGAAAGTGAAAAGTGAAAGTGAAGTCACTCAATCGTGTCCAACTCTTAGCGACCCCATGGACTGCAGCCTACCAGGCTCCTCCGTCCATGGGATTTTCCAAGCAAGAATACTGGAGTGGGGTGCCATTGCCTTCTCCACCCTCTTCCTGGATTCTCCTCAAATTAGTCCTTTGAGAAGCTTTAAACTGAATCGTAGGCAGCTTATCCATCATTAATCAGAATAAAGCCTCCATGCGGGCCCCGAGTTTGTTTTCAATGATGTATCCCAAGTGTCTGCCACATAGTAGATGCTCACAGAATATTCAGTGAATGAAAGAATAGTGTGATTTATTTCCAGTGGGTTTCTCTTTTGATATATATATATATATATATATATATATATATATATATTTTTTTTTTTTTTGTAAAGCATATAGTCAGGATAATCACATTCCTGAACTTTCTTTATGTGCCTCTAATAGAAAATCAGATTCTGGTTAATAGGTTGAATATTTCTTTCTCTTAGTAAATTAATTGACACTCCAAAATTAAATGACCAGAGGTCATGACTTCAGTTTATTATAACCAAGGTGTCATCAATTACTTGAAATACTACCTTTGCCTCTTTGAGGGGGAAAAGTTAACATATAGTTTAAAAGAAAAAGTTGACTATGAACTAGTAGCTTTCCAAAATATGAGATTCTGCTTGACTTCATTATTCTAATAACTGAACTGGACCGGAAATGAGTCCTGTCACCTTGTTATATTCGTGAGCCCTGCCTGATTTAAGGGTGAGGATATTTCCCTGGACTTAGCGCAGCACTCATTCACTTCCTCTGCTTTGTCATTGTCAGGCTGGGTTTAAGTAGCTTACTGTAAAATTGCCCACTGAGAAATTTCAACACGAAGAGAATTTCTGATTTCTTTAAAATAAAACGATTAAAAATAGACCTTGTGGGAACAGTTTTTCACATCAAGAACAAAATCCTGCAAAAATGTTTGAATGCATATCGGGGACCCAATTATGTTTTCTCACCTCCGCTTAGCCATAGTTGCGCTGTAGTGAGAACAACAAGGCTAGGTTTTACAGAATGTAGCCAGCGAGGCCCTCCCAGTCCTGAAGAGGTCCTGTGTTGACTTGACCACCACCTGCTTCCTCTCCCCTCGCTGGGGCTTTGCTTGGGGTAGTGGGTCAAACTTTATAGCCCTTCCTCTTCAGTTCAGTTCAGTTGCTCAGTGGTGTCCGACTCTTTGCGACCCCATGAATCACAGCACACCAGGCCTCCCTGTCCATCACCAATTCCCAGAATTCACCCAAACTCATGTCCATCGAGTCGGTGATGCCATCCAGCCATCTCATCCTCTGTCGTCCCCTTCTCCTCCTGACCCCAATCCCTCCCAGCATCAGAGTCTTTTCCAATGAGTCAACTCTTTGCATGAGGTGGTCAAAGTATTGGAGTTTCAGCTTTAGCATCAGTCCTTCCAAAGAAATCCCAGGACTGATCTCCTTCAGAATGGACTCATTGTATCTCCTTGCAGTCCAAGGGACTCTCAAGAGGCTTCTCCAACACCACAGTTCAAAAGCATCAATTCTTTGGCACTCAGCCTTCTTCACAGTCCAACTCTCACATCCATACATGACCACTGGAAAAACCATAGCCTTGACTAGACAGACCTTTGTTGGCAAAGTAATGTCTCTGCTTTTGAATATGCTATCTAGGTTGGTCATAACCTTCCTTCCAAGGAGTAAGCGTCTTTTAATTTCATGGCTGCAATCACCATCTACAGTGATTTGGGGGCCCCCCAAAATAAAGTCTGCCACTGTTTCCACTGTTTCCCCATATATTTCCCATGAAGTGATGGGACCAGATGCCATGATCTTAGTTTTCTGAATGTTGAGCTTTAAGCCAACTTTTTCACTCTCCTCTTTCACTTTCATCAACAGTCTTTTTAGTTCCTCTTCACTTTCTGCCGTAAGGGTGGTGTCATCTGCATATCTGAGGTTATTTATATTTCTCCCGGCAATCTTGATTCCAGCTTGTGCTAGTTATTTCACTGACCTTCTCCTAAGAGACCAAGAAGGCCAAGTTGGTTCAGCCACACTGGCCTCTGCTGATTGCAAACGGTGAAGTCTGCCCTGGGCAAAGGGGAAAGCGACTAAAAGGAGAACAAGGCACCAAAGAGACTCTGTAATTAAGATCCAGGGTCTTCTATTCACTGGGTCATTTGAGCTGGTTAAATCCCTCCTCTGTGACATGCCCAGGACCTTGGTTAGTTTGTGGCCCATTCAGAGCATCTATATATAGCAAAACAGCCTCCTGACTGGCCATGGCGTTTTCTTACTTCAGTGTTATCCTCTTTCCCACAGCTTAGGCGCTTCCTTCTCTGTGAATGTTTGCTTGTGACCTTCCTTTACAGCTTTTGTTGCTGTTCTTTATTGCTGTCATTCTAACACCTTAGAACGGTGCTAGGGACTTAATACATGCTCAGTAAAGAGTTGTTGAATGAAGAATGAATGGCAAACTGATAAAAGCATCTCCAGTATTCGTGATTAGTAGTGGTTTAATTTTGTGGTGGTGTTTAGTGCTTTATGCCCTATTGGGTTCCTTATCGGGGAAAAGACTCAGAAAGTTCCAAATATTGCCTTTTACAATATGATATGACCCACACTCATCTTTATTGTTTGGGTGATTATTATTTACCCTGTGCCCTTACTTCTAGTTAGCAGGTAGAAAAGTCTCTCCAAGAAATTGTGACTGGACCAAACTTAGGTCTGCTTGACAATCTACTGGCCCCAGGTTGTGGTGAAGGAAAATGCAGCCTCCATTCCAGGGCACCAACTGAGGAGTCCAGGGCAGCCAGTGCACAAAATACCTCAACTCCCCGATGGTTTTCAGGGAGGCATTTGGAAGGTGGCATGCTATGCAGCATGTTGGATCTTAGTTCCCTGACCAGGGATCAAACCCATGCCCCTGCAGTGGAAGCACAGAGTCCTAACCACTGGGAAGTCCCAGGGAGGCATTTTTAAAGGCCAGGTGAGGGAAGGGCTTGCAGGGTATGTGACCCTGGTGGTGGTTTTAGCATCTGTAAAACAACTCAGGAAGTGTGCATCATATATTGTTGTCTAGACCCTTCAGAGGGGAGAGGGAGGGGTCTGTCCCGGGAAGGCCCCCTAGGATCCTGCTCCATTCTTGTTGTTGCTCAATTGCTCAGTTGTTGCCAACTCTTTGGGACCCCACGGACTGTGGCCCTCCAGGCTCCTTTGTCCATGGAATTTCCCAGGCAAGAATACTGGAGTGGGTTGACATTTCTTACTCCAGGGGATCTTCCCAGACCAGGGATCCAACCCACATCTTCTGAGTCTCCTGCATTGGCAAGGTGATTCTTTACCACTGTGCCACAGGGAAGCCCCCTGCTCTGTTACAAAATAGCAAACAATCCAAAGTCTAGCAACCAAGAATGGAATGCATTTCTCAAGATTCCCATTGGGCCATCTGTGTGGGGCATTTTTTTTTTTTTTTTGAGTATTTTTATAAGAATCCACCCCTAGCCTGTGGGTCCAGGGTCTAGAATCTCTTCAGATGAACTTGAATATTTCTGAGATACATTGCATGTTGCTGTTGCCTGTTTCTGTTGCAGAGATCTCATTTCTCTTGTGCTCTTTTTGTACCCTCTTTCCACATGTTTCCATGCACATGCTTATTCCTCCTGCTTTTGTCCCCATAATTCTGAGTGCATGCTCAGTCGTTCAATTGTGTCCAACTTTTTGCAATCCCCCTGGACTACAGCCTGCCAGGCTCTTCTGTCCATGGGATTTTCTTGACAAGAATACTGGAGAGGATTGCCGTTTACTCCTCCAGAATATCTTTCCAACCCAGGGATCAAACCTGTGGCTTCTGCATTGGCAGGCAGATTCTTTACCACTGAGCCACCTGGAACATCCCCTATAATGCTATCATCTTTAAAGTTCAAGTGTCACTTCCTCTGGATATGCTCTCCCCACACCTAGGAAGTAGATGCTTCCCCACCTCATTGCACCTGATGTGCTCTGAGAATATTTCCAGCATATAGTACTTATGACCTTCTACTGTTGCTTTTTGATGAACATGTAAATGGTTAAATTCTTAATGCCTCTAGGCCATGACAGGGCTTCCCTTGTGGCTCAGCTGGTAAAGAATCCACCTGCAGTGCAGGAGACCTGGGTTGGGTAGATCCCCTGGAGAAGGGAAAGGCTACCCACTCCAGTATTCTGGCCTGGAGAATTCCATGGACTGTACAGTCCATAGGGTCGCAAAGAGTCAGTTATGACTGAGCAACTTGCTCTCACAGGCCATGGCAAGAATATTTTTCATCTCCGCTGGTGGGCAGAGATGGCATAGTGCCTGGCGTGAATAGGTACTCAGAATATTTGTTGTGTGAATTTAATTGTTTACGTTCTATAGAAAGCTTCGGGTAGGTACTCACAGTCCTTGGCATCTCTTTTTACATGAGCCAATTATCCTTCTCACTGCCTGGAAGGTTTGAATTTAAAGCCAGTTCAGCCTGCTATAGCAGAGCCCATGGCTATTGCCCGCTTCTGTGTGGGAAGAAGGGCCAGAGGGCATTTGTTGAGCAGGACACCTGGAATCCAGGGTCCTGGAATCCCATGCTTTCTCACTTTCCCATTATATTCTTCCCTATGCTTTTTTCCTGTTCCCCTCAACTTCTCTCCCCTAAAGGCAGGACTTGACAAAACTGATTATTTTGCTCACTTAAGCATCATGGAAATATAGCAAATAAAATGATGACCCTGGCAAGTCACTAGAACACAGTTGGAACATTGCCGAAAACAGTTATGCATGTGGAATTAGCAGTCAGGGCTCTGAAATCACAGCTGTTGCTTGAGAAGCAAGAGGCTGGAAGGGCCAGATACTGAGGCTTCTTCCTCCTCCATCCCCTGACTCTAACTATAATCATCCCAGGCAGTTGATTCGCAGCCTTATTAGCAAAGCACTGGGAAGAGACAGTGTCGCCCTTCCCGTCGGCAAGTGTCTGTAGATGTCTCATGCATAAGAAACCTGACCAACATCTTAACAGGTTTTTTTGTTTTTTTTCCCCCCCACAAGCTCCGGCTTAAAATTTTTCCCTCTAGCAGCTTCCATTTGTAGGAAGGAGAACAGCTGGCTGACCCAACTTTCGGATCTCCTACCAGACCATTGGAAAGAGGAAATTTAGGAAATAAAGCAATGTTAAAAATCGGGTAATGTAATTTTTAAAATGCAGCCACCTGAATATATGATGTGAAAGTCAGGGCCGATAGAGAAAGAATGTTTATTAGATTCTGTGATCAGCAGTATTGGAACCCCCTGGGATAAGAGACTGTTTTTTCCTTTACCATTTAAGGCTAATTATAGAATACTGAATATGGTTCCCTGTTCTATACAACATGACCTTGTTGTTAATCCATTCTGTGTATAATGGTTTGCATCTACTAATCCCAAACTCCTTATAGAACCCTTCAACTCCACCCCCACAAGTCTGTTCTCCGTGAGTCCGTTTGTGTTTCACAGATAAATTCATTTGTGTCATATTTTAGATTCCATTTATAAGTTATATCATATGGTATTTGTCTTTTTCTTTATGACTTACTTCACTAAATATGATCACCTCTAGGTCCATCCATGTAGCCACAAATGGCATTGGTCTGTTCTTCTTTATGGCTGAGTAATATTCCATTGTTTATAAGCACCACATCTTCTTTATCCATTCATCTGTTGATGGTCATTTAGGTTGCTTCCATGTCTGTCTTGTCTGTTGTATATAGTGCTGCAGTGAACATTGAGGGGCATGTATGTTTTCAAATTTTAGTTTTCTCTGGATATATGCCCAGGAGTGGGATTGCTGGATCATATGGTAGCTCTATTTTTAGTTTTTTGAGGAACCTCCATGTTGTTCTCCATAGTAACTGCACCAATTTACATTCTCAACAACAGTGTAGGAGGGTTCCCTTTTCAGAATGAAAAACTTTGTAAAGTTCATGTTGTCAGTGAAGGACTGTCTACATTTTTATGCACATGTGAGCAAGGGAGAAGATCAGTTGATGGGATTGTACTAGATCTCATTTAGCTAATTGTCCAGGATAATTGGGGTATAAGGGTTAGGGTTTTTATTTTAAGGATGTAGTGGGAATTGCATTGAAAAATGAAATTGTCAAACAGACTTGACAGTATATATCCATTTATAATCATGCATTATTCAATAATCTACCGAATTTTATACCTCTCCACTCATTTCTATATTAAAAAGAACTGATTATTTTCACAAGCTAGACTGATTCATTATTTCCAAATTTACTTACCTACAAAAACTAATACCCAGGTTGAGTTTGATAGGGTGAGCAAGATTAAGATGTCTCATCAGAGGAGAACTCCTCTCCCAGGGCACTTGTAACGTTCTGTATGCCATGCTACCTGTCTTTCAGGATGGAGGAAGATTGTCCTGGTGTGTTATGTTTTGGTGGCATTCTAAGCCAGAAATGCAAACCAGAAATACCAAATGAATCTCTTTTGAGTGTTGATGAGTTGTTATTTGTATGAATGTCCAAAATCACTCTGACCTATTGACACATCTGTACATATCATGTTAGTTTACTTTTTTTTTTTACTAGTAAGAGAGATCAGTATTGGTCTTAACTACGTTTGCCATTTTTTTCCAGTTCCCTAACTCTCAATTTCTGTGCAAATTATAGTTTTCCCTTCAAAAAGAGTGTTTCATTTGTAGATTACTCTTTTAGGGAACTATTTTGAACTAACCAACTGAAGTATTTCCTTGAAGAACTCTGAAATCCTCTCTCTTTAATTTCTCCCTCATTATCATCGTGGAAAATTCAGAATCTGTTACATAAAATTCTGTCTTGGTTCCATCCCTCCTCAACTGGACATACATATCCTTTTAGTTTTTTCTCTCTCTGCCCAGTACTTGATTTGCAGGTGCTTAGAGATTTAAAAAATTGAGTGAATAGAAGAATTTATGGTATAGAAGTTAGATACCAAACTGCATCTCATGATTCTACCATGTCTTTCTTTTCCATACTGCTAATACTACAAATAATTATCCTTTGCTTAAATACCAATAACAACAGCAAACCCACCCAGCTTCTCTTTTAATGCTGCACAATTAGCAGCTATCCAAACATCTCATGGTAAACATATTAAAATCCACACCCCGTGCTTTTAGGTAACAATATGTGCATTAAGATACTCTTCATTTTATAAATTAGGTAATCCTGGTAACGTTGGATAGTGTTATTCTCAATTCTTATCTGTAGCTATACAGTCATTGAGCTGAATAAAATGTTGCAATGTAGCAATTAAGAATATCCTTTTTTCTTTTTTAATCCACAAGTTCGGCAAATTACAACTTGTTTGTCTAAGTAAACAATGTTACCTGCTGTGGCTGCCTTGTTATACAGCAGAGTTCTGCATGCAAATTACCAACAGTTACAGTTAGAACTGGACGTGGTACAACAGACTGGTTCCAAATAGGAAAAGGAGTATGTCAAGGCTGTATATTGTCATCCTGCTTATTTAACTTATATGCAGAATACATCAGGAGAAGCGCTGGGCTGGAAGAAACACAAGCTGGAATCAAGATTGCCGGGAGAAATATCAATAACCTCAGATATGCAGATGACACCACCCTTATGGCAGAAAGTGAAGAGGAACTGAAAAGATTCTTGATGAAAGTGAAAGAGGAGAGTGAAAAAGTTGGCTTAAAGCTCAACATTCAGAAGATGAAGATCACGGCATCTGGTCCCATCACTTCATGGGAAGTAGATGGGGAAACAGTGGAAACGGTGTCAGACTGTATTTTGGGAGGCTTCAAAATCACTGCAAATGGTGATTGCAGCCATGAAATTAAAAGAGGCTTACTCCTTGGAAGAAAAGTTATGACCAACCTAGATAGCATATTCAAAAGCAGAGACATTACTTTGCCAACAAAGGTCCGTCTAGTCAAGGCTATGGTTTTTCCAGTGGTCGTGTATGGATGTGAGAGTTGGACTGTGAAGAAGGCTGAGCGCCAAAGAATTGATGCTTTTGAACTGTGGTGTTGGAGAAGCCTCTTGAGAGTCCCTTGGACTGCAAGGAGATCCAACCAGTCCATTCTGAAGGAGATCAGCCCTGGGATTTCTTTGGAAAGAATTATGCTAAAGCTGAAACTCCAGTACTTTGGCTGCCTCATGTGAAGAGTTGACTCATTGAAAAAGACTCTGATGCTGGGAGGGATTGGGGGCAGGAGGAGAAGGGGACGACAGAGGATGAGATGGCTGGATGGCATCACTGACTCGATGGATGTGAGTCTGAGTGAACTCTGGGAGTTGGGGATGGACAGGGAGGGAGGCCTGGTGTGCTGCGATTCATGGGGTCACAAAGAGTCAGACATGACTAAGCAACTGAACTGAACTGAACTGAACCCTTATGGCAGAAAGTGAAGAGGAACTGAAAAGACTCTTGATGAAAGTGAAAGAGGAGAGTGAAAAAGTTGGTTTAAAGCTCAACATTCAGAAAACGAAGATCATGGCATCTGGCCCCATCACTTCACAGGAAATAGATGGGAAAACAATGGAAACAGTGTCAGACTGTATTTTTTTGGGCTCCAAAATTACTGTAGATGGTGATTGTAGCCATGAAATTAAAAGACGCTTACTCCTTGGAAGGAAGGTTATGACCAACCTAGATAGCATATTGAAAAGCAGTGACACTACTTTGCCAACAAAGGTCCGTTTAGTCAAGGCTATGGTTTTTCCATTGGTCATGTATGGATGTGAGAGTTGGACTGTGAAGAAAGCTGAGCGCTGAAGAATTGATGCTTTTTAACTATGGGGTTGGGGAAGACTCTTGAGAGTCCCTTGGACTGCAAGGAGATCCAACCAGTCCATTCTGAAGGAGATCAGTCCTGGGTGTTCTTTGGAAGGACTGATGCTAAAGCTGAAACTCCAATACTGTGGCTACCTGATGTGAAGAGTTGACTCATTGGAAAAGACTCTGATGCTTGGAGGGATTGGGGGCAGGAAGAGAAGGGGACGACAGAGGATGAGATGGCTGGATGGCATCACCGACTCGATGGACATGAGTTTGGGTGAACTCCGAGAGTTGGTGATGGACAGGGAGGCCTGACGTGCTGCAGTTCATGGGGTTGCAAAGAGTCAGACACGACTGAGTGACTGAACTGAACTAAGTATTTCCCAGTATGACAGTGGCTATGTTTCCTATAACTTAAACCTCCTTTCTCCCACTAAATCAGGAAAACAGATTAAGATAAACACATTATCCATATTGGGATAGCTCAGTTGGTAAAGAATCTGCCTGCAATACAGAAGACCCTGGTTTGATTCATGGGTCTGGAGGATCCGCTGGAGAAGGGATAGGCTACCCACTCCAGTATTCTTGGGCTTCCCTTGTGGCTCAGCTGGTAAAGAATCCACCTGCAATGAGGGAGACCTGGGTTCGATCCCTGTGTTGGGAAGATCCCCTGGAGAAGGGTAAGTACCCACTCCAGTATTCTGGCATGGGAAATTCCACGGACTGTATAGTCCCTGGGGTCGCAAAGAGTCGGACACGACTGAGTGACTTTTGCTTTCACTATTATCCATATTCCCCAATTTCTCAGCCCCAGGCAACCACGCCCATCCCAGCCCTAGCCTAGGGGAGATGGTGGAAGGACACCCTCTGCTCTCACAATTGCATTTAACAGTGTTTCACCAAAGTGTATACAACCTAATCAGGACAGCCTGTTTGTGTGCTCAGTTGTTTACTTGTATCCGATTCTTTGCCACCCCGTGGACTGTAGCACGCCAGGCTCCTCTATCCATGGGATTTTCCAGGCAAGAATACTGGAGTGGGTTGCCATTCTCTTCTCCAAAGGATCTTTCTGACAGGGACCAATCTGTATCTCTTGCATCTCCTGCATTGGCGGCTGGATTCTGTACAGTTGAGCCACCTGGGAGGCTCTGGTCAGTATGGAGGCAATGCCAACTCATTTTCTCATTAAAGGTTAGAAATTTGTCTGGACCAGACTGAGTATGCATAGTCATTCCTGCATTGGGGTAAACTGTGGTATTTCAGTGAGGTCCTGCTCTTGTGTACTGCATATGGTTCACTGTCAGATAATTTAACACCCAAGAAAATCTCCCTCGAATAAATTAGAATATATTTGCAAATTAATTGGTTAATTAGATTTTAGATATCTCTGGGGGACTGAGCTAAAACAGATGTGTGCAGAAGCCCCTCATAGAGCCAGGACGAGGGCTTCTTATCCAGCTTTCTGAAGGAAGAACTCTCCTATTGCTCGATCCTCTCCTCGGTGCCAGAGCATTTCATTATGTGCATTTACACAGAAAGCAGTAGAACTGCGTTCCTGCCTGGGAGTTAATTGTTATAGGGACATGCTCAGAAGGGTCCCTTCTCTGCAAATAACTGTACTGTAAAATAAAGCACTATTGGAGTTGATGCTTTCTTGATTATGTCAGGAAACCATATGGGGATCCAGTGATAACTACAGGAAGACAAGCTAGGGAATACTTTAAATACTTCTGTAAGACACATGCAGTGCCTGTGAAAATACCCCATAAAAAAGCCAGAACTTGAGCTCCGGCCTTAAAGTTTGAAAGCAACCAGTATTTAGTTGTCTGTTTCTCTTTTTCACTCTGTTGCTTTACCCTTTAGGAGAATGGAAACTCAGTTGGCAGTACCTTTAATACTACCTAACATTAATACTAGTTTGACTTTTTAAATTGGATCATTCAAGTAGATTCCATTTTGTTCCTTTTTTACTTTTTTTTTTTTTTTAAATAAATGAAGCTTGTGTAGTGGACCCACTGGGTCCTAAGATGGATGCTGGAGACAAAAGAGAATGACCCGGTCCCTGCTTTCAGTGACTGCCTGCTGCTTTGTGCAATGGTGAAATGGGATTGTGTCTCTTCTAGTACTTGCAGTGGGAAAAGGCAGCCCACTCTGGAGCAACTTGCATGACAGGAGGATAAAAAGGTCCAGTTAAAGATGGTTATGGACGAGTCATGTGTCCATAGCTATGAACTCACTATTGGCAGAACTACTCTTTGGGAGCTTATGGACTGTTGGGCAAGGTGCTATAAAATTTGGAAACAAATGGTGTAAGCAGGACAGAAATATCAACATCAGGCATCTTCTTCCTTTCTCTCTTTGATGTCCACTTGTTACAATGATTTTCAGCTCCCAGAGGACACCTTTGTGTCACCTATATCTCAAAGAGTCCCCAGCAAAGAACAGAGTGACAGCAAATGTTGAATCTGAGTAGATGCACTGATGAAGCAAATGTTCAAATAGAAGAGCCACACCTGGAGAATCAGAAGGGAAGATTGGGGATCCAAGGTGGGTTTTTTTGGGTGAGGGGGGAGGCAGGGAGGCATGCCACATAGCTTTTGGGATCTTAGTTCTCCAACCAGAGATTAAACCCAGGCCCTCGGCAGTGAAACCTCCGAGTCTTAACCACTGGACTGCCAGGGAATTCTCCAAGATGGAATTTTAATGACCGTGCATCTCATTTCACCCTGAGATTTGAGGGGTATATTGAATTATCACAACAAATTTCTTCACTTTTAGTTTTGCTTACATGTTTAGAAAAGTGAACCATCACAGAAATAACTGATGAATAGTGCATCCTCTTTAAACCAAGTTTTTTGTTTTCTAAACCTGACTTTTTTTTTTAAAAGTAAGAGACAAAGCCTTAAAAAAGAAGTATGATTTTTTTTTTGAAATCAGTACTGTTTCCAGCTTGGGGGCCAATTCTTCTTGTAATAGGGGTGACAGTGTCACCTCATATGATTTCCTTGCGTTATGTTCCATGGTAAATTGGTTTTTCCCCTAAATCTTAAAAAATTAGTTCATAGTCTAAAGGATTATTATATTTGATTTGATTTTTTTTTTCAGAACGATGTTATTAAAAGTACTATTCACCTATCACAACCATATTTCAAGGAGAAATATATTTAGTGTGAGGGAAAATGAATCTTTATGACAAAGTAATTTAAACTCTACCTTCCTTTTGCAAATGGAATCCATTAAAATATAGTTTAATCAAATAGGATTATTTTAAAATCAGAAACCTATATACCGGTATTTATATTCAACATTGAAATAGAGATACCATAAAATGAAATGTTATTTTTAAAATGGACTTTGTTCTTGCTACGCTGTTCTTCAGTAAGAACCCATATTTCCAGGGAGGGGTGGGAAGAAATGTACTAGGTTTGTTTGATTTTGATTTCCAGGCACGGTTTTTGAGGGGGAGGTAGATGTTTTGCAGGATTCCGATCATTTTCGGTAATTGACTTCGTCATACACTTGAGACTCTCTGCTCTAGAACCTGAATGGTCCTTTAGCCAACCCTGACTCAAGAGATGAGCATACAGTTCATCCTTCCAGTCCTCTGGATCGCAGAGACAGACTGCTGTTTATGGGCAAGAGCCAGCTCTTCACAGGTTGGCATTTCTGTACAGATACTACAGATTGGCAGGTTGCCTTCCTTTCCTAAAGTTCTTCCCATTGGATGTGGAAGCAGGCTCAGACAGGTTAATCAGGGTTCATGGAGCTGATGGGAGGATCTGGGCCTGGAGAGATGCCTTCCCCACTGGAGGGGATCGGACGCTAGGTGGGGGCCTGCAGGTGCCGACAGGAAGTCCAGCCAGCCAGGCAGCATGCACACAGAGTTGTGCATGGAGTGAGGTTTCTGGCAGGCACTTGTCACTCAGGACATCCCGAGGGCCCCAGGACAGCTGAGTGGAGGAAGCCTGGGAGCTAACCTGTCCACGGAGCTTTAGTGCAGTCTGACACTGGTATCGGGCCGTGCTTCTTGGGCTAGGATTTTGGCAGGACTAGAATTTGTCCTGAAAACATGTTTTTATTGTAACATATCAGCTGGTAGTGAGAACGCATGAAAGGGACTATATGGTTTCTTCCTCCCTGGATTGCATAGACGGTCAATACTGATTACAAGCACCTGACCCGAGGAAGCAGCCATATTGGCTTAAATGGCTCCCAAAGTGAAAGTGAAAATATTAGTTGCTCAGTCGTGTCAGATTCTTTGTGACCCCTGGACTGTAGCCCACCAGGTTCCTCTGTCCTTATAATTCTCTCGACAAGAATACTGAAGTGGGTTGTAATTCCCATCTTCAGGGAATCATCCTGACCCAGGGGCTGAAGCCGGGTCTCCTGCATTGCAGGCAGATTCGTTACCATCTGAGCCACCAGGGAAGTCCCAGGCCTTATCTAAAACAAACAAACAAACAAAAACAAAAAACCAAAAAACGTGGCCTGGGGAACGTACTGATGGCTTACACTTGCATCACATGCTGCCCCTAAGGCTGGGAGTAGGGGTCACTCCCATCCACGCCAAAGGGACTGGGGAGCTCCCGAGAGAAGTGGATGTTGAGAAGGATGTGGCAGTCACACAGTGTGGGAACGCACAGGAATGTCACATGTGTTTGGGTTGCAATCCACCTTGGGCTGTCCTCCATGAAGTTGTTCGCCCTAGCCTAGGGCCCTATTTGTCTGGAGAAGAGTGTGGGCAGGCATACTATTGGCTAATGGTGGTCCTTAGAGCCAAGTTTCTGGGCCTGGAAGATAGAGTTTGGACTTAGTGTCTGAAACAAGGGGAAAGTCCAACTATAAGAAGTTGAGACAAATAATTAAAAGAGCTAATGACTTTGGTCATGGGCTGAATCCCTGAATCTTGAACCCAAGCTTCTCAGGGCTTCTCTCTCAGAGGTGGGATGGTTCTAGAACCTCCCGTGGAATTAACTTGCCAAGTGGGTGGTCATGTGTTTCACCATGGGGCTTTGAAAACTGTGAGTAGAGGACCGGCACATTTAAATGGTAGAGCATACAAATCAGTTATTACGGGGTTGGTTGGTTAATACGTATGTTCATGTGTAGAAGAATGTACAGCCTCCCAGTTAGCAGGGAGGCTTTTTAAAATATAAAAACTAGGAAGGGGAAATAAAAAGATGTGCTTAGGAGAAGTGGGTAGGCTTGAAGAAATGAGTCTCTTAGATTGTTAAATGTATAAGTCTAAATCTCCAATCCAGCCAGGGTGTTAGTGACTGAAAATCATTATCATATGACCATTTGCTGTTTGGTGGAGTGTTTGGAATGAGCTAGTTAATCCCATTCCAATTCATAATGGGCAGGTAGCCAATTCATACAAAACACCTTGACAATCCATACTAATTGGTTTGTCTCCATGGAGCTGCCAAATTGAATTGCCCGTGGAGATGGGCATTTCCCTCAACCCACCTTCTGTTTCAACTCTCCTCCTCCTCCTCTCCCCTGCCACACCACCCACTAGACACACACACACACACACACACACACACACACACACACAGAGTCCTGGAATAATTTTGCATTGAAATAACATCATTTTTTCCACTCATCTTTCTGGGCTATAAATTTCCCCAAGCTTTCTTTTTAAAAGAAGGAGTCAATTCGAGGTAAGGAAAGAAAACCAAATGCCCTCGGGACCTTTTCAGGGTCATTTGTATTTTCAGACTTGCAGAGGGTAGTAAGAAAAAAAGAAAAATATCTGTGAACAAAGCAAAAATGCACTTCATGTTTTGGAAGGCCAGGGAGGCAAATTCCCAGACAGAGATTCATGCAGCCTAGAAATAGTTTCAGAAAGATCTACCAACCCACAAAAACTTCTAGCAGCCCACAGAATCATTTCCAAGAATGGCTAATCATGTACTATTGAGAAATACCCCCCAAAAGGATAAAAATGTAGGTTTGTAACTTTGATCGATAGCTGGTTTTTGAATAAATAATTACCCTTTACACCTGAACGTTGGCTTTCCCAAGCAAGCACTGAACCGTTTCTGGGCTCAGTTGATTCTCTGGACGTTTTCCAAGGGGTGGTAAGATTGACAGCATTCCCTCCGTTTGGTGAGTGTTCTGTTCTGCCGACTAGCTGGGCGAGCAGTGGTACTTGGGAGCAGTTAATTTTGAGCTCTGGAGCTGGATTGAGTCTGGTGATCTTCACCAGCTGTGTGACCTTGAATAATCATCTAACCTCTCTGGGCTCCAGTTTTTTAATCAGCCATCTTTGTCCTAGGGGCTCTGCTGAAAATCATAGTTTATAATTCAATAACATGTTGTTAGTTTTTCAGTTTTAAAGGACTTTTGGTGCATTTAGGTTTTTCCTAAGGAAGGGAAACTTCCATGTAATGCAATGCTATAACACCCCCTTCCTTTATTAATGTGATATGGCCCAACCCCTTCTCCCTCCATCTGAGGGTAAATTAAAGCAATATAACTCACTGTAAACATTTGTCAACCCAGATGCATTTCTAGGCATTCGGTGTGTACAGACACCTGGTTATTTACACGATTTATACCATTAGTGCAGTCATCTTGAGATAGGATGAATTTCGAATCCCTGCTCCACATAAGCCTTGCTGAGAGTTTTGACAGTCAGAAATAAATAATCTTACCTTTAATTATCTCTGTCTGTAGAATGTGATAGATAGGGAACAATGGGTATGAAATACTCTTTTCTCTTAAGGTCCGAGAGAGATGAAAGAAACAGAGAAAGTTTTCATAAAGAAAAGACAAAAGGTAGTCATTTCTGAGTAAGCCCACTAAATAGTTTTCTTACTCCCTAATGACAAAGCTTACACACCCCCTGAAAGGCAAATGATCTGATAGGCTCCTCTTTACCATTGCTCAAGGATAGAGGGAAGTTTGATCTGAGCCTCCATGAAAAGCCGCATAAACAGAAAGTGAAATTTACAAGGGATCCCAACAGAATCCACAAAGGTTGGCATGGGGTGGGCCAGCATATGGAAGGCTATCATCCTGGCTCACAGACGTTCATTTGGGCTTCCATCACAATAATTCCTCTTTTATGCAGAAGAGTAATGACTGCCAGAGGCAAGAAAACTAGAAAAGAAACCTCAGCTCAGCTTCTACTCTTTTGAAAAGTCCTTGTCTTTCTGGAGAAGTGAGAGGGAAGTAGGGAATCTCTCCAGACTGCCTTAAAGAAAACCTGCAAGCCATGGCAATCCAGTGCTGTCCTCTGGATTTTCTTATTATCCATGTGCATCAGTTGCTAGATAAAGTCAAGGATACTTTTAATTGGGGAGAGAGAGAAAAACCTGTAAACTTGTTCCTTGGACTGAGAAAGAATGGAGTTTAAAAAATTTTTCCCTGATCTTTATGTTTTTGTTGTAGGTTTGAGATATATTCTTAAGGATTTTTTTTTTAAATGTTGGTGGAACACATTTTTCAGCATTAACTTCTCTCCCTTTTGAGAGGACAGATAGGTATGGAATCACCTTGCTATGATGTCAGTGTAGTAAAATTCTCTATGACCAGTTGCTTGTGGAAGACGTTGGAATAAATTGTTGCAGATGGAGACTGACTGGCAGCAGAAACTTTTTCCACCACATGTATGACTACTTCATCTTTTGGAAACTGTATCCAGGTAGTAAAAGCTGGCAGTGATTTATGCTGATTCGGGCCATGGCTCCTTCTGTGCATAAGTGAAATACCACCAGTCTAGGGGGCTTCTTAAAGAACTCCACTAGATCCACTTCTTTCATCCTTCTTCCTCAGCCTCCATTAGTGACATGTCTGGAGTGTGATTTGAGGGTCTGCGGGAGGAAGGAGCCAGGATCTGGAGCCATCTGGAGCCTGGGTGAATAAGCACTGGGTGAACATCTGTTGGAAACTTTGTGGAAATATCTAGTACCGCTGATTTACAGCCCTTTGGGGAGTCTGTGTACAGAACCCAGACTCGAGAGGAAGCTGGCATCTGGCAGGAGTTGGGGAACACAATTGTGCTTGATTATCAGGATATGATAAGTCTGTCTGGCCTTATATCCATTGCCAAATTGTAGATTTCTTTTTTTTTTTTTTTTTTAATTTGGGCCACATTAGTCCTCCCTTCCATCAAAACCAAAAAAAATAAAATAAAATAAAGTACAGGGGGGGGGGGGGAGCCCAATCTTACCATGAAAGTGAAAGTTGCTCAGTCGTGTGTGAGTCTTTGTGATCGCATGGACTATACAGTCCATGGAATTCTCCAGGCCAGAATACTGAAGTGGGTAGCTTTTCCGTTCTCCAGGGGATCTTCCCAACCCAGGGATCAAACCCAGGTCTCCCACATAGCAGGCGGATTCTTTACCAGCTGAGCCACAAGGGAAGCCTAAGAATACTGGAATGAGTAGCCTATCCTTTCTCCAGGCAGATCTTCGCAGCCCAGGAATCAAAACGGGGTCTCCTGCTTTGCAGGCGAATTCTTTACCAACTGAGCTATCTCATGCTAAGTTGCTTCCGTCGTGTCCGATTCTTTGCGACCCTGTGGACTGTAGCCCGCCAGGCTTCTCTGTCCATGGGATTCTCCAGGCAAGATACTGGAGTCAGTTGCCGTTTTCTCCTCCAGGGGAACTTCCTGACCCAGGGATGGAACTGGGGGTTCTCACATCTCCCTCATCGGTAGGCGAGTTCTTTACCACTAGTGCCACCTGGGAAGCCCATCGTACTCATATCAAAATATACACAGTCACACAGAACTGGCCCAGTAAAATGATCTCCTAAGGATTGTGAGCATATAGAAGCGAAGAGTATACACTTTGGAGTCAGGTAATTCTAGTTCCAGTCTAGGCTCTGGCACAAAAGTAGCTGTGTGACTGTGTCACTTAAGAGTCACTTAATCTCTCTGTGCTTTTACATCCTCATCCCTACAGCTGGATGTTAGTAATAGTGCTTACTTTTTAGAATTATTTTGAGATGTAAATGGAGTTTATAAGAGATTTAAAATAGCACCTGGGAAATTAAGCACTATATAATTATGTGTGTGTGTGTGTGTTTCTGTGTTTTCCGTGGAGTAGATAAGTATGATCACACCCAGGGCTACCCACTGCTCTGTCGGGAAAATGGCTTTAGTTATGTCATTTACCTTCCTTCCTCTACCATCACTTCCCTCTCCACCACTACCACCCCACCCAGACTAGCTTGCTTTCCCTTGATCTTTGAGAGTGTCAAGAATGTTCCAAGTTGGAGCTCTGCACAAATTCATCCCCCTTCCAGAATGGTTCTGACCACAACCACTCTAGGAAGCTTCATTGTCTTCAGCTTTTATGCCATGTCAATGTTGCTTCTTCAGAGAGGGCTTCCTTGACCCCCGGTCTTGACTCAGTATTGACCTTCTACCCAGAGTCACTCTGTTGCCCCCTGTTCTTTAGCCCCATTAGAGCTTACAGCTACAAAGGACTATTTGCATTTCTCCAGGGTTTGTATTGCACTGTAGATGATGACGTGCATGGAGCACATCTCATTTTTGAGTGAGTTCCCCTTGTAGGTCCAACAGCCAGCCCAGTGCCGTGCCAGCCCATAGAAGGCACTCACTAAATGTTGCTCCTCAGCAAGTGACTGACCAAATGATGGGCTTTTCTAGATTACATTCAAGGTGGCATGGGCAACCCATTCCTTCTGAGCTAGTCAACTCAGATTCCTGTCCCGCTACCAGCCATCTCACTGGCCTCTACCTCTTTTGTTTATATTGTAATAGAATTGAAAGACAAGTCAGGGAAGTAATCAAAGTCCTCTTTCAGAGATAAGATATGTCCTCCTTTTCCCCCTTTGGAATCATTTTGACCATCTGGTTGGGAGCGAAGGAGGAGGAAGCAGAACCTACTCTTTCTGATCAGCAGAGTTCAGTGGGAAGACTTGCCATGTGGATGTGCCCCATCTACTGGTCGAATCGGGTGACTGCATCCTTAATGGTCTGTGATCCCCTGTGCAGTTAATACTGGGCATCCAGTCTCATTAAAAGCAGCCGAGACTGGGGTTTCTATCACATGTTGTTATCCTGCCAGCAAGAGAATTAACAGTAAAGCATGGTTTGCTTGCAGAGCATGCTTTTTACCTTTCCAGTGTCTACATTGCATCAGGATTGACCATATTCTCTTGTGTGGAGTTTGCAAGTTTGAGGTGAAGGGTTCACACTTGTGCCCACAGGTTAAAATCTA
Source organism: Bos indicus (assembly GCF_029378745.1). Classification (NCBI taxonomy): domain Eukaryota; kingdom Metazoa; phylum Chordata; class Mammalia; order Artiodactyla; family Bovidae; genus Bos; species Bos indicus. The sequence continues at coordinate 46,744,131 of NC_091773.1, forward strand.
TAGTTTAACATCAGTGTTCACTGTTGAGTCATTCCCTGTGAACATTATGTTGACCAGATTTGCAGCATTTAGAGAATCCCTTCTCTGCAAGTCATCTGAAGATGTGAGCATCACACCCATTTTTCAGTCTTCCCGTAGGGATCGTGGGTTCTTAAGATAAAAGTTTTAGGGGAGAAAATAGAATCTCCTTGTGTTTTTATTTTTCTCTCTCTCTCTGTCACACACATACACACACCTTGGGACTTAAATTGCCTGTAAGACTCAATAAGTAAATTGGGGAAGATGGAATTTGTCAGTTTGCTTAAAGAAACATAATTATTTTAAAATGACAAATGGTCCCTTTGTCACTAAATTATTTATGTCTTAGCTTCCATGCCTGGATACCCTGTGTAAATTATGAATTAGCTTGTAAGTAGGTTTAGCACAGGGTGCCCAGCAGGTCTCTGGGCTGAGGGTTAAGTGGGTAGCACTTCTTTCATTCTGATGCTCTTCCACTGTTGTTGTCTTGAGGATGCAGATGTCTGAACATGAATTCAGGTGACTATAGCTGTAACGTGTGCTACTTTACAAGGATTCATCTAGCATTGCCATCCAAAAGAATCTTAGCTTACACCACACCCTCCAAATTTCAATATCAGAGGTAGCAAGTACAAGATGAAACCATCTTACTTCAGTTTAAGTTTTAAGGTCAGTCACTCTCAGTTATAGGGTTTTTTTTTTTTCCCTTAAAAAAAAATTAAGTAGCTACTAACATATTCTTTGGGCTTCCCTGGTGGCTCAGGTGGTAAAGAATCTACTTGCAATGCAGGAGACCTGCGTTTGATCCTTGGGTCAGGAAGATCCACTAGAGGAGAGCATGGCAACCACTCCAGTATTCTTGCCTGGGAAATCCCATGGACAGAGGATCCTGGTTGGCTATAGCCCATGGGGCTGCAAAGAGTAGGACATGACTGAGTGACTCACTCACACACACACAAACACACACACACACAATATATTCTTCCTCACTGTTACTCCACAGAATCTCCACTCAGCCTCCCAAAGGGAAGGCTTTGAACAAGTAGCTGGTTTTTTTGCCTGTATATTTGATCACTGAGTTATTTACAACCAGAGGATTTCACAGTGACAAGTGAACTCGATGGACCTGCAGATTAATTTGGTTTTTCTCCATTCATGATGATTTTGGACAACTGAGCACATGTCTTCAGCACCCTATCAGAACAGAAATGAAAGACAGACTATGAATGCATTAACTTACCTGGAATGCAACTTATCTGCAATTTACATGACAAGAAGTCAGCCATGTAAATGTCTGCATACCTGTCAGTTCTATATGTTAGGGTTTAGTGGTGCTTTCTTTGAATTGTTGTTGTTTTTCGATCACTCAGTCATGTCCAGCTCTTTGTGACCCCATGGACTGCAGCACACCAGACCTCCCTGTCCTCCATCTCCCAGAGCTTGCTCAAACTAATGTCCATTGAGTTGATGATGTCATTCGACCATCTTATCCTCTGTCATCCTCTTTTCCTCCTGCTCTCAATCTTTCCCAGCATCAGGGTCTTTCCAGGGTGCACTGCAATGTTTTCAGTTTGCATGCTTTGAAAGATCTCATCCCAGGGACGGGGGAGCCTGGTGAGCTACCGTCTATGGGGTCGGACAGAGTCGGACACGACTGAAGCGACTTAGCAGCAGCAGCAGCATGCTATGCACTGAGCTAAATACTTTACGTACAATATCACCATCTCAGGGTCACAATCTAAGGTTAATAGCATAGGAGTGTGCTAAAAGTTGTAGCCATTGTTATAGCATTATCATTACTGTTATTTCTACATGTGAAAGTTCCTTGGTGGCTCACTGGTAAAGAATCTGCCTGCCAATGCAGGAGACGCGGGTTTGATCCCTGGATCGGGAAGATCCCCTGGAGGAGGAAATGGCAACCCACTCCAGGATTCTTGCCTGAGAAATCCCATGGCCAGGGGAGCCTGGCGAGCTACAGTCAGCCCATGGGGTCACGAAGAATTGGACATAGAGATTAAACAACAACACACATGTGAAGGTACTATTTTATAAATATATATTTTATAAATATGGTGTCTGTTTTTCACCAAGAGCTTTTCCTTGGTCTCTTAAATCAGCTTTCTTACTCCAGGAGAGACTATGATTTAAAGAATGGAAATTCATTTTGTGATATTTAAATGTATCTACATATATTTATATTTCCCCCAACTTTTCCCTCTGATTTATGTTCTAAGAGATGAGCAGCCTTCAGGATACAGGTGGTAGTGGTCTGCTCTGGTCTGACCTCTCAGTATGATCTTGAGTTTGCTGTGTTGGAGGTTGTGGACAGGTCTTGTAATCCCTAAATTTGCCTAAGAGGTAGATGGAAGGAAACAGTGTCTTTGATAGGTGAATTCAGTTTTGGCTTTTTTTTTTTGTTCTCAGCTCCAATCCAGGCATAATGCCTTAATAACTGAAATTGCCTCTTTCAGCTTTCTTACCTTAAAGACTGTTAAACTCAGTGGGAAAGACTCATTGCTGTGGCAGAGAGATGCTCTCCCAGGTCTCTCTGGGCCAATGGGCCCCAGGCTGGCCCCACAGCAGTCAGTATTTGAGGACAGGTAGGAGACAGGGCCCCTGGGTGCTCCTCCTGTGCAGGCTGTCCCTGTAAAAGCTCCAGCTTGTTTTCCTCTCGGGCCACTTCTAAAGCTGCCTCCTTTTGCAATTAAATCATTTCATTCCTTTCTCTCATGCTTTCCTTCACCCTAGAGATGCTCAGTGTTAGGACATTCTAGCTGCTCGTACCATTTAGGGAGTTGGGGAATTTGGCTTTTAATTACTATAAAAATATGATTATTTGGGGACTCGGCACCATCTCTGCCGAGCCTGTAGGATGTTGAGGCAAACAGGAAGAAGGGCTCATGTGCTGTGCTGTGCTGCACTTGGTCACTCAGTCGTGTCCGACTCTCTGTCATTCCATAGACTATAGCCCACCAGGCTCCTCTATCCATGGGGATTCTCCAGGCAAGAATACGCAAATGTGTTGCCACGCCGTCCTCCAGGGGATCTTTCCAACCCAGTGATTGAACCCAGGTCTCCCACATTGCAGGTGGATTCTTTACCATCTGAGCCACCAGGGAAGTCCAAAAAGACTGGAGTGGGTAGCTGTCCCTTCTCCAGGGGATCTTCCCGACCCAGGAATCGAATCATGGTCTCCTGCATTACAGGCAGATTCTTTACCAGCTGGGCTACCAGGGAAGCCCACAAGGGCTCATAAATAAGTCTCAAGTAGGGAAGTTGGCAGGTCCTGGGAGGTGCAGGCAGAGGTGATATGAACTGGCATGATCCTGAGGATCTTTGCTTTTCTGTATTCAAGATGTCAAGCCTCTCACTGGCCGCAGCTTCCCTACCTGTAATGTGGGTTTGGGTCTGCTGCTCAACAGGTGTGTGAAATCTGGGATGCTAGTAATATGATCTGGAGAAGGCAATGGCACCCCACTCCAGTACTCTTGCCTGGAAAATCCCATGGACAGAGGAGCTTGGTAGGCTGTAGTCCATGGGGTCGCTAAGAGCTGGACATGACTGAGCAACTTCACTTTCACTTTTCACTTTCATGCATTGGAGAAGGAAATGGCAACCCACTCCAGTGTTCTTGCCTGGAGAATCCCAGGGACGGAGGAGCCTGGTGGGCTGCCATCTATGGGGTCGCACAGAGTTGGACACGACTGAAGCGACTTAGCAGCAGCAGCAGCAGTAATATGATCAACACGCTCAACAGTTCCTGTTGTGTATCTGTCCAGACATCCAAACTTGAATACTCATTTTCCCAGGCAGCCCAATCTTTATTTTACATGCCAGCCTCTGGATCCGTCTATGTCACATTTGTTGGGATGACTCATTGTGGTATGTTTATTTTTCTGGCTTGAATGTATTTTCATTTTCTTGATGGTCTTTGAGAGCTGGCTGTCAACACTGCTCACAGTACCCCTCTCCACTCCCTGCCCCCCACAATCCTGTTTGACCCTTACTTATCCTTTAGCCCCCAGTTTAATCCCTTCCTCCTGACTAGGTCAAGTTCCTCTTTCATGTCCTCCCTTAGGACCATTAGTCTCTCCTTGGAACGCTCACCACAGCAGTTGATTTTATTATGGTTAATTATTTAATATCAGTCTCCCAAAAGAGACTGTCAGTTCCATAAGATAAAGAAACATCATCATCATTATTAAATTTGTTGTTTTGCTCACCATTGAATTCTCCACTGCTGACAATAGGGTGCCTGGTACTTAGTGGATTCACAGTAAGTATTATCGGTAGATGGGGGATGGCTGGCTGAGTGAGTACACAGATGAATATATGAATGAATGATGTGCCAGTGGCCGACAGGATTTATCTCTTCCCTGTCCTGTTCCTGTGGCCTCAGGTACCCACACATGTAGTATGGGCTCCACAGAAGTGTCTGAGATATCTAAAAGGTATGCTGTAGTTCTCAGCACCACAGCCCCTCAGTGGAATTGGAAAGAAAAAATTACATGCATTCTTAGAAAGAGGCCTTGATGTTTCTGTGTTCCAAAGTGGTCCTGCCTGGGATAAAGTACAGTAAATGAACCACAGCTTGTTTCTCACCTGTTCTCCCTGCTCCCCGGGACCTGAGAATCATACTTTAAATGTGAGCTGATCTTGGGAAGGTGATCCTCTCTGATGCTGAGCTGGATAAAAGATCCAGTGCCCGGCATGTCTCTGATTAGAAGATCATAAATCAGTCCAGTAGATTCCATAGTAGTTCTCACGGTGTGCCTCAAGGCAGAGTTCACTGGCCAGTCCCTGGGACGTCTTCTTGAAACATTATAGGAGGCGCCGCACACACACTGTATGCGTATACAGTGTGTGGATTACTGTATATACGGTGTATGTTACTGTATATATCGTGTGTGTGTTACTGTATATACAGTGCGCATATTACTGTGTATACAGTGTGCGTGTTACTGTATATACAGTGTGTTACTGTATATACGGGGGGGGGGGTGTGTGTTACTGTATATACAGTGTGCTCATTACTGTATATACAGTGTGCATATTACTGTACAGTAACTTGGCCCTGCAGTCAGAATGCCTGAATTCAGATCCCACCTGCCTACTTATTATTATAAGTTCAGTTTAGACAAATCAGGTGTAATCTTCAATTTCCTCTTCTAGGAAGTAGGAGACATAATGTTACCTACCTTCCCTGGTGGCTCAGCTGGTAAAGAATCTGCCTTCAATGCAGGAGACCTGGGTTCAATCCCTGGGTTGGAAAGATCCCCTGGAGAAGGGAATGGCTACCCGCTCCAGTATTCTGGCCTGGAGAATTCCATGGACTGTATAGTCCTTGGAGAAGCAAAGAGTTGGACGCCACTGAGCAACTTTCACTTTTGCTTCTCTTTCACGTCATTGGGTTGTTGGAAGATCAAATGGCCAAATAGACATAAAGTGCTATGCAGAAGGTTGGACGTGCAATAAACACAAGAAATGTTAGCTATAATTATTATTACCATTTTAATTCATTGCAGGAGTTTCCATTGCAATCCCAAGCCAGTCGCTATGAATGCCTTTTCATCCTGTCCCTTTCAGACTATCCTGGGACCCATGTGTTCCCCTGGCTTTTCTGCCTACCTGCCTTTGGCTCAGATTTTTACTAGGAGGACCCAAGCCCAGTGTCCAGAAATGGCACCAATTATATTGCATCTTGCCTTATAATACCTTAACCCATACTGCAAAGGCCAACTTGAATTGCCTGAAAATCCATGCTGTACAGTGATTTGGGCAGTGTGCACACTCCATACACAGGCATTAAATAAAGTAAATAATGCTGACAGTGTGTGTGTGCACTCAGCCAGATTGCCCCGCTTTCTTAAATCATTTAAGCACACTTAATCTAATGGAACGTGTTATGACTTCAGCAGCTTCTGAATAAGAGTTGGAGGAAAGAAAAATCCAAAATGTGGCACCAACTAAAAATCCCCATCCAGTTATTTAAGGTGGCTGAAGCATTTGCAGGGAAACTGGGCTCTGCTGGAGAAATAGCCACTCCTCTTACAGAATGAACCCCCCCCACCTTTTTTTTTTTGGCCTTTTAAAACATTACTTCTTTTGTTTTTAGATTTTGGTTGAGAATTGGAGTCCAAATCAATTTTCAGGCAATTTCTTCCTTTTTCTACTTGCTCAGAACAGTCCTTTTTATCTTTTTCTGCCCCTGGTAGTATTATCTAAGGCTTCACTTCTGCTGGGTGTTGGCACTGGGTGATCTTTGTGGTACCTCCCAGCTGGTACCAGTGTTTTGTTTTGTTTTGTTGTTGTTGTTGTTGTTGATTTCATGATTTCTCTCCCTTGTTATAACAGAAAGCACAAGTGTTGTGCCTTAAGCCTAAGATAGGAAAGTATTTATTGATCAGGTTGAAAAATCTCCACTTTCCAGGGCTCTGAGTTTGGGCTCAGAGAGTTACAGTGGTTTTCAGGCAGTTTTTGTGCAAAGAGTGGTTTTGAATTTCTTTTCTGTTTTCCTGTAGACCTTATTTGGACGTCTGGCCATTTGATCTTGGGAGAGAATACTGTGTCTCGACATAACACCAGTGCCCTTACCATTGGCAGGTTGTGGAAGCCCCACAGGCGGGTCCCAAGGCTGCCTGAGTCACCATTAATGAACCAAACGGCCTGTGATGCTCCTGTGGTCGCTTTTTGGCACATGGCAGGAAAATCCTTTTCATGTTAGTTTCAAGGTTGTCAGATATCATTATCCCCAAGTATTAAAAATTTCAAAGAAAGGAGGCAGTGTGTTTGATTTATAGAATAATTATCTAGCTTTAGCTCGAACTTGGCTTTGGCAGTGGTTTTGCAAGCACTTGAAAATTAAATCCATTTTTTATGGCACTACAAGGTATTATCTCACAGCAAATGATAATTAAACACCTGTGAAATCAATTAGCCCTTTAAGCAGGGAAAAAAAAGTTTTCCAATTATGTTTTCACACCTCCAAAACTTTTATAATTCCAAAACCCGGCACTGGTGGAGAGGGATATGGTTGATGGGTGTTTCCGGGTTAACTTTCCATAAAGATCGTCCCTGAATTTTGCTTTGACTTAGTCCTGAGGAAGGCAGTTTGTGGAACCGGCTCCCTTCCAGAGAGGATGCAATCGCCTTTGGAGCTGATTCTTAGCAGCTATCTATCTGACACACAGCTGCGCTGTCAGCTCCTCTACAAAGGAGGTTACTCACTTTGTGTTTTGATGCCAAGTTTTACTTGACAGTTTATTTAAAAGCCAAGATACCTTAATGGAAACCAAGCTACACGGCATTCCGTGTGACATTATTGCTCTCCCTTTATAAGGGCCCTGTAGCCAAGAGTTCTGAGCCATCTTCATTCCAAATTCATACGCCAAAAACAGACTGATGGGTTAATAGCTGAAACCTAGCACAGTGGAAAACTGGGAATCGTGGCAGGCCTTTCAGCCCCACAGGATCATATGTGTTTTAATCATTGGCTTTGGTAACAAATTAGCTATTCCAGATGCTTCTTTTGGAAAATCATCTGCACTTCTGAAGAACTGAATACATCTGGGAGAGAGGACATAACAATTTGGGACCCAAAAAAGAAGAAAAAGAAACAGGCGTTTGACATTCTCTGCATTATGCCGCATATGTACAAAGGCCATTCCAAAAATATGCTTGTTCATCTTTACTGATATTACTTAAATTTGCATAATACTCTCATCTAACTGTTTCATTACATCCTCAGTAGACCTCATTATTAGGTAGGCAAGACTAGCATTATTGTCCCATTTAATAAATAAGCATGGATTCAGAACCAGAGTAAGTCGCATAAAATCAAACAGTAACAAAGTCAAGACCAGAACTTATATTTTCTAGGGGTTATTGCATGCATTTTCCATCCCATCACTCTATATAAACATCTCTTAAAAAGTCTTTTTTTAAAAAATTTTCTTTATATAGACATTTTAATGGGACCTTGCTTTCATAGCAGATGGCATTTGGAGAAGTTGATGAATCTTAATGTTAACCAGAGATATCAGGTTGGTATGGCATACGGCAAAGACGAGAGAAAACTTCTCTTTTATCCTTGTAGAAACTTGTCCTATAGAATTACCCTTGCGAATGTGCCCTGAGATTTGGACACTTTGTGACCTCACAGGCATTATTGGCTGAGGAATAAGGAGATCTGGCATTCATTTGACAAATCTTTCTTAAAAGATGACTGTGGTCCAAGTGCTGATCTAGTGGCTGGGGTCACAGTGATGAATAGGAACAGTTGGCCAGAAAGACAAACATGGGTGAATTCAGACAGCAGTAAGTCCTAGGACCGAGATAAAATAGGGACTTGGGACAGTGAGTACTGGGAACACAGGCTGGTCTGCGAGGGCCTCTCTGAGGAGGAGCCGCTGTTTGTTTGAAGGCTGATATGTGTCTTGAGGTAGATCTGGGAGAAGAGTGTTTTAGGCAGAGGACATAGAAAGTACAAGTCCCTGAGATGGTAATGAGTATGGAGTTTCTAGAAACTGAGAGAAGGACAGTGTAGCTGTAGATGGTGAGTGAGGGGATGAGACTCAGAGCTGTGGGCAGAAGCCAGTTTCAGGGAACCCTGTCAGCCAAGGCAAGGGGCGCGACTTATTCTCAGGGCCGTGAGGAGTTGGTGGAGGGTTTTCAGCCTGGGAGTGACATTGTAAAGTTGTCTTTGGTTGCTCTAAGGAAAATGGATTTTGGGGGGATGAGACTGAACTATTCTGATCTAAAACTATTAAGAACCAGAGTATGCTCCTTGATGCTCTGCTTATGTGGGAACTCAAAGGAGTAGAATTAAAGAGATAAAGGCAGGAAGGGAGTAAGGAGACTCTATGCTATGCTATGCTAAGTCACTTCAGTCATGTCCTACTCTGTGCGACCCCATAGACGGCAGCCTACCAGGCTTCCCCGTCCCTGGGATTGTCCAGGCAAGAACACTGGAGTGGGTTGCCATTTCCTTCTCCAATGCATGAAAGTGAAAAGTGAAAGTGAAGTCGCTCAGTCGTGTCCGACTCATAGCGACCCCATGGACTGCAGCCTAACAGACTCCTCCATCCATGGGACTCTCCAAGCAAGAATACTGGGGTGGGGTGCCATTGCCTTCTCCTAAGGAGACTCTAGTTCCCATGAAATTACAAAAACCAATATGGGGGCAGCTCCTGGGGCTTCTGCATCTTTGTTTCCTCAGTGTTCAGCATGCTACTTGGCACAGGAGATGCTTAACTTTCATTTGTCCAGCAAGTAAATATTAGAGCATGAAGGCATCTACAGGGCCATCTGGTCTACCTCTTCCCCATCAGCTGCTTTAAACACTCTCCTTGCCCCACAACCTCTCCCCAAAATGAGGCCACATAGGAGTTAACTAGCTGCTTAGCTGTTTCTCAAGGAGAACAGTGCTGAGCAGAGATGGCTAGAGGAGAGGCAGAGATAAGTCAGAGCTTCACAGGCTCTTTACTCTGGGGCACTGTTGTGCTTCTGCCAAAGGAAATGGCAGAGTCTAGGCTTACGGGCTTTCTCAGTCTCCAGTGACCAAACCCCTCATGGGAGGATGATCTCATCAATAGCAATATATGGCATCAGATTGTTCATCATCACACAGATTTTTGTGTCTCATGGAGGCACATATGCACCTGTACATTTGTATATTACATACCCAGATGGGAGAGATTAAACTTTCCATAGACAACTAGCTTCATGCAGCCATCACATGACATCGTATCCTACAATTTTTTTTTTGACGATGCACCGTCTCTGCCTGTGCAAAGTTCTGAGGTCTCCTTTGCTCATTTGCTCAAAAGGCCCAGAAGTGAGGTGGCTCTGATTCTCAGAGTCAGAAGGTGGAGCCTAGGAATGGCAGATGTGGCAAAGGAGATGGGAAATGAGGGTAGCTGAAACCAGCATCATTTCATTAGCTGTTTGTAATTGGATTCTCAAGGTATTTTATAATCACTTAAGTGCAGGGACCAGATGAAAGGCTTCAGCCCCAACTAGGAATTCAGGGTATGCGAGATTTGCCGCTGAACGGCTCCTGTGTCACGCCTACTCTGGTGACAAGAACAGGAATTCCAGCCATCGTCCTAATCCAGGCTCTGGCTGACCAAGGTTGGCTGTGCAGGAGAGAATGTCTTGGCTCAAGAAGGGAAGTGGTCAGAACAATGGGGTGAGCCCAGTATTTTGGGAGGGATGAGGAGCCATCATCTTTGCACCGATGCAGTGTTTATCATGACAGGAGGAGGTTCTCCAGTTTTTTTCTTTAGTTCAGATATGGAGAAAAGCCAGGTGATGGTTTAGTTTGAATAGTGCTGTGCACACATGTAACTTGATTTGCAAATAATGTGGTTTATCAGAGCTGCTGAAACACGCATCTCCCCACCCCCTTCTCCCATCAGTGTTCAGAGAGAAGACAAAATTTTTAACAAACTGCCAGGCCTTTGGAAATAGAGGCAGAGAAGGGATGGAAAATGTACAAAAGGAAGACACTATATGTAAACCACACTCCTTTCCCATCTCTAAGTCAGTTGGGCTCAGGCTGAACACAGGGAGTACGGATCATCCTAGAAAGACCTGGCAAAGTCAAGAGTGGGCCATCTTGTGATAGTAGGTGGACAGAGATAGTTATAACGAAGGGCTTTCATCTCTTCCTTGTGTCTCCATTGCTTCCAAGCTCTTCTGCAAACCAGTGGACACTGAGAACTTTTCATCCATTTCAAACCTATGCTTTTTTTGTGTTTCTTTGTTTAGTATTTATTTATTTGGCTGTGCCCGGTCTCAGTTGCAGCATGCATGATCTTTGATCTTCTTTGTGGCATGTGGAATCTTTAGTTGAGGCATGTGGGGTCCCTGTTATTGTTCAGTCGCTAAGTCATGTCCAGCTCTTTGAGCCCCTGTAGACTGCAGCACGCCAGTCCTCCCTGTCTCTTACTGTCTCCTGGAGTTTGCCCAAGTTCATGTCCATTGAATTGGTGATGCCATCCAACCATCTCATCCTCTAGTTCCCTGACCAGGGATCAAACCCCAGCTCCCTGCATTGGGAGCGCTTGGAGTCTTAGCCACCGGACTTCCAGAAGAAGTCCCCCATACCTGTGTTTGGAGTGGTTCCTATAGGCCAGGCCCTGGGGGGTGGTTTGGGAGGAAATTGGACCATGATCCTTCGGTCCTGACTCCTGAAGCCCAGTGGAAGAAAAAAAGAAAACAGGCAACTTAATCTGGAGGGAGCAGTAGACAGGTCACCCTGGGTGCTGTGTGAGCAGCAAGAGGGTCTCTGGGCAGGACTTGGGGGTCAGGTTTTCTTCAGGGTGGAGAGGAAGAAGGATGTGTAGAAAAAGGAGTGCCCCATCCACAGGCTGCTCCCCAAGGAGAGGAGTCACCATCGAGGCTCGACAGCCCATACTGACAGCCCGGTGCTGGCTTCTCAGCTTCAGTCCACACTTCCTGGCCCTGC